>NC_069084.1:2568499-3168499 GCF_947172395.1 Bicyclus anynana
TATGTCGAGGTTTTAGCCTGCCCTAAGGCTGCCAGTCCACCAAAGCGGAGCGGGGCAGCGGAGCCGAGAAACGGAGGTTTAACATGATTGTACATATAGGATTGAGCCTGTATACATTTTACCGTAACTGGTGTCTGAATCGATTATCTTATTTAATTAACATCTGAACGAAGAAAAAAATTAAAAACTAAAATGATACAATGTCACAATTACATATTATATATAAAATATAAAAAGTATATAAAATAATCGTGAATGTCATAATAACTTTTTTTTTATTGATAAATTATTACATTTTAAATATTGACCTGGGCTTCTCTTTTAGACTATGAGGAAGTTTACTATATATTTTTATTACCATACAAAAAGAACTCTTGGCACATATTGTCAATCTTGTGGGGGCGTGGGGGGTCTAACCAATTTATTTTTGCCGCATATTCTCAGATTTCCATTGTTGGTGTGAACAACACAAATCAATAGGATTGCAAAAATCTCCGCTCCTCTTAAGTGGAGCTTGCGAGCTAGTTTAAAAATTCATATAAAACCGGTAAGCGGAGCTGGGAAACACGTGCGGGAAAGTTTCTTCGGGAAGTCACTTCGTTCCGCTACGGTGACAATACAATACGCAACACAATACGCAATACAAAACTTATCTCCGCATTAGTCCGTTTCTCCGCTACACTCCCTTTCTCCGCTTTGGTGGACAGGCAGCCTAAAACTGACGTGCTATGATTTTTGTAAATGTTTGTGCCATGCCATGATTTTGTGTAAGTTATTATTATACTACTGGACGCCGGCTGCTCCGTTCACGTTAATTGATTTTTTTTACAAAACCATGGACTTTCGGGATAAACAATATCCCATTTTCTGCTCCAATATTTAATCTATATCTATACCAAATTTCATCCAAATCGGTTGAGCCGTGAAAACGTTACAAGCTAACTTTCATTGTTTTGATTCTTGTTTTATTATTTATTATCTATGTTCCCTAAAGTGAATTGTGCTCAACTTTTAAACACTTTAATATATTTGAACCATGAAATTGGTACTTTGTACTAAATGGTATTAGGTTTTTTGCCTGTATTATGGTATGGTATTAACACCATTATCCTTTTTTATTTGATTGATTTTTGAACCAAAAATTGGTTTGTTTAACTTAACAATTTAAAAGCACAAATGTAAAAAAGTTGATTTGAGACAAAAATAAATTTCAAAAATATTTCTCAATGGTTTTATTTATATTTTATTGTAGTACCCTGTTTATGTGTGAACATGCATTACTTTTAACTGAATGTTCAGAGTTCCGATTTTAATAATTCTTTTATTATTCGAAAGGTATACTTTGAACTTATTTTCTGATGTATACGGGGATACATCTATACTAATATTACGAGTACGAAAGTTTGATTTATATACCTATAAAGAGATTGTTTGTTTGTATGTTTTGAATAGGCTCTGGAACTACTGAACTGATTTAAAAAATTCTTTCACTGTTGGGAAGCTCATAGATTTACGATTCGGTACAAGTACCTAATAATTCTATGGGGAAGCTACACTATCTCGAGAGTGCTTTAAGGAATATGTTTATGATTTTGAAGTTGGCTGTACTCATAGATTTATAATTATATGGCCGTACTTGTACCGAATCGTAAATCTATGGCTGTAACTGTAAACTTGGAAAAAAAATCAAATAGTTTCTTAATTTTGTTAACTTCATTATTGACATTCGTGCTTCCAGTCTTTCATTTTTGATGTTTTGTGGTGTTTACACGAGTTACGTCAGTCAGAATATTTTTTAAATAGCTCATTGATTAATTAATAATTTACTTATTATTATTAAAAAATATTTATACCCTAAAACGAGAGACTAGCAATGTGTGAAGCAACGCAGCCGCGACAAAAGGTGCCCAAAGATGGACCGGGGCCTAGAGGTGCACCTGATTGCTACTACGTAAGTACTTACCTAACTTCTCTACCACTTCTATTCAGGAGATGGAAGTTCTGAAAAAGTTAGTTGTAGTCACTGATATTATACATCAATGCTAGTAGATATTACATGAAACAATGTCGGTCGCTTTACAGTGGGTGAAGCCATTCGAGCCTGTCCTTTAGATTGACATATTGTACTTTTTACTTTGCAATTTCATGGAGTCTTTTATTTTCATTTAAATTAACAGATTAGAAAACAAATTTGAAGTGAAGGTAGAAAACGCATCACACGTCATTTCATAACTTATTTATTTCTAATTATATACGGTTTGTATATAAAATGTTTTAAAAAATATATTAACTGTATCTAATTGTTCTGAGCTTATTAATCAAATTTATTTTCATTAATTTAAAAATAAATTAATTATAATTATTATTAATAGTGAAATGACTATTAATTTATACCCTCATTTTGAAATTGTTTGTTGATAAACAGTAGGTTAACTCATACTCATACCTACCTGTTGGTAGACTTACTAGATGGACCGACGACAAGAAGCCGAAGATGACAGGGATCTGCTAGATAGGTACTAGCAGTTAGGGAACATGTCTAACAGTGAATGGCCATTTAATGGCTAATAATGATAATGATGATTTCTCAAAAGTCTGGTTCGCTTTATGCGCATTTTTACACACGAGTAAAAGTTGTAAACATTTATTTATGCATTTTTGAAAAGTCAAAATATGTCATGGTGGTGAGTAAAGTCGATTTTTTTTTTTTTAATTTTGGTACTTAGGTACTTACTTCTATTTTACAAACTTATCTAGAATGAAGTACCCACACAATCGTATAGTGCAGCTCAACACCAAGTTTTTGATCATTTATATAATAATAAAACTATAATAAGACTTTGCTATAAGCTCGCGTTTAATAAACACTGAACTTTCTGCGAGACATGCCAGTGGTTTCATGTGGTAGTTTATTATAAAAACGTATGCAATTACCCTTATTTTTTGTAACCGAGAGGTGTGCAATAATTTTATTGCGCGCTTCCAGACATCTCGCGTGCTAAACTCAACGCACCGGTACGCGAAGTTCGTACGCAAGTTGCGCGCGAAAGAGGAGGAGGAACGAAAGGGCGCGGAGAACAAACTGAAAGAGCTCAAAAACCGACAGACTAGTTTCTTCTTTATACACTGTGATCGAAGGTAGTAACAACTTACTTGAATAACTATAACTCGTGCGCATTTGCTTGGCACCTGGCTACGGAACACATTCAAACAAATATAGTACAAAAATCATTCGAGCCAGATGTCAAGTTAATAGGCACAAGCTGTACTGCATAGCATGGATGATTTGATGTCCCTTCATTTCCGTTCCCGTGAGAACGCGGGGATAAAACGTGACTTTCTTGTGGTAAAACAATTTACAAAATCGTTTCAGTAGATCCAGAGATTCTCTACAACATCACAACTCACATACTACCTCTTTGTATGCATACGTAGATTAAAGGCTCAGACTAATTACATGGACCCGCCTCGCTAGACGTTACTTTTCTGTCAAAGTAGGTATATGATCAACGATCTAATACGATTTTAAAAACTGTCTATAGAATCGACGTTCCTTAATTGTAATCGTGTTTGTCGGTTAAAGAGCTCCCTAAAAATACATTTTTGTAAAAACGGTCAACAACTTCTAGTTTAGTATAAGAATTTGAGCTGGTTTCCTTACAGACAGTTTTGTTCGTAAAGGGTACTAATATGTGAATCACTGATAATGTAGCTTTTCATTAGTGAATATAATTGTTTTAGGTCTAAATAAAAAAACACAATAATTAAAAAAACACAATAATAATTTAATAAAAAAACACATTTACAGGTCATGCATCAACAACGTTGCGCGTCGAGTGGAATTCTGTATGGCATCGTACGAAGCGGATGTCAAAGCTAAACAAGAAAGGTTAGCAAGCTAAGTAGGGCGGCAGATTTTGGGGGGTGTTAAATTAGGGCCAAAAATGTTCTTCTTACAAAAAAAAAATAATAACATGATATGCATAGATAATAGGTACAAGTCATGATACTAACGTCAGCATTGTTACTGAACACTAGCACCCGTAGTTACTTACATACGAGTATATGAAAAATTACTAAACCTTCTGTAAAATACTTTACACTATGTACCTATACTTATAGCCGGCTTATACCTACTTATTACTGGCGGCAAATTAGTAAATCCGCCACTGTTTAACGGTGACATTTGCAGTCTTATAGAGCTAATAGATATTAATTTTGAACATGATCAAAGACTGAAAGAGCTGTTGAGGCTCGAAGAGCAGGAGCACATGCGCAAGTTAGTGGAGCAAGCGCAGGCGGGCAGCGAAGCCGCGTGGCAAGACAAGCTGGCGCGGCTGCGGCACTTGCTGGACAAGCGGCAGAAGGAGCACGAAGACAAATACACGGACACGCCGCTGTGAGTATCTTTCTATGACCGAGAATAGGGTTGCCAACTTTAATATTTATTTTCTTTTCTTTTTCATTCTTCACGAGTTAGCCCTTGACTACAATCTCACCTGTTGGTATAATGGTTGGTGATGATGGGCTAACTTGTTAGGATTAGGATGAAAATCCACACCCCTTTCGGTTTCTACACGACAAGTTACTGGAACGCTAAATCGCTTGGCGGTGTTTGCCGGTAGGGTGGTAACTAGCCACTGCCGAACCCTCCCACCAGCCTGGTCTTGCGCGTAAAACGCCTTATCTGGACAGGCTGTTAGATCTTTTAAACTATTCCACTGATTTTAATGCAGTTTTCAGCAATAGATAGTGATTCAAGAGAATTTATGTATATATATATATATATATATATATATATATATATATAAAATACATATCTGATAATATAATAGTATAGAAAACATATTTCAAAAGTGGAGGCATAACGGCTGCCGGGCCGTACGTTTCGTCCCGGTTGGCAGCTGTCGGCGGTCGCAGGGTATGAAGGTACCCTGTAGTATAGACTAATCATAATATTAGTATCTATCAGCTGCGAAGAGTTCATCCAAGCCGATTCCCGTCGCATTACCTTCAAAAATCCATGCATATTCATTGTTTTTAGAATTTAAACTATCGTGAGTGTTATTCATATTAATTGATTATGAAACACGAAACACTAGTTTCGAATCCATACTACTAGTTTCGACTAGGTTCGAAACTAGTCGGGCATACTCCGACCTAATATCACGTGAGTTTTAGCCGTGTTTCATAATCATATTCATTGTTGTTCTATATTTAGATATAAGAGAAACCGGAAATTGTATCACGCTATATTAATTTCCCTTTCTTTGGGAAGGCTTACCTTCATCTAAATTCCATTCTTCGCCAATGGTATCTATGAGTACGTCGTCGTCTACTGCAGGACATAGGATTTTTTGTAGGGACTTCCAATCATCACGATCCTGAGCCGTGACTGACTTCCAATCATACGAATCCTTGCGACTCGCTTGATGTCGACAATCCACCTTGTGGGAGGTCGACCAACACTGCGCTTTCTGGTGTGCGGTCTCTAATACGCAGTCGTCAATTAAATAAATATCTGTAGATCAAAATGCGTCCACGTACTCCCCTGCATATACAAACTGCGCGCGAAAGAGGCAGAAGAGATCCAACTGTACCAGATGAAAGAGAAGGAGGCGCGCAAGATGGCAGAGAAAGAGTTCGACAAGATGTGGCATGAAGTTGCGATGAAAGAGTCTGAAGCATTGGTAAGTTAGGCACAAACATACCCTACCTTTAGCGCAGTTTAGTCATGCCATGTGATGTAAAATTACTTAAGCGTTGATTTTATACTTGGTAATTATTTTTGAATAGTTGTTTCAAAGTCTGCAAAGTAACTTTTTTCCAAAAAATGGGGCTAATTATTTTTTCCTGATAAGCTATTTTTCTTGTATGTACTTTTAACGGTCACATTTAAAATTCAAAATTCATTCATTTCAAGTAGGCTCAGTTTTACAAGCACTTTTGATACGTCAGTAGTTGACTATTTGTAAAGATTCTACCACCGGTTCTGAAAGCAGACTCTGCTGAGAAGAGGCAAGAAACTCAAAAGTTGCTCTTTAAAAAAAACATACAATTTTATAATATATTGATGACAACATTACAATTTCTTATAGTTTTACTTCCTGTGTTAAGGTGGATCCAACGGCCTCCAAGCATCTTTATCATTAAGGAACTCGTCAATGGTGTAGGTAGTAGCCTCGACTAAGCAAATGTTTTTTAACACATTGCTTAAAGCTATGCATTGGCAGGTCCATCACAGTCTTGGGGATCTTCTAATAGAAGAGTACATCCAAACCTACAAAAGATTTTTTTACTCTTTGGAGTCTTTGGATTTTTTTACTCTAAAAAAAATGTACTAGGCAAAGTTGTACATCTAGCTTTAAAACATGTTAATTTAATAAGGATTCCAAAGATGTAAGACATTAGTATATTATTATCAAACACTTCGCCACAATTATTGCTATTTTCGTTCCGAAAGGGGTTGATTATATAACTTAAAAACCGTAAAATTTCGCCTAACATATATTTCGTTATTTTAGTAGGCCTTGATGCAAATATCATCCTATCATCCTGCAAAGTATGTCGTACTATTTACGGGACACCCTGTATATGAGGACTAGTTCAGGAGACGGTGTCTGGACTTTAATTTTATTACGTTTCACAGGCAGCACGCATGGAACAAGACGCAATAGAAAGAACTCGTCGAGACTACGAGTGCAACAAATACTCGCAGTACCAAGTGGAACAGAACCGCATACAGCGAGAGAAGGAGAGGGAGAGGCTTAAAGAAGAGACCAGATGGTTCAGGGCACTGTGGGACGAGGAGAATAGAAAAGAGGAAGAAGGTGCGTGTTCTTTTTAGGGTTCCGTACTCCACAAGGGACCCTTATAGTTTAGACATGTCCGTCTGTCCGTCCGCCTGTCCGCGGCTTAGCTCAGAAACTATCTTTACTCTGTTATTACTACTAGAAAGCTGTAAATTAACCTGAATATGTAAGTAAGTACCTATACATTAAAAATGTGAACAAAGTCGTAAAGTAAAATTGAAAACCATTTTTTTGACTTCCCCTACATTTTAAGTGGGTATGATTTTTTTAAATTTGTTTTTAACTTGGTCTAATGAGACAGAGAAAGATCGGCTACGATATAGTCTAGGTGCCTGTGTTTTGGTTAAATCAGGCTTAAGCAATATAGGATTAACAAGTACTATTGAAACGTCATTATTGACTGTTTGTTGTGACTCTAACATTAGTTAGGAAGACAGTTTCTTCCAAGAAAAGCCGGCAAGAAACTCAGCATTTTGTCTTTTAATCATTATATCTAATTCCAGTTAAAGCAAAAGATAATTTTCTATACAGCTCAACGCCAACGTATGGAAAAGAGTCGAAAAATGGCCGCAGAACGCAAACAAATGCTAGAAGAAAGACATGAAGTTCTAGCACAACAAGAGAAGGAGGCCAAGTTGATATCTGACACTTGGGACTCCCTCACCGGGCAGGGCCTGGCTGAGCAGCAGGCGGAGGTCATGCTTAGGAGACAAAAAGAGGTAGGTATACGCAGTGGTATGCGCGGTGGCTTAGCAAGACGGTGGTCCTGGGTTCGATCCGATTGGGCCGATTGAGGTTTTCTGAATTGGTTCGGGTCTGGCTGGTGGGGAGGCTTCGGCCGTAGCTAGTTGTTGGACATGCGTGCATGTGCACGCTGTTGGCGGCAGTGCACAGAGAAAGGTGCGCAGAATAGGTTGCGCACAAAAACGTAACGCTGTCATTCGTTCATCGAATTTTACTGCCCATATTTTTTTCATACTGGAGGAATCACTCCAAAAAATAAATTAAAAACTTGAGAAGTGTCAAGGGACACCTGGATGGAACGAAGTTATCGCTATCGCTATAAATATCGCTATAGATATCGCTATCCCATCCCATCCCATCACATTGCAAAAATAATCGTCGCGACACCACAATGTTCAATGTGAAATAGAAAGACGAAACGAAAATAACTGCTTTGCTTTCTATGAGAGAGAGAGAGACAGACAGAGCAACACGCGCACGCCGCACGACTTACAAGTATAACAACAAGTGTCGTTACAACTTTTGGTCTTAATTTTTTCCATCTGGCCCTCTTTCGCAACGCGTGATAAGGGACTTCGTTCCAATAAATTACCGTGCTGGGAATTGAATCCAGGACCTCTCAGTTGAGATCATTGATTGAATCATCACTTACCATCAGGTGAGATTGTAGTCAAGGGCTAACTTGTAAAGAATAAAAATAAAAAAATCCACAGAATTACCAACTGCACAACATAGATCGTCTTTTCAATAAAGTTTCGTTTCACAGAGAGAACTGGACGAATGCAACAGGAAGTTGATAGAATTGAAGAAGCAATTCTCGGAGAGAGATAAGGAAGTAGAGGGCCCCATCGCTGAGGAGGCGCGGCGCAGGCAGGAGGTGACAGACGCAAAGCGCTGCGAGTATATGGGGTGGGCTCAGAGGACCAACAGGGTAAGGCTTTTTGGTAATTTGTGAGTGTTGTGGGATTTTTTACGGGGGTGACTAGTACTAGCTAGTCTCCCCAACAACCAACCAGTGTAAAAGAAAAAAAAAATTACCATTTTGGGTCGAAAATCCCTCGGCCTCCTGACGAAATAAATGGAAGCTTCTTAGTTAAAAAAAATAGGAAAATATGTTTAGATTTTTTTTAGTATACTGCCACAATACACACTTCAATAAAACCTAATTCCTGAACACTTGTAAGTGACTTGTAGTTGTAAGCCTTCGCTTACAACAAAGCAACACCTAAAAGAGTACAAAGGTACATTCGCTAGGAGTGAAAAGATATGAAAAAAAATATATTTTCTGGTGGCTTCGGCCAGACGAATCTATACTAATATAATAAAGCTGAAGAGTTTGTTTGTTTGTTTGATTGAACGCGCTAATTTCAGGAACTACTACTACTCCGATTTAAAATTTCTTTTTGTGTTAGGTAGCCCATTTATCGAGGAAGGCTATAGGCTATATATTATCCCCATATTCCTACGGGAACGGGAACCACGCGGGTAAAACCGCGCGGCGTCAGCTATGCAACATAAAGATGATAGAATTGTTGAGCCAATTCTAAGAGATAGATAGATATTTTTTAGGGGGCTGACTAGTACTAGCCGGTCAGTGCCAACCAGTGTAAAAGTAAAAAAAAATTACCATTTTGGGTCGAAAACTCCATGGCTCCCTGAATAAATGGAGACTTCTTAATCAAACAATTTTAGGGAAATATGTTTAGATTTTTATACTATACCTACCTCAAAGCAATACATAAAAGTCCTTCGAAGGTACTTTCGCTAGGAATGAAAATATATGAAAAAAATATATATTAACAGAAAGATGATAGAATTGTAGAGCCTTACGCTTACTTTAATGTCTAAAAAAGTCCTTTGCATGATTCCATTGCGTCCATTCGATAGGAATTATGTTTTACCCCACGTATAAATTTATTTAAAAAGAAATGAAAAAAAAATGTTATCTTCTAGACTATGATGTATGACCCGGAAATATGATAAGGAAACCAATCACAGGAGGAAACATTATTCATGTAGACACAAGTCAATGCTTGCATAATGCTATTCAAAGTGAGCCCATTCAAAGAGAGGAAAACCGTTGCTCTATATTGTCGGTCAATTGAATTCAACCTTTCCTTCTGTTTCCGCTGAGTTAGAGTGATGATCCACTAGTGCGTTACTTTCTGTTGCGATGTCGCAGCATCTACGCTGCGTCGTTTTCCGTATATTTTGAACTAGAAGACGCTACGCGGTTTCACCCGCATAGTTCCCGTGCCCGTAGGAATACGGGGATAAAGTCAAAATCTTTCCTCTTTATAATATTAGTATAGATTGACATCTGTACTAATATTCATCATTATCAACCCATATTTGGCTCACTGCTGGAGCTCGAGTCTCCTCTCAGAATGAGAGGGGTTAGGCCAATAATCCACCACGCTGGGCCAATGCGGATTGGCAGACTTCACACACGCAGATAATTAGAAAAATTCTCTGGTATGCAGGTTTTCTCACGATGTTTTCCTTCACCGTTTGAACTCACGGGTTTCAAACAGTACTGAATATGACATTATGGAATATCTGCCACATTAAAGAATTGCATCGTTGCAGCAATGTTTTAAAGGAGCTCTGTTGCTACGGCGCGGCGGACAGTATTGCTCTTGTTTCTTTCCATTGTTGAGACTGACCGAGTGCGGGCATCGTCCTCTTGGACTGCGATGTCGTACGTCATCGCAACGCACGTGTGGCATACTTGCGTTGCAACCACGCAACGGACGCACTAATGAGGCATCTCCCTTAGATCCTTTGTTCTCAAGTTACTGCTGTAGATTTCCTCCGCCCTTCGCTTCCGGGTTCATGACGAGTTTGATTGATTGAGTAGCTATTAAAATAATAAGCACGTAGTCTTAAATGAGGAAAATTTTTGTTGTTGGTGGAAGTTTTTGTTGGAGGAATATTTACGAAGATATTAATGCTGCCCTAACAAGGGCTTAATAAAACCCTTACAAATAGATTGTCTTACTCCCGAGCTTTAAATCAGAAATCGTTTCAGCCGTGCCAGAGATAAGACCAGACAAATAGTCAAAAGTCGTACAAAAATTTAAAAAAATGTGTTTAAAGTAATAGTATAGGTACTTAACTAAAGCACTCGAGAATCACGGGTATTTAAAAATCACATAAGGACACTTCTATTTTGTCTATAATGGTATTGAATATTGATCAATGAATTGATTAAACCAACCAAACCAAAAAGAAAACTGTGTGTTACACGTCTAGACATAGTGTGTATATTTATGAAAAATGCACATGCATGCACGAAAATTCTAGAGCATCATATAAGCTTGTTTAATTCAGATGCATTTTTCAAAATAAGTTATCCGAAAAAAAACGTAATTTTACAACGACAATAACAAGTTGAAGTTCCATAAATATGGTTGAAATCAAAGTTACTCAGTGGGGATAAAGCGAGCTATGCTTGGAGTTTCTGTGCGTGATCAAATCAGAAATGACGAGATCCACAGATGAACCAAAGTCACTGACATAGCTCAGCGTGTCGCGGAGCTGAAGTGGCAATGAGCAGACCACAGAGTTCGAAGAGCCGATGGACGTTGGGGTCCCAAGGTGCTGGAATTGCGACCCCGCACCGGAAAGCGCAGTGTAGAACGAAGACATCAAGCGGGTTGCAGGTAGCCGCTGGATGCTGGCGGCTCGAGACCGATGTGCTTGGAAAGAGGCCTATGTCCCGCAGTTGTCGTCCATCGGCTGATAATGATATGGTTGACAATAGGAAACAAAGGAGTCGCGAGCGTTCCTTACAATCATCATCCTACTTCCTACTAATCCTACTATCCTATCCTATCCTCTCCTACTTCCTACTAATATTATAAAGGCGAAAGTTTGTGTAAGTATGTTTGTTTTTACGCTGCGGCTACTGAAGCGATTTGGCTGAAATTTGGAATGGAAATAGATTTTACTCTGGATTAACGCATAGGCTACTTTTCATCCCTGAAAAATCCATGGTTCCCGAGGGATTTTTGAAAAACTAATTTCCACGCGGATGAAGTCGCGGGAGTCCGCTAGTAATTAATAATAGTGAATGACTACGTTTAGGAAGTCCGTCAAGCTATGATAGAGCAGATCAAAGAGCGGCAACACGCCAGCGAGGTACTAAAGCAGAAGATGCAAGAACAGGAAGAATACGAGCGCCAGCAGTTCGCGCACACCAGCCAGCTCTGCGACCACCAGGCGCTGTGTGACGCTGCTGCCAGGAAGAAGCATCAGCTGGATTTGCTTCAGCAGATCGAGTACAACAAGCTACTGAAGGTAATATAAGCAAGTGGTGGTAGAAATTCGACCCCCCACAAGGTGGACTGACGACATCGAGCTGGTTCGGGTAAAATAAGTAGCAAATAATCAGTAGTAGTAGAAATTCGACCCCCACTAGGTCCGGCTCCGGTCCCACTAGGACCGACGACATCGAGCGTGTCGAAGGGAGCCGCTGGTTGCTCTAGTAGTATAACAAGCTACTAAAGGTAAAATAAGTAGCAAGTAATCAGTAGTAGTAGAAATTCGACCCCCACTAGGTCCGGCTCCGGTCCCACTAGGACCGACGACATCGAGCGTGTCAAAGGGAGCCGCTGGTTGCTCTAGTAGTATAACAAGCTACTAAAGGTAAAATAAGTAGCAAGTAATCAGTAGTAGTAGAAATTCGACCCCCATTAGGTGGACAGACGACGTGAAGCGGGTTACTGGGAGCCGCTGGATGCTGGCAGCTTGAGACTGGTACCTTCTTATTTCGAATTCCTTACAAGAGAAGAATATCTTTTTTTTTATTTGAATTTGCAATTTTTACCCTATAAACTTGGCTAAGTTTGTTGTGGGCTCTTCTCGGACCAAGGCGCATTTGGAAACCTCGTAACTTTAATTTTAAGTTTTCGACTATTATTACCACCATTAGATTTAATTAAATTATGACATAGACCTTTCAAAAGTGCTTGTAAACAGAGCTTAGATTATTGAAATAAATGAATTTTGAGTTTTGAAATTTTTATATATCAACTTTTTATCTCGGAAGCATCAGCTAGTTTTAATTTTTTTTTTTATTATTTAGAAGTTAGCCCTTGAGTACAATCTCACCTGATGGTAAGTGACGATGCAATCGTAGATGGAAGCGGGCTAACTTGTAAGGAGTAGGACAAAATCCACACCCTTTCGGTTTCTACACGACATCGTACCGGAACGCTAAATCGCGTGATCTTTGCCAGGGTGGTAGCCACGGCCGAAACCTCCCACCGGCCAAAAAGTTGTTACCTATTAGATGTGACTGTTTCGTTAATGACAGGAGCGAGCGCTTCAAGAAGAATTGGAACAGATGAAGAAATGTAAAATGGCTGCCGCAGAGTATGAGAATGAAATTGGCAGAATGCTTTGCAGGTAACTATTACTTTATTTTACTTTATAAGTTAGTCTTGGGATCTTTGTTTTAATCTGATAAGATCTAGGTATTATAAATTGGCTATCTTTATCTAGCCTACCTCCCTAGTACTGATTAAATGTGCTGGTAAATCCCATTAAAATCGGTTCAGCTATTCCAGATATTCATAAACAGACAGACGCAAAAGTTTTAACCAAGTTTGTTTGTTTTAGTATCATGTAAACAACACTATCCTACGATTTTTCTAGAAACTAGTGGTAATGTCTATGCTTATAATAAATCTGTAGAGATGTCAATTCTGTACATGAAATATATTTCCAAAATTACTATCAGGGGGTGATTAGTGATCGATACTGATGCCAAAAATGCAATCAGTAAAATTTTTGTCTGTCTATACTATGTTCGTTGTAGAAACAAAAACTACTCGACGGATTTTAACGAAACTTGGTACAATTATTCTTCATACTCCTGAGCAGGTTACTTTTCATTACGCTATGATCAATAGTAGCAGAGTAGTGAAGGGAAATGGTTGGAAAACAGGAGAAATTACTCCATTTTTACAGCGATACTACTGTAAGGGCTGGGTTAAAGAGATCTAAGGGCGGACGAAGTCGCGGGCGTCCGCTAGTCTTAAATAAACCATTAATTGTAATTATTATAATCTAGTCGTAGCGTAGGTAAGTATTTGAAATCTGTTATTTATGATTGGCCTTTGGGTATTTATAAAATGACTAGGTAATTACTAATTAGGTAAAAAACATTGCATTACTTCCATTGTCTGATGACCTCTGCGGTGCAGGATTAAGTGCTTATTCTTACTAGCGAAGTATTTCCGGTGATTTAAATATTAACTGTGGCTTTAACTCGCTTGCATTGAAATTGAATGTTTTTGGTGGTTTAAGACAAGTACTTATTAGGTATAGGCGTGTAGTCCGGTAGTAATAAGGTATAGACCCCGGCAAGTAAATTGAACTAAAATGACTGTTGTCTCTGCAAGTACTTACAAATAATAATAAAACTGTTAGACGTGTGCTCTGAAATTGCTCAATTGTCCATTAAAGATGACAAATAATTGAAAATTTTATAAACTTCGTACGCGATCTGTAAGTTGGAACTATAAGTAGTAACACATTTTCGCGTGTTAGCGACGTACGTTACGAGGCCACGAGTGACCAATTGAATATAGCAATTAACACTTTTGTTTATAATTGTACCTCTGGAGACAACTGTCACTCACTTCGGTTCAACTTACTTGCGGCTTTAATCCTAATAATCGTCTACGTGTTGCTATGGTTACCTCTTACCATTTTCGCTAACAGCCAAAGATGTTTTACTGCGCATAGTTGAACTTACAGGCCGCGTATTATATACCTATGTGTATATTTTAATTTCAGACCTTTCTTCTGTGACGAGATCCATCCGTTCATGAAGCAAATGTCATCAAATTTGAAGATGAAAGAGAAATGTCCGTGTTCGAAACCAGACTATTGCAAGTGATTGTTTTCAAATCGGTTTCATTTTATGTCATTGATGGCGTATCTACCTATCACGACTATAGTCTCTCAAGTTCGTTGATAACTCTCCCATGATATGCGGGCGACGGGCGGAAAGACTGCGCGGGTGTGAAATCATGCGTGCAGGGATGTGACGAGCATCAGTCGTGAGTTTTTCATTCACGCCCTCCGCCCCGCGCGCTACATCGGGAGTGTTACGAACGAAGTTGCCAAGCTATAGGTACTTGATACTTATGACACCGTAAAATTGTAAAGTTAGATTATAATCTAGCTCGCGAGATTGTGAATTGTCGATACATTGTGAACTCCATACATTGGTGCTCCTAATAAAAACCGGAACATGAATGGCTCAGAAACCAATGGTCAGGTTAGGTTAGGTTAGGTATTTTTTTTTGTGAATGTACTTACAAATAAAAAAATCCTTACAATCTACCGAACAATAACATAACACGTTAAATTGTAACCAGTATTTTGCGGTTCAGGATCTATCCACATCACAACCTCGCGAGAAAGATTTTATACTTATGGTATTTACAATTTTATGGTGAGACATACGTAAGATTACGTACAAACTACAAACAAGGAAATACTTAGAATCACGATAGAGACACCGCCACATAATTGACATTAAGAAGAAAATAAATATAAATAAATACACTTACTTTATTGGATACTTACCTATCTATTTACAAGGAGAAGCAATAATAACCTTTTGCATGTGTTGTGGTTTCGTTTGAAAAGAAACGTTAATTTATCTGTGTGTAGGTAATGTTACCAAATTTAAATTTTAATAATTTAAAAGAGTAAATAATATACACCCAATAGGTTGGTACGTACTTAGCTATTGTGTGTGACACATATTTATTTTTATATGTAAGTACACTTGTTTAGGTGGAAATATTATAAAAATGTTATTTTCTTTAATAAAAACATGTCTATTAGGTAGATACCCATGTATGACATAGGCACCTAAGTCTAACTATACTCAGAGGCACAATTATCCGACCACTTTATTTTAACTCGTCATATTAAAGTGGGCGGATAATTGTGCCTCTGAGTATATTATTGGATATTTCGTTTGTACTGGTAAAAATTTTAGTGAATAAAGAATTTCAAATTAAACGTCGTTATTTATTAAATTCTATCTTCTCATAACTTTTTTTTATTTTTTATTCTTTACAAGTTAGCCCTTGACTACAATCTTACCTGATGCAATCTAAGATGGAAGCGGGCTAACTTGTTAGGAGGAGGATGAAAATCCACACCCCTTTCAGTTTCTACACGATATAGTACTTTGGCGGTCCATTTTTGCCGGTAGGGTGGTAAGTAACCACGGCCGAAGCCTCCCGCCAGCTAGACCTGGACCGACAAGAAAACCTCAATCGAACCCAGGACCTCCGTCTTGTAAATCCACTGCGCCATGGAAAACGTCGAATGAATGTATGAAGCTTAGGTACTTAGACTCACTTTGAGCTGCTCCGATCTATAATGAGTGATTCCGGAGCGATTAATGGTATGCACTGCTTAGATACAATAATGCATTGCATACGCCTACCCTCAAGACTAGAGAAGGAACTTACTGTGTTATGCCTACCCTAGGTAAAGACCTCGTGTACGCTGATAGCGACTACTAATACTAGAACTAGTATTATTAACGTCTTTTCGAGGAACGACCTAAATATCACTAATCATCTAAATCAGGGTTTCTCAAAGTGGTACGCAAACCCCTAGGGATTCGTCATTTGACGGCAGGGGGTTCGCGACAAAATCTACTTAATGGTGGCTTGATAGCAAGTCAAAATTAAGGTTAAAATTGTCCAAAATTACTCCTAACATTGAATCCATTTGCGACAACAATGGGGGGGGGGGGTCCAGTAATTAGTAAAGGGTTCGCTGTCACTTGGAAATTTGAACAGGGGTTCGTGAAATCGAAAGTTTGAGAAACCCTGATCTAAATGATACACACATATATTTTCCAGTAGTGGGAATCGAACCCACAGTGGATGCAGATAGCAAGGTCACTGCTTAAAGAGCAAAAAAATACAAACCCAAACTTCAGTAAATCACGCATTACAATTTTTAATTCAAGACTCCGTATCGACTCATCTATGTTCAAGACAGTATTAAGATTTTTTTATCTATTGCCTTGTCTAACGCCAGTTTGCGGTTTGCCCCTGACATTGCGTATCTTTCGGGCATCTCGCTTCTAGGAAACATATTTAGGTAAGTACGAGTTGTAGTTACGTCCTCTAATTCGTTTCGAATGCGTTTAGCGTACAAACTCTGATACGTACGTCGATAAAGACGTATGTTTGGTACAGTCGGCAGTCGATTAAACGGAAGTCCATTTTTTGATCCTTAATGCTTGAATGTATTTTCAGATTGTATTGTTTTACAAAAAAAAAATAAGCTAAGTTTATGAATAGCGCACTGCTGCTAGGACTATTCAGATTGAAGAACTTCGCGATTAAACCCAACGGCGCGCTAACGCTTTAAATAAATATATTTTTTAAATTTGGGATCATATCATATCTATGAAAGTCATAATTTATTTAGTAGACTCGCAATTGAAGAAAACTTAAAGGTAATTTTTCTCATTTTGACCAATTAACTTTACTTATATAGCGTTTTATGGGTATCTAACAGTCAACAGAATGTATTCTAAAAATGCAGTCTGTCACGAATCAGTTGCAGTTGTCATTATCTTTTCTGAAGATAAGTGTGCAATTATTTCATAATCAGCTGATAGTTACTTATAACTAAAAATCACTACAACAATATCAAAGCATTTTTTACATAATAGAGAATGGATGAAGAAATAGCGCTACACTTCCGAACTGTCAATGACTGTACAAGTGTACACTTAACTACATTTTTCCTCCAGGAAGAAGTTCGTTCCGTGACCAATAAAAATGTACTTATTACGAAGGCTCATAACGCTGTGACTTCATCTAAATATTTTCCTTAAACATCATTAACATGAACTATATAAGAATCACGCTTAGCAATCAGGTCGTAGTCTTGTCAGAGCCTTCGAAGATGATCAGTCAAATTATATTGTTTAGTTTGTTTTGTGTGGGGTGGAGTCGCGACATATCCATCGGATATATGGAAGGAAGAAAAGTATTCGATGAAGTAAGACAAGCGAATCCCGCTATATGGAGACAATACGAAAATGTCACAGTCGTGGCACCACAGGATGAAATTATAAGTAAAGTAGTGATTACAGACATGCGTCCAGAAAAGGATGGTGATGTTCAAATAATTAATGGCGGAGCCATGCAGAAGTCTGTAACCATAGAGTTAAAGAGTCCTACCGTTTTGAGAGGTTATGAATTCCGCATTGAAGTGTATTCAGTGCCAGACACAGTAGCCACTGATGCCGAAGAACATTTGAGTCCTGACTCAGCACCTGTACCGAACGATAGCACATCAGAACAGCCCAATGACACTGCTAATAAGGACATTCAGGATAGTCCCATTGCAGTTGGAGGTGATATAAACAGTGAAGTTCCTAGATCACCGCGTGAAAGTGAAGAAAATCAATCACAAACAGATATAATAAAAGAAGACACTACAACTATTTCATACGAAACGAGTAGCATTGCAGAAGACGAACCTGTTACAATGGACGAAACAACTGTACTGCCAGAAACTCCTGAAGTTCCAGCATTAGAACTTGACTCTGACAATAATAGACCAGCACGAGAAACTGTACTTAACACTGCAATAAATGTAAGCGATCCACCTGTAACGGATTCAGATGAAAGTGAAGAAAATGAAGCATCAACCGAGGGATCCGGCACAACTTCAGTTACTGAACCAACTGGAAGCGCAATGACAGACGCAACGGCAACAGAGGCAGTAGTTACAACAGCATCCTACGAGCATTCTACGTATACCCCTATATCTTATGACAACACTAAAAACGTACCCGACTACGCTTCTTTGAACATTTTAGACTACATTAAAAACCGAGAAGCGATAAGACCAATACGTCGCACAGAAGACAACGCATCTGAACCAGAAGAATCTTCTGAACCACCAATTGAACCAGATGTAAATACCGCTACCACTCCACTAGTAGAAGAAACAAGTTCTGTAAATCTAGGCGACGATACTGTTGGATTAGTTCCACCTAAAATAGACGCGAGCTATAATACCGATTTTGCTGATTCGGAAACAACAGAACATGCTGTAGAAAGCTCTACATTGAATGATGTAGTCAGAGCTGGACGTGATATAGATTTTGATAGTGACGTTACTGAAACCAGTACTATTAATACTGAAGAAGAATCCACTCTAACATCTACGACTTCTGACGTCACTACTCCAACACCTACGATTTCTGATGTAACCACTGCCACGCAAGATGAAGATCACACTGCTTCAATAGATGATCAATTACGAAACACACGTGGTGCAAGACATGACCATGACGGAACCGATGTTAATGTATCAGAAGAAGGTGCGAGTCCATCAAGTGAAGGATTACCTGGAGTTGTAGATTTACAACAACCTAACAAAAATGTAATAATAATCAATTTAGATGAAATTATGGCAAGAGATGAGAATAATAGGTTTACTTATGCTTTGCCTATCGTACTACTTATAAACAGTGAGAGTAATTATCCAATTATTAAAATAATTGCCGAGTCTAATGATGGTAATGAAAGCAAAGTGCTGTATCCAATCCAGCCTTCAGATATATCTATGGAGCCGAGCGAATATGATTATAAAAGCATGGAAAATGATAGAATAAAAGGAGATTTAATACCGACTGGAGATTATGACAGCCAGTAAACATTTTAAATTCTTGTTCAGTGATTTTTTCTGTGTTTATAATTCTTGTTACTGTTTTTATTTATTTTTAACTTAAATATTTAAGCCATTGTTCATTATAGGTACCTACTATAAACGGTGATTAATATTTTAAATGTTTTAATTTAAATGTAAGTCAATGAAAGATGCATTTGTAAATATAAACTTTTTCAGTTATTCTTCAATAAAAAAAATTATGCTCATTTATTTTGTTTAAATAAATATATTTTGTATATTTATATCTACTGGTATATCAGAATAACAATTCCATAAATAATTAAACAAGATAAAAACAAATTATTTTCTAATACATAATTACAATTATTAATAGTTTGTACCTTTATAAAACTTTTAATTAAAGTATATTGCCAACAGAACAATACATACTTTTATTTTGTAAATAAAATAAATCATACACTGGTTTCACTTATAATACTTAGTAGTTGGAAATACAATAATTGAGAGCTTTTAGAGGTAATTTTCTAATCATTTTGATCTCTATACCTGTTTATAATAAAACTGTAACAGATAAAATTCTGTTCATTGAAGATATTTTTAAAATTTTAGTAGGAGGGTTTTATACAATCGATACTGAAGCCAAAGTTTTTTACACAAGTAAGCAATATGTATATTTTTGTACCACAGCACATAGCCTCATAGGTCCAGTGGTTAGCCGCAGTGGCGTGCACTAGGATTTTAACTAGGGTATGCACCATACATACAAATTAGAAAATTCCTTCTTTAATCTAGGTTTTAATGGGTTCTTAGGGTAGGCAATGCATTTTTGCATCTATGAAGTGCTTGCCACTGGGCTTAGGATCACAAGGTCCTGAGTTCAAGTCCTTGGTTGGGATTGAAACACTGAACTCACCAAATGAAGCCTTAAATCTTAACTACTGGACAAACGAGGCACTCTTATATAAGAGAATAAATGAAGTTATAGTTATCTAGTCGTGCCATGAGGCAATTTATCAAAAAACCGTGGCCCTGAGGTCATTGCTATCGTAAAAAAAAAATTGAGCATTATTTATGATGTTTTGTTGCGTCCTATCAAAAATAGAACTGATATGTTGACATGTATAAAATTACCTAAAATACCTATTTTAGCAAGTTCGTTGATGACACTCCCATGATATGCGGGCGACGGGGGAAAAGACTGCGCGGGTGCGAAATCGTGCGTGCGGGGAAGTGAGGTGCATCAGTCGTGGGTTTTTGATTCATCGCTACACGCTCCCCGGCCCGCGCCCATCGGGAGTGTTACGAACGAAGTTGCCAAGTTGCTATAGTGGAATAATAATCGTAAAAAATAAATATAATATTTACTTACAGAATATAATAAAATTGTATCAAAACTGTACCTATCTACTTAACGTCAGTGAGCTGTTATTACCTTTTGAGCTTGAATTACAAAAAGAATAATTTAGGGGTTCTCACAGATAATCTACTAATATTTTAGAGGTAAAGTTTGTAGCACTAGGGGATCTAATAAACCGATTTCGAAAATTCGTTTACCACTAGAATTTACCTTATTTTGTAACTGTCACAGCCTATATTTTAACCCTTTATCATAACGAGAACGTGAGATACGCGGCTGAAACCGCGAGGCGTTGGCTAATTTTACATATAATATTTATACTTTTTTCAAAATATTCTCCAATTATTTTTGTGATCGGTACACTTTTTATGCTTTCATTCTATTACAATCCTTTATCAGATAACATAATAATTTAAAAAGTACATATACATATTTTCATACTCCATAATCTTTAACAGTCAACAAGTAATATATGAAGTCTCCACTGTAGAGGTAATAACATCTCACTGGTCCAACCTTAACAGCCCAGAATTTTAATCATAAGTAATCAAGGAATGTACAGGTACATCTGGAATGTTCTCCCGCCCATTCAAAGAGTTCAACTCTATAATAACGAGACTCCCTAGCACATGGGCTCCGCAACTGTAAAGTAGCTGAGCAGCCGCACCTATTGAGCCTCCAGTGGCTATGAGGTCATCAATGATGAGGCACTTGAGACCTGGACGCACAGAGTCCTTCTGTATTTCTAGGACATCCTGTAATATACAAAAAAATTTTTCAGCAAATTGCCTTTTTTTAGGACTATGACAAAAAACTAAATTCTATAGCATTGCAGAAAAATTATCAGCGATGCAAAAGAGGACATCTTGAAGAAGGAGAGGATTTTAGATCATGTGCAATTAATTTTTATCTAGGAAAAACAGGAACAGTATATTCGTGAAGATACAATATTACATTCAGGTTTCCTTATTATGACATTATATGGACACAGTATGTCTTTGCCGGTAGATTGTTACAATGTTGTGTAGAAACTGAAAGGGATGTGGATTTTCATCCTCTTCCTAGCATTTTATCTTTTTCCTAACATGTTGTTTTTTATCTTAGATTGCATCACCACTTAGCAACAGGTGAGATTGTAGCCAACTTGTAAAGAATAAAAAAGAAATGCTTTTATTTATAGTTGTCCTACACACCATAATGCCTTACACTATAGTAGTGTCTGCTGTCTCAACCATTTGAACATGTTGAGACCAATACCTTGAAAAACCATATAACATAAAATTTAAAATATTGAACCCCGCAAAGGTCATGACATTATTATAACATTACACACTCAATTACTTGACCACACACTTCTTCCCACTTGTTCACACCCCACTTGAGTATATTTGCAGACATTCAGTTAAATTTCCCCCACAACTTTTGAATGGCTCAACCAATTTTCATCAAACATGTCAAACAAAACTCGCACATAAATCACCTTTAATACAAAAAAAAATGAATTGTAATCACTTTATCCAACGGCAGCTATAGTGCACAGATACAGACATCAAACATATAACAGCCCTTGTTTTGCATTGGGCGTTAAAAATATATACTTACAGAACCATATTCCAGATCATATTTGTGTGAAAGCACCTCTCCAGGTAACTTTCCTTTTTTTCGTATTGGCAGACATGCTATCCCCAGTTCTGCCGCCACAGAGAATGAGAATAAAAAACCTCTCGCTTCCAAGCCCACTACAGCTTCGACATCAGGGTATTTGCAGCGAATTGTTTCCACCAGTAGACTCTGTAGCAACTTGCATGTGTATCCATCAGATAGAGCGGAGAAGATATCCCTGGAAAATACAATGTTTTACTTAATTGAAGGCTTTTTCAGACAGTTTTGGTATAAAGTTCTTGAACCTAATTTGATGGTCACCATGAGCTTTTAATAATGCTTGAAATAGTATTGGTATAGGAGGTCTCATCATTAACAACCCAAAATCAGCTCACTGTTGAGTATGAGTCTCCTATCAGAATGAGAGGGGCTAGGCTAATAGTCCACCACATGGGCCCAATGTGGTTTGGCAGATTTCACACACACAGAGAAAGAAAATTCTCAGGTATGCAGGTTTCCTCAATGTTTTTCCTTCACCGTTTGAGAGATATGATATTTAATTTCTTAAAATATATGCACATAACTGAAAAGTATATCCAACCTTTCAGTTATGTGCATATTATATTTTAAGCATGCCCTGGACCGGACTGGAACACCTAGGCGGTGTAATCTATACATAATATTATAAAACAAATTCCTATGCTGAAACTGTCTTTTCATAATAGTCTTGAAAACTATTGAACAGATATTCATATATTTTCCCAATAAACAGAATCTGTGACAAAGATTTAAGTTTAATAATTTGTAAGGGTTTTGTGTAATTACATCCAAACTAATTATTAAATATTTAAGTAGTTATCTTACCAAAATAAAATGCCTTCTTTTGGAAAGTCAGGGTAACTTTTCAATTTTGATTTCAAGTTATCAATTTTCTTCGCATATTCGGAATTCATTTTCTTGAAGTAGGTATCTTTTTTTATAATTGAATTTTAAAGTTTTTTTAATTTGTAACTACCATTACAGCATCATCAGACTGATTGGAAGACCAAATGATTCTACGCCTCTCTCTTGGGTAATTCTAATAGGATTCTATTCTTTGCTCTACGCAAGTAATACAACAGGAAACACAAACACCCCAACACACCCTAATATTCACTTTATTTTAGGTTATCTTTGTAATCAAATAATCTTAAATCATGTAATGACAATTGACTGTTGACATCAAAGAGTAAATATTAATTGACTGTAAAATGTAAATGACATTTACAAAAACAAACTGTGGGTGTCAGTTTGACGTATTTTTTTTTTAATTTATTTTACGGCCTTGGATACAAGTCTTTATAGGCCAGTTTGACGTTTTGACAATGGTTATCTCAGACTAGTTATAATAGTACTTACCCCACGCTATACGTTAACTGATAACCTTCTCTCAAACAACAATGTTTCATTGTTTTAATCGTTTTCGTCGTGTAAAGAGCTCCCTAGGAATTCTGGTTTGTGTAGTTGAATGACATAAACAGTCAACAACTTCCAGTGAACTAAAAGATAAAGTTAAGGTTGTAGGTAACAATTTGTTACTTAAATAAATTAAAATTGTAATAAAAACAATAAATAATAAAACAATATATAATTGAAAAGAATCGGTTCTTCTGACGAAGCAGCAAACAATCGATCAAGTAATTCTGTGAGACGAGTATTACACTCGTCTCACAGAATCGTAAGCGATGTGATTATTAGGCTGTGTAAAAATCACACACACACATCACAGGCCTAGTTCGGACTACTTTAGTATTTTAGTCGAGTACGTATGATTTTTGGGCGGTAGATCATAAAATAGTTCGACTAAAATACTAAAGTAGTCATATATGATTTAATTTTTATTAATCGAGGTTTAATAAAACACTTTTTACTTTACATTTAAAATATTTGAAGAAACAGAAATAAAAATCAAAAATAATAGTAGTACTCAATACGTGTTTTAGCCAGTACGACTCACCTTTATAATTATTCGGAGCATTATTCTAACTCTGGTACCTAGTACTTTTGACATACATATTCTCCTATGTCAAAAATCTTTGACTGAAGTTTCGGCTCCTTGGTGTGTAGTGGTTTGAGGGGGACGAGGTAAACTCACATACCAGCATTCTTAGGAAACTCTATAAACAACAAAAACGATTACAGCAATGAAACTTCGATTCTATAGAAACGGTTTAAACGCATTAGATTCTTGATCTTTGACAGCGGAGTATCATCTAGCGAGGCAGGTCTTGTTACAATTGGTCTGAGAATTATAACAATGTATTAATTTAAATTATTACAAAATTCTCAACGGTTTTAACTTCTGAAAAAGAGACTATTGGATGTAATCAATTAAATATATCTTGAAAATCTGTCCAATATCACATGAATTCATTTTTAAACTTGGTTCTAAACAAACAAGAATCCAGAAGTGAAAAGCCATTTTATTAAAAAAAAATATTATTCTTATAATTTAATTGTATTATACTACTCTATGCTTATAATCTATCTGTTGAATTTTTCATTTTTCAAATTTTGACTTGTGAAAAGGCGGTTAAAAGTTAAAAGTGTTTAATCAAAATATTATCTGGAACATCGGAAGAAATAAAACTATTATTGTGTAGCGTTTAATACTTTAACGTGTTTAATTATTAAATACATAAATAATACAATTAAATTATAAGAATAATATTTTACTTTAATAAATATTGGGCACGATAACAAAGCGTAAGCGGTCATTTCCCGCTATTATACGAAAAGGAAAACTGACTTCCCACAATGTTATCAACAGACGATTTAGAAAGGCTAATTACAGCGAAGAGGTGTGAGATAGAGCAAGAGAAAACTTCTCTGGGCCTTTCGCCGTGTAACAATGTAAGATAATTTTCTATAATATCTTTTATTTCTGAAATATTTTACCTACCTGTTGCCGCCAATTCTGACATCAAAATTATATTGATTTTCCGTCAGTCCAGTTTTGTCTCAGTCAGCGATTGTCGTCCTATTGATTTGACGGCTTGAAAGTTTCGTAGATGAAAACAAGACTACCACTGCTCGGTAAATGTTTACATTTTTTTCTACTTTCACTAAAAAATATTGGGTACTGACAATGATACTTTAAAGTCATTTGAGTTCATATGTTATTGAAAATATTAGCTTAACTCTGTATTAATAATTTCAAAGAAACCTGTTACTGCTTACTTATCTCTAAACACTGAGTAGCTAAAATGTATGAATATTTAGAATATTAATTCTAGTTACAAGTCTTAGTTTTATTTTTATCTACATATAAAGTGTAAAAAATACAATTTTGTATAAAAGATATAATACATTTTTGTCAGGTAACTGTAAAAAATCATAATACTGGAGCTGTTTATTTAAAACTAATATAATCACAGTTTCAGCTACTTAGTTTCCTTTTCTGTGAGAATATAGGAACAAAAATTGCATAATATGTTCATAAGCGTATATAGCGGGGTGACCGGGTGAGCCGTGCCCAACCTAGAATGGACCTGCGATGAATCCCTGAATGACCACCCTAGGATTCTGAGCTACCGATATACCTAGAATTCTATGATACAAATATACTAATAATAGACATGATGTCAGGGCCAGGCCCACCCTAGGTAATAATCCTAGATACGCCAATGAATATGTTACTTCCTGATAATGTATCTTTCCATTGGGCAAAAGTATTTTTCAAATCAGACCAGCAGGTTCAGAGCTTATTCAATATCTTTCCCCTTTATTATTAAAGATCCTTTATTCAGATTGTCTGATTATTCTTTACAACAAAGGCCTCCTCCAATCTGTTTCACAATTCCCAATACCTTGCCCATGATTTTGCCCAATTGCCTTGTCCCCTGCCAATATTATAGTATAAATACTTGATGCCAAATATTGTCTAAATCTGGGGTCCCCAAACTATTGGACCAGCCAGGGACTTGATTTCAAAAATTAGGTATGAAAGAGGTCATTTTTGTTAAGAATCAAGTGACCTTGGCCATAAACAGTTGTTTATAGACTTTTGACTTCAGAGTAGCTTATTAAATTGTTTATTTTTTTGTAAGATCTATGATGAAATTGCTTTTCAAGTGTATCCAGAGAGATACTTCCAGTAGGAACATCCCCTCATTGTTTGTATATTAATAGGTCTAAGTAATATGCTTCCTTTGAAGCCTGCTCTGATACTTGTATGTTCTGTGAATCACTTTTAAAGCCAGAACATTTGGATGACTCATTGTATTATGTACTATATGTTTCCTTTAAATTAAATTTAAAGGAAACCTATAGCTAAATAGAAATAGAAATTGGAAGAGTTGTTGAGCAATCAACACCCACAAACCTAAGGATGGTTTTAGAGTCACGCTGACAAGACACTGACCGTTTACATACAAAATGAATGAACTCGTTTGGGAGCATTTCAGAATAACGCGTAGCTATCAGCGCGTGCGATGGTCGGCGCGCTTCGCGCAGAGCTATCAGCGCTGGTCAGTGTGCGGTCAACGTGACTCTAAAACCAGCCTAAGTGGGCATTGGTGACATACAACTGCAGAACCGCACTGTGTATGACCTGACATGCACTTGACTTGTTTTTCTTTACATGATGTAAACACATCTAGTGCCAGTCTAGTGCGATATTTTTAATTTTTGTTTTTAATTTCTTACAAGGTTGCTCTTGACTACAATCTCACTTGATGATGTGGTGATGCAATCTAAGATGAAAGTGAGCTAACTTGTTAGGAGTAGGATGAAATCCACACCTCTTTTGATTTCTACATGACATCATACCGGAACACTAAATCACTTTGCGGCACATCTTTGACGGTAAGGTGGTAACTAGCTATGGCCGAAGCCTCCCACTAGCCAGACCTGGACCAATCAGCCTAGCCGGATCAGATGTACAAAAATATATATATATCAATAATTATATGAACTCACTGCATTAGTATGACCTTAACAACCGCCCACACTGAGTCAAAAATAATCACCAACAAATCTTTTGTTACATATTAAATCAAAGGTTCAAGGTGAGCCACAGGCAGGTGCTATAAATCTTATAAGACTGTATTGCATGTTATGACGGAGCGCAAAACAAATTTAAAATTCTGTGGTCTTTCTATTAAACAATGGTTCCTAACATGAAATGCCAAAGTGAAGCTTTATTAATTTAAACCCATAATCATAATATAGGAAGTTTCATTATGATACTCAAGTTATTATTATCCACTAGCAGACACCCGCGACTTTGTCCATGTGGAATTCAGTTTTTCACAAATCTCGCGGGAACCATGGATTTTTCCAGGAAGAAAAGTATCTTTTTAGTAAGTCTATTTCCATTCCAAATTTCAGCCAAATCGCTTTAGTAGCAGCTGGACAAAGGAGGAACAAACATACACACTTACATGCAAACTTTTGCATTTATATATTAGTGTGATGTGATGTGAAGTGTGATTTTTTACTATTATCAGAAATTTTAAATTACTATACTATTTCAATTGTTAGTTTTCACTATTAGGATTTGATATAAAGTTATTGTTTTAGAGTGCAGAAACCAACATCTCAAAGAGTGAAACGAAAGTGAGAGCCGGTCGCCCCAGAGCCCTGTCTGAGAACAATGTGCCACAAGTTGCCTCGCCTGAGAAAGAGATACACTACAAAGATGAAATATCTCCTGATCTAGAGAGATATATAAGGGTAAGTTTAGTATTTATAGAAAGGCTTAAAGTGACTATAAATGAAAAATTGTGTACCTAATATTACCTCAACAGCAGCCTTAAAGTGATAATAATATTTCTTTAACAACGACTTTAAATTCCTTTGAATCATTTCACTGCGGTTAGTTACCTTGACTGGTGACGGAAGGGCTGGCACATTATTTTGCACAAAACATCAGCCTGGCTGTCCAAACCAGAAATGCAACCAGTATTCTGGCCACCATTCCACATGGGCATGATTTGTATAGTTATTGGGATAAGTTAATTTAAGTTCCTTATTGTATCCTTTCTTCTTCAATCGTTAAAAATACTGTTGTTAAAAAAAACAACCACTATCAGATGTTAATGATAGTGACTAGGATAGATGGCTTAACTTGCTCTCTGAGGCACGGGGATGTAACACCACCAACTTCCCAACTCGGGGCTGAGAATTTGTAACTAAAAATTTCTTAGAAAAAACTCAGTATCGCATTTAGCCCAACCGAGAACACAAACCCAGAAACGAGCGGCAGGACAAAGCGTGTTCTTCTGTAAGATTGTGATGTCACAGAGAGAGGCGGTGGCAGAAAAAGGTTGCCGTGGAGTGTCATCCTATCCACTGTAAGAGTCGGAAGTACTCTACTATCTCGACTACCATTTGGATTTATCTACGGGGGATAGATACAGTGAATCTGAGATAACCACCAGAGATAAGTCTTTGAGTTGTTGACTCTTTTGGTATCCTTGCGTTGGCTTACAAATGTTCCTGTGGCCCAGTTGTAGCCTGATGATGATAATTTGATGGCCTCCGTGGCGCAGTGCTATGCGCGGTGGATTTACAAGACGGAGGTCCTGTGTTCGATCCCCGGCCGGGCCGCTTGAGGTTTTCTTAATTGGTCCAGGTCTGGCTGTGGGAGGGTTCGGCCGTGGCTAGTTACCACCCTACTGGCAAAGACGTAACGCCTAGCAATTTAGCGTTCCAGTATGATGTCGTGCTGTCGTCGTTTTAAAAATAAGACCTAGTTCAGGTGAATCAACAATAACAAAGAAAATAAATAATACGACACGACGTAGTCGAGAAATACTAAAGAAAACACGGACATGTGAGTAAGTTTCCTCGAATGTCAGCATTGCTGGACATTTTCATCGTAACGTTCATTATTAAAGATGCTAAGTTTACTCGAGGCGCTCGTAAAAACAGATTTCCTAAGCAATTACCGACCTGTGCCGTGTTTACTGAAGACAATTCCTGTCCATAGCTCAGACAATTACTGGCACGCGACCATCAATATGGGAGTATATTGAAGAAATGAGGAAACTTATACCCAACATATACATATGTCATTGAACATATAAAATATTTAAGTTACGATGTAAACATTTTCCTTATTTCCAGTAGACTAAGTCTAGGTAAGAGCCGTGATAGCCCAGTGGATATGACCTCTGCCTCCGATTCTGTAGGGTGTGCGGTTGAAACCGGTCTGGGGCATGCACCTCGCAACTTTTCTGTTGTGTGCATTTTAAGAAATTAAATATCACGTGTCTCAAACGGCGAAGGAAAAACATCGTGAGGTAACCTGCATGCCAGAGAATTTTCTTAATTCTCTTAGTGTGTGAATCCGCTTATTCTGAAAGGAGACTCGAGCTGAGCAGTGAGCCGAATATGGGTTGATAATGATGAAGTCTAGGTATGTACCTTCAGATCATGAAGTCCTTGTACTGGGTTCACTCTGAAAAGAAAATGCCCATCCTCAGCCATACCCTACCCTAACCACCCACCAATTTACTTGTATCTAAAAAAAACTCGATAATTCTACTTTAATAATGATAAAATTACTTTATCAAAAAAAGTTTGCTAAAACGTCTTACGACATTTTTGATTCATCCTTATTTTGTGCCTAAACGCACAGGCTGTACCAAACGGGACAGACAATGATCGTTGATCATACAGCCTGAGTACGACATTTTTTGATGAGTTTTGATTGATTTGCCACTCCTATCAAGTTAACCCGCTTCCATCTCAGATTTCACCAACACTTACCATCAAGTAAGATTGTAATCAAGGGCTAACTTGTAGATGTGCGCATTCCCATTTATTTTTTTCCTGTATTGGGTCGTAATACAGACGCTGAAGAATGATGTTAATTATATTAATACGTTTTGTCGTTTTGTGAATTTATTACAACAAGTCGTCATTGTCAATGCCATATCAATGTACTCCTAACAGCAGTTTAGTGCGATCCGCCTCCGTGCGTCCAATTGTGCATCAGATTTGCGATTATACTAAATAATATGACCTCTTGTTTTTTGCAATTCTATTGTTATCTTGATGTCTTTGGTCTACTTAGTGGGGGGTCGACCAAAACTGCGCTTTCCGGTGCGTGGTCGCCATTCCAGTATCTTGGGACCCCAACGTCTATCGGCTCTTCGAACTATGTCGCCTGCCCATTGCCCAGTTCAGCTTCGCGACTCGCTGAGTTATATCAGTGACTTTGGTTCTGTGGATCTCCTCATTTCTGATCAAGCGGGTTGCAGGGAGCCGCTGGATGCTCGCGGCTTGAGACTATTTTGTTTGGAAATCCATGCAAGAGGCCTATGTCCAGCAGTGGACGTCCATCGGCTGTTAATGATGATGATTGTTATCTGCTTCAGTAATATATTTTGTGTTATTACACAAAATATATGTGTTATTACACAAAATATATCACTGAAGCAGATAATTCTCGTGTTTAGATGAGAAAGATCACGACTGACTGACTGATCTACTAAGAATCTGATGATCAGCAGGGTTTATTATATTACTACTAGACGCCGCGAGGTATCTCACGCGTGGTACTCGTTCCTGTAGGAATACGGCGGTAAAATATAGCCTATAGCACTCGGGATAGTGTGGCTACCCAACAGTGAAAGAATTTTTCAAATCGGTTTAGTAGCTTCAGAGTTTATTCAATGCAAACAAACAAATAATCAAATCTTTGCTCTTTGTAATATTAGTATAGATGTAGACTACGCCATTTTACATTAAGTGGCAGTGATCTTTTGTATGGAACACTATCATTTAACATGATTATTTCAACCAAATTACGTAAATAATGGTTTTTTCATTAAAATAACATCACTACTTTCGACCACCACAAGTAAATTGTTTCAACTGACCATCTTTTCATTGAAAGCACAAAGTTAGATGATTGGAAAAACAAAAATACTATGAAAAAAATGTAGCGACTCATTATTTGTATGGAACACCGAGATACATCATAACCCTGCATGCAGAATGGTTCAAAAGTTTATTCCTACCACGACCTTCATAAGTTACTCAATTACTTGAAATGGCGTTTATTCGCAAATTTCTTGGTAACTCAAAGGAACTTGGTACGTTAAACTTTTCCAATTAAAACCATAGTCTATTTATACACCGTCGAAATATTATTTCCAATTTACTGTGGTGTGGTGTAGATTATAGAGATTATAGTAACTACTATAATCACTACACCACACTATATGATTATAGTAAGTTATATATACTATAATCATCATCATGATTAAAGCTGAACAGGAAAAAGTATCAAAATACTTGGACCGTGTTCACGAGATTACCGCCATGTGGAATATTGAGTCGACTATTATTGTTCCGATAGTTATTTCAGTCAATGGTCTTATAGCGGAAAGCTTCGACGAACACCTTAAGAAGCTTTCGCTTAACTGTTGGACCAAGGATCGGGTACAGAAGGCAGTGATTCTTGAGACGGCGCGTATTGTGTGGAGGTTCCTCACTCTGAAACCCTGACCACCGATTGCTTGGGCACTCAAATGTCCCGCATTGGGAGGGTATAAATATTATATTTTGTATGAATTACATTGCCATGATAGGAGGACGTAGGTTCGAATCCGGTCCGAAGTTGGAGGTGCATTCCAACTTTTCAGTTGGGTGCATTTTAAGAAATTAAATATCACGTTTCTCAAACGGTGAAGAAAAACATCGTGCGGTAACCTCTGAGAATTTTCTTAATTATCTGCGTATGTGAAGTCTGCCAATCCGTATTTTGCCAGCGTGGTGGACTATTGGCCTAACCCCTCTCATCCTGAGAGGAGACTCGAGCTCAGCAGTGTGCCGAATATGAATTGATAATGATGATGATGATGATGAATTTCATTGATAAAAATTAAAAAAGGAGAAATTAATAAATGAGAGTTTTTATAATAATCATCATCAGTATTCCCTTCTAGGAGAGGTCATTAGAAATTAATTGTATGTTATACAAGTTTACCAAAGTCGCCGGCAACTGATAGTAAATTAATACCTTGTAGTAATGTAGTAGGGGATGAATTTATTACAGCAATGCGCATGTTCGGAGTACTGCATCCCCCCTCCTGTGGGAGGAGGCGCTCCCTCGGGGCAGGCTTATGCATTTATTCTATCAGCTGATCAATATCGCGTCAACTAGGGGTTGATTTAAGAGCCGTCCACGTAAACTATCCTTGGGAACTTGGGTGGGTTTTAGATATAATACAAGTATATTTTGTTTCGATCGTAGATGAGCACCCTTATCTTACTTTACTATTATTAGTTTTCTTACTTTAAAAAAAAACTAAGTACTTACTTGAAAGTCCTAAAAAATCAAAGTTTTATTTCAAGAAGGCTTAGTTTTCCAGCACTTTTGAAACTAATTGTAATACAATAAATATTCTGTTTCTACGTTTCCTGTCTTTCTGTCTGTCTCTCCTGTCTTATTTTTTTAATTTTATCACCTTAAGATTAAAAAAAAACTTTTACTTCAAGAAGGCTTAGTTTTCCAGCACTTTTGAAACTAATTTTGTTGCAAAAACATATTCTTTTTCTACGTTTTCTGTCTTTCTGTCTGTCTGCCCTGTCTTTTTCACTTTATCACTTTTACTGACGAAGGTGAAATGAAAAACCTTTCAAATCTCTCCATGATCCAAATTCGTTTTTGCAAGTAAGTCAAAACCAGTTCTCTGACAAAATGAAAGGGATTTTTAAAACGTTTTAGTGTTTCGCAAAAAGAACATTCATCAGACTAAAAAGCGTTGGAGCGTAGCTACGAGCTAGGTATTCATTTAGGTTCATATTATAATCACGTATTGTTCTACTCAAGGCTGCAGCCAAGTTCATACCTTAAACACATAATAATACTATGATTGTATCATTCTGACCTACTATACATATTTTAATACGCCGCTATGTTTCTGGCCTTTAGGTAAATTTTCATACTGTTTTATTTTTTTGCGGTGTCTATAGCAAACGCCAGGGTTTCTCCCACGTAGATCCCGATCTCGTGGGGAAACTGTATAATAAAATATAGCATATAAAACTAACAAAAAAAGCTACTTTCTAATGGTAAAATAATTTTCAAAATCGGTTCAGTAGAACCTAACCTAACCTAACAAACTTTACCTCTTTATAATATTAGTATAGATCATAATTAAGTGGTTTTGTTTAGAACTCTATCCTCATAAGCACTGCAGAGATCTGGAATGTCCTTGCTGTAAGCCCAAGTTGCGCGAAGTACCTCTAGATACCTCGCGTAGTAAACAGTACCTACCTCGAGACAAAAAAGACAGTAGTCGACCAATAGCGGCAGAAATTAAAATATCGCTTTCTCTTTCGTTGCGTTTGCAGTTGGGACGGGAGAGCCTGAAAACGATATTTCAACTCCTCTGCTATTGATCCACAATGTCTTTGTCTCTTCACGAGATATGTCCTTAATGCCTAGCTTACTTTTGCCTACTTCATACAGTGTGGATGTCTATAGACAAGTGCGATCAATTAAAGATTGCTTCATCAACACTTACCATCAGACGTAATTACAGTCAAGCCTACTTACGAGAATATATCATAAAGAAAAAAATCATATTATTGAAAGATGAGTGGGCTGATTGAAGCAGTCTCGCTTCGCAACTGATTTTAGTTTACGCCCATGTACAGTCGTGTGAAAAATTATATGGATTGTACACCATCGGGAACAATTAATGGAAGAACCTTGTTATGATTAAACTAAATTGGATAGAAATTATACAGTATAAAAAATTCGGAACTAGATACAATTTCTCTTAATATGTATTTCGGAGAGAGTCCAGGAACTGTTAGATGTAGTACTTCCTTTTTACCACCGCACTGCAAGACATTGGATGGGTTTTCATATTTATGGTATTTATATATTATAGTGTTTCTCTATAGAACTCGTACAAATTGTTTTGCGTGATCCTTATTCATGTATACGGCTAGGACCTTCCGAAGTCTATATTTTTCCCAAGTTAGGTAACTTTGGTAACTTGATGGATTTTAATTTCTATGTTGTTTGTGTCTCTATAGAACTCGTACAAAATGTTTTGCGTGATCCTTTGTCATGTATACGGCTAGGACCTTCCGAAGTCTATACATTTCGCAAGTTAGGTAACTTTGGTAACTTGATGGATTTTAATCTCTATGTTGTTGATGTGTCTCTATAAAATTCATACAAAATGTTTTGCGTCATCTTTTGTCATGTATACGACTAAGGCCTTCCGAAGTCTATAGGTACGTTTCCCAAGTTAGGTAACTTTGGTAACTTTAAAGCAAGAGGGAAATCTTTTAGGCAAGCGTGTCTTATTTTAGACCATTTTAGTGTAGGCCATCTCCGATCCTATTTTACTTAAAAATTCACCAAGTTTAGCTTGATCGGTTCAACCAAAATTTATTTGTTTACTCACAGGTGCTTATTAGTTTAACTTGTCTCTTTATATATTGACAACGTAGTTATTTACTTTGTTTCGAGGTATGAGAAAAAGATGCATAATAATATTTCAAAATATAACAAAATCTGAATAGCATTTATAATAATCTCTGTAGTATAATTTATTTCAACCGCGTTGCAAAAACAATTTATCCGCAATCCATGATGTAATGGTTATTCTTAAAAGATATTCCGTACCTATTGTTTTAATTGCTCAGGATTTATTGCAATTAGATTCATCTACACAATTAGTAGTGAAGGAAGTTCAATGGTGGTCATTTTTGAAATGATCGTAGTTCCTATACTTACATTTTCTGGTTCTTACATTACATTTACATTCTCTGTTTTTTGTCGATTACGTCTAATTAAATCTTTCAATAGAAACTATTTATATACTATTAATTGACAGAACTACGAGTAAGCAGTTAAATTAAGTGTAGAAAAATCCTTCACAAAAGAACAACACCTCCACAGGAGAAACTCTCTAAAGACATAATCTATACAATAGATTATAATGCACATCTAAATCGCATCTAAACGATTAATTTTCTCGTATAATTTCACCAGTGTTAACTTGACATGTATGAGTTATGACACGACGTATAAATTAACGCAACAAAGTGCAAACACACCAAAGAAAAACAAATATTAAATGGAGTTTTAGTGAGTCTAACGAACAACAACTCTTTGTTATTTACAAAAAGAGATTGAAATTATTATTATTAAAGATTTAACAGTTTTGGTTATGCCATTACCAGATTTACAGAGTTGTGTAGGAGTCGCAAAATTGATACAGTTGAAGCGACGGTCGTAGTCTCTATGCAAATCGTACAAAATTGCATATAAAATGTATTTATTTTAAAAATAAACGAGTGTTTAAGTCGTGCTCACGTTAATTTAATTGAGGAAAATTTGCTTTGAAAATGGACGGAACTTGTGATGCGCCTGTGAGTCAGTTTTTCAATTATCTAACGATATTTATAAGTGAATCTATATTGCTTTATAGGTACACAACTAACTATGAGTTTAATGAATTATATACAGAATTAACTTATTTTTGTTATTTCTTTTGTACTGTCCGGATCAAAATATCTACTTTACTATATATATACTAGCGGTTGTCCGTGATTTCATTGCGTCGAATACACTAATCTTGTAAGAACCAAGGATTTTTCCGTGATGAAAAGTAGCCTATGTGTTAATCAAGGATATAATCTATCTTCGTTTTAAATTTCAGCCAAATCGGTTTAGTAGTTGCGGCGTTAAAGAGTAACATCCATACAAACTTTCGCGTTTATGATATTAGTAGTATTTATTGTAACCATGTCGCATTAATATATTTTGATTTAACTTGATTTTATATAAGAAAAATAACTTGCTTATTTTAAGTAGGCATGGACTAAGTAAGCTCTTAACGCATTAAGTAGGTAAAGACCTGACCTAAAAATATACGTATTTAACCTAATATTTGTTCAAGCTAGCCTAAAGGGCGTGCCGGGGGTATAATTTAGCTAATGCAGACTATAATGTTGATGGCAAGGCCCAACCCTATAACTACACTCCCTAAACGCCTGTACGCGCCTAGATATTATTGATTAGTCCCCCAAAACGATAATTAATTACCTACTTAACTCTGAGTGGCCTTTTCTACCTCTGTGCTCTGTGGCATGCGCTGACTGTAACCAGTTTGATTCCCGATGACTAGTATATTTAGGATTTATTATACATATACATAGAAGGCGGAGGATCGTGTGTGGTGGCACGCTCTCGGAAAGGAATATGTCCAGCAGTGGACGAATACAGGCGTCAGGCTGTTGATGATACAACTGTATGATTATGAACTACCTCGTTAGTGTGCTTAGGATTATATCCTGCAGTAGAGAAGGCTAATTGCACCGGCGAGTTTAAGTGAGGTCCCGGGGCCTACGAAAATGCGTTGAGGGTGGCCACCGAGGGGGTTTTAGTGGTAAATTTCACATAACCCGCCTTGTTACCCGACTTACTGGGGTAAGTCGGGTATCTCAGAAAGAGATTTCCCCCCCGAAAAAAAAAGAAATAGAAGGCTAATATTATTATACCTATTTTGAGCGTATAAAATAAATTACGATAACCAATATGTACGAGGATTATGGATTTTAAAAAGGTAAGCCGCTAGGAATCGGGTTGCTTAGACTCCTCGCTGCTGATACCTTGGGAAAAATTCTTGAGCAGTATGGGGTGTTGGTGGTGTTACATGGTACACCGCCGTGTTTCGGAAAACATTATAAGTCTTCTTCTAAATACCTAGTTATCACCATAAACCTGTCTAACTATGTTGGAGTAGCGTAGTGGGTCTTAGTTCCAACTATCCTATCCTAAAAGGAGAGCGGCCCAAATGTGAGAATGTCCCAAATAGGCTGATGATGATGCCTTTTGAAGCCTTAATAGGGACTCACAACACAGAGGTTAAAGATTCGATCTCCCGTCCGTTAGACTATTTCAATGACCTACACTTTTGAGTAACACAATTTGTCTATCTAATAGGAAATCAAAAGGGGAAGAAAAATATAAGTCATATTTACAAATAGATTATTTTCTCTCGAAAAACTAAAACAATGAATGGTCGGATATTCCTCTTTCAAATGTCTACAAAACGGTCCGTGATGTCGTACGAGTATCTGTCTTTTAAGGATAACTATACCAATTTATTTTCTAGAAATGGTCACGTCCAATGAAATTTTACATCGATTTTCTCGCGGGTGTCCGCTAGTAATAAATATAATAAGGCTCACAAGTAATGATGGTAAGTAGTTACGAATAGATATTACCCATTACGTCAAAAAACGTAATCGGCAATTTAATGATCTTTTGTAATCAGGTAGTTGTTTACCTGTCCGGCACTGGCCGCTTACCTGACCATAATATTGATGTGGCGGAGATAAGGAAGTAGACTTTATGTAATAACAGTTATGAAAATGTATGAACGTTGAGGTGTATGCTCACTGTCCCATCGGCGGCTATGAGTGAATTACATTCCATTGGGCCTATGCTACGTGAATACGTGAATACTTGATACGTGAGAGATACGTGGTAGCCCAGTGGATATGACCTCTGCCTCCGATTCCAGAGGGTGTGGAATTCGGTCCAGGGAATGCACCAGGCATCTGCGTGTGTGGAGTCTGCCAACGTGGTGGCCTAACCCCTCTCATTCTGAAAGGAGACTCGAGCTCAGCAGTGAGCTGAATATGAGTCGATATCGAGCCTATGCTTCCCATACTTTAGGACGTCCTTCGGAACGTTAATCGAGGTTGTCAATATCATAAAGTACATAGATGACATTTCCCAGTTGACATTGTGATTTTTGTTGACTAATGCGCTTTACAGAATACGAAAATGCGGTTGTTATTGATTTGATGTTAATTCTATTAGTTAACTTACGTCAAAGTTAGTGAATTGACTGGCTAATGCAAAACACAGCACGGCAGAGTATTAGAATTAATGATCTGAAATTCATAGATCGCAAAGCCGGTTGGAGCACAGCATTAGAAACAGAAATTCACACTACACAGGTACCTAGTTTAAATATTTTTTTAATAACAGGCCATTGCTAATTTCCATGCAATCGTAATACGGCAAATTATTCATATTGTAGCACTATTAATTGCTTTATTAGTATAAACTGAAATATTTTCCACTCTGTTTCACCGCCATTCGAGATATCTTAATCGGGTTGTAGCGAGATCTTCTTAATTATAAACTAGCTACTGTACGCGGCTTTATCCGACTGAAATGTATATTGTGTTAAGAAAGTGAGAAAATATATTAGAGCGGACTGCCTTGTTGGTTCCGTGATTCCTGATTAGCCAATGTTGCTTTGAATTACGCAATACAGTATTCGAGTCCTGGGTCGTGCTATGCAGTAAAGCACGTTAATCCATCGGTCCCTGCCATTACGATTAACAGATGGTCAGATGACCATCTTAGAGAGTTAATGTAATGTTAAATATTATCACCCTAAGCCCTTGGTTTGGCCCTTTAGTTTGGCCCTTTAATGGACCGTTAAAATAGGCTGATAATGATGGGAGCATGAGCTGACAAACTTTCAGCCTTTATAAAATGCCAACAGGTTCTTAAGCACATTAGAACTAGACTGTCTACAACTTATAATTAACAATGCGGGCTAGCTTTTTGTTTAGTTAAATTATTCTATTTTAGGAAGAGTTACGCAATTCAATATTATATAGGTACCACGACTTTGTCCGCGAATATTTAGAAATGTAATCTTTGTGTCCGATTTCAATTCTCCAAGATTAGCTTAATCTATCCCCGAAAACAACATGATAATCGATTCAATTGATTTTGAATCTTAAACAAACAATCAGTCAAATATTCTAAAGACAACTCTTTTAGTTCATATAAGGATAGTTAGGAAGTTACATGTTGTCGCCGATAGTAATTCCTTTAGTAGGTACCAGCGACGAGGAATGGAATTTAGATGAAGGTAAGCCGTCCAAAAGAAAAAGAAATTCATAAAGCGTGATACAAACTCCGGTTTCTCATACATATATCTAGATACAGTACAACAATGAATATGCTAAGTATTCAATTCCTAAATGAAATTCAAATTCTAAATTAATACTAACAATAACTATTTTAGAATTTAATTGGATCGTGCCGCGATGCAAGAACCAGCTCATGACTAAGGGCCCCGTATGGGTTCTAAACTAGTCAGGCATACTCCGACCTAATATCACGTGAGTTTTAGCCGTGTTTTATAATCAATTAATAATCAATTAAATACTAAAAATAACTTACGATTAGGTGCGACTGGCAAGTAAAACTCCCTAATATTAGGGAGCGTTCACACTTATAATGTTAATACAGCAATGGTATTGTTTCCATGTCTTGGAAATACTATTATAGTACAGTACATAGAGTATAGCAATTACAGTGTTGACGAATAAATAAATAAATAAACTTTTTACACCGTAGAATTGAAAATTAATCTAGATTAATAAGTAAAGCTTTTTATCGTACTACAATGGTATCACCGTACAAAAGAAGCTTTAAAGCCATGTTTTTATCTCGCATGTTGTCTTGAATTGTGTAACAAGCTTCTGAAAAAGAAAACACCTGTAATGATTATTTGCTTTGAACTTTGTAAAGGGCAGAGAATAAAGCGACAAAGCTTCCCTTAGTAAGAATAACCTGAAAGGTCAACGCAGACCGAGCGGAATAAGCGATATAAAATATTCAAATGTTTACCTATACCTGTGATTAAAATAAACATTAACAAGAAAATTATTACCTAAACTGTGTATTATTAACACGTAAGTAAACCTGTATATATATTTGTTATGTTTGTTACGTCTGTGTTAGATTAGACATTGAAAATATTACATACATTATGTGGAATAGAGTAAATGATAAGTCAAATATTTCAGGATATTTTCGTATTTATACTTAGTATACTAAGATATTCGTCTCTGTACATTAGTCTTTTGTTATGTTGTTTAGATTCCAGTATCTAGTAACTCATTTTGAGTGCCAAAGTCAAAATGCGTTACCGGAATTCTTTTTAAGTACAATATTTTTTGTGATAACAGCTCTTAAATTTTTGCTTTTATACAAACAAATAAAGTGATTATCTACTTGAAGAATTGCCTGAGAAATAATATCCATCGTTTTATTTTGTTACTCTGCCGTGTCGGTAGTGTGCAGTGGCCCTTAGCCTACTACGACCACTGTACCGTAGACTTTCAGCGTTCAGTAAACGTCGCGATGTCCTAACCGACGGATGTACCTACATCCTTACTACTAACTGTATAGTCTATGATCGCACAATGCCAAGTTTACCGTAGTGTCGCAGTACCTATTTCTTATTTCGTATGTTGTGTGAAATGACGTCATCCATGTTTAAGATCATATATGTGCGGGTATAGAGCGGTGTTTGTGTGTTTCATGTTAGTGGAATATTGGGGAATAAGTCTCTAGGATAGTAAAAAGAGGATTGTATGAACGGGGTAAGTATTGCAAGTGTTATCCTTAAAACTGTATGTTGGGCAAATTGAGATTGATCTAAACCAATATTATAAAGAAGAAGAACAGTTTGTTTATTTTATAAGAATTGACGCGAAAATAACTCTACCGGTTTGAAAAAAAATTCACCATTAGATTGCAACATTATCACCGAGTAATAGGTTGTATTTCACCTCCGTTTAAACACGGGAACAGGAACTACGCGGGTGAAACCGCGAGGTTTTTTATAAAAGGATAATTAGGTAAATACCCAGCCTGAATCTATTTTCCTTTTGTAACATAGGTACACTCATACTTACAAAAATCATTTTTGGAAGTTTTAAAATTGAAAATCTGTTCATTAATTTTTTATGATTTCTCACGCAGAAGTGTAAAACAAATTTAACTACATGAATAACATAAAATTAAAATCGTGAAAAATCCCCGAAGGTCATGAACTTATCTAGAATAAAGACTTTTATGCCAGAAATTCTTTATATCATCATATGTGAATCGGATCAAAAAAAATATTTATCTTCATTCCAATATAAACAATCGGATTTCCATGTCCCAAATTTCCCATCAAACAAAGCTTAAAACACTCTCGATCAAGTCATCAATATTCTCTTTCAGTGCGCTTTAATTTGAGAGCGCACTCGAGTATATTTGCATACATTCGGTTATTCTTCCCCACTTTCACACCACAGAACTCTTAAACAGCTCAACCGATTTTCATCAATCATATTGTCAGACATACTCACACATAAGTCACCTTTAATATAAAAAAAAAAAAAAATCGCTTCATCCGTTTGGGAGCTATGGTGCCACAGACATTTTTCATTTTTTGTCTTTTTTTTTTTATTTATTTAGGAAACAAACAGCATTGACATAAAAACAATAATTTACACATTAAGAAACACTTAAGCCTATTAAGTTTCCATAGAAAGATCGTACATACACAATTTAGGGAGTTGGCAACAAGACTTAAGACAAGTAAACAAGAGTACAAAACAAACAACATAATAGAACAAAAAAATAAAATAAAACGGTAGCAATCTATAGACAGAAGAGAAATTAGATCTATAGACAAATTAGAATCTATAAAGATTTACAACGCTCTTTTTGTGTCAAGGGTTAAATATAGCCGAAGATGTAGGATGCTCTACAAAATATTATAATATTGTTTGATAGATGATATAATTTAATAAACATAAATGTACCAAACTGTATGTCCCGAATATTGTGTGTATATTAACCACAGTGACCCATAATCCATAGCCCACTGATTTACATGTCGCGTGCGGCGTATCATTTAATAACAAGTAACAACCCGCAGACGGGAAAGTGGAACGCCTTAATCTTCCCCATATTTATTACATTTATTAACGAAATCGATGCAAAGCGTTCAGGAAATTGTGTCGCGTGAAACGGATGTTTTAATTATTTATATTTACCGGATGACTTCGTCACCTAATTGATGGATTGGAAACTCTCATAAAGTTACCTATTTGACTATAGTTTATTTTCAGGTTTTATTTTGTCATTTAACGAGCCTTAAGCATATTGAAATGAAAATTATTTTTAAACGATCAAGCCGTTTTCGAGTTATAGAGTGACTTAAACAAAAGCTTTTTTTAAATACGACTAAATAAGAAGTTTAGTTTAGTTCTTGACTTCGACCTCAAATCACTATCATCATCACTATCAGCCTATTTTTAAGTTAGGCATAGTATTGAGAATTGTTAGGTAACCTATAGCAATTACGCACTTCACTCTTAACGCTTGAAGCATTCACATATCTCCTCTACAAATTACGTGTTTTATTTCTACGCGTCTCCATGTGGTTTGGACTTACTCGTAATAAATCCATCACACGTAGGTCTTCATCATCCTCATGTGAGTTTATACATCACACTCCTATAATGCGGTTTGGTGGTGGTGATTGCTTTCGTGACTTCGTAACGAATACTACCTTTTACCACTACCAAGTACCAAAAAACACCTTAACACGGAGAGTGGAATAGGCTAGCGCAAACATTCTTTACGACAAAATACGACGAGTTCTACGCGGCAAAGCTAGTTAAAATGTGAAGAAGTTCAGTTATTCAGGCTAAATGTTTTATATAACTGCACGGTTGTTACTTCACACGTAAGTGGACGTATTGTTTCGTTGATGGTATCGAGGGCTGAGTATGTAAATCGTTCAGATTCTGGGCCATTGGTTGCGACGGCGTCTGGCGATTGTGTGGAAATTGGCTTTGTTCTTTTGGAACGTACTGCAGCTATATTTAGGGCTCCCTACATCCGGTTAAAAACTCCTAAATGAGAGTTAAAGTTGTTTATGTAACTGTTCGTCAGACAATTTATATTGTTAATCTAGATTTTCAATTTATAGAAACACATCTTATGATTAGGTGTAGGTACTATAATATGAGCCGTCATAGCCCAGTGGATATGACCTCTGCCTCCGATTCCTGAGGGTGTGGGCTCGAATCCGGCCGAAACATGCACCTCCAGTTTTTCAGTTGTGTCCATTTTAAGAAATTAAATATCACGTGTCTCAAACGGTGAAGGAAAAACATCGTGAGGAAACCTGAACTTTTTTCAATTCTCTGTGTGTGTCTGAGAATCCGCATTGGGCCAGCGTGGTGGACAACTTTGGCCTAAACTCACTCATTCTGAGAGGAGTCTCGAGCTCGATGATGATGATGATGATGATGAGTGAACTGAAACTGGTAAATCTATTTAACCAAAATCTAAGTTTTCATATAATTTGTAGGTACGGCACAGCAGTCAGTCATAGTAGAAATTACTACGACAAATTGATAGTAATGCTAATGCATTGATTAAAAGAGCGTTAATTGTGGTACCGCTTCTGTGGCGATCTCGAAAAAAAACTGAATCAATTAGTTCGCATGATTAGCTACGTGCCGGAGTGACGCGTTAATTACTTAATTGAGTTGTTGTAAAGACTAATGTACATTGTATTGATTACGTTCAAAGTAAGAAGAATAGTACTAGATTGTTTTATTGGTATTTTAGTCGAAGTATAGGCTGAGTCTGTTAGGAAGCTACTATTTATCATCAACTAGCGGACCCGGTCAAGCTTCGCTTTGACTGATGTGCAATACCCTAAGTACCCTACCCCTACTCCTACCCCTACCCCTTGACTCTTAAACGTTTGTATGGGAAATAGAAAACTGTTATTTTTATGGTTTTCCCGGCAATTATTCTGTTTTTTCTCACCTTTTAAACCTTCCATGTAATCCGTTCAGCCGTTCTCGAGTTTTAGCGAGACTAGATATGACTTTACAATCACAACTAATCCTACTAATATTATAAGTGCTAAAGTTATATAACTTTAGAATAGAGATGAACAGATAAGCCCGGGAAACTTTTACTTCGATAGTTTTAATTCCGGAAAAATCTGTTGTGAAACGTACTATTTAATCATCAATATAAGCTACCTACTTTACAATCCCAACTAATCCTATCATTAACGCGAAAGTTTTATAACTCTGGAATATGGATAAATAGGCCTGGTAAACTTTAACCTCGATACTTTTAATCCTTGAAAAATCTGTGATTTGTCGAGGTTATTTGAAAAACTGATGTAGGTACAAGGCATACCCAGGTCTAATATAAATCATTAAAAGTAAGTGAATCTCTGATATATCATATAGATTATTACAAGAGATATTCCAATAACGTGTCGCCTCCTGATATATCACACGGTTAGGTACACCTCAATTACACGGACGGCGGATTTATTGAATGTGGAAAGAGTATTTGCATGTTGCAGCGGACAGCGGGGTCGTTGACCGCTGACTTAATTACCAGTTAATGCCTCTAGTACATACTTAACTAGGTAATGTACATGCATGATAATCACGTTATTAGCCATTGTTTTCTTTTATAATAGTGTTTTGTCTGTTTGGAACCTTCGTGTGTATATTTTTTGTGAAGCAAAATAACTATTACGAATAATTGCTTTGTCACCAACATACATCTTTATTTTACCTTTATATGTGACTAGCTGACGCCGCGCGGTTTCACCCGCGTGGTTTCTGTTCCCGTAGGAGTACGGAGATAATATATAGCCTATAGCCTTCCTCAATAAATAGGCTATCTAACACTGAAAGAATTTTTCAAATCGGACCAGTAGTTCCTGAGATTAGCGCGTTCAATCAAAAAACAAACAAACTCTTTAGCTTTATATATTAGTATAGATTTAATAGATTTAATCACCACCATAGATCTTTATTTTACCTTTATATGTGATTTAAAGCTTTATGGGTTTTGTTAAACGTTACTATGAAAAATTGCTTTGTTACGAACATATCTATGCCTGCGGTTTTCATGCTTTTCGGACTGGAACGATGTGTTTCAGTTTTAGGCTGCTTAGCGACACAAAAAATTGGCGGTTCCACATCCCCGGGTGAAATTAATCTAAGTGTCCCCTCACACGGGAGCGAAGGCACAGTCACAAAATGCCACTACCGATCTCTTATCTGTAGTTTTTACACATTTTGTACACTCGCCGCATTTTATATGGTGACGCCAATAGCCGCCACACGCCACAAAACGCTGCTTACAACTTTAGTTGGCGGCATGGCTCCTGTGTGCGGCGACACGAAGGGTTTCATACTACTAATAATAATAATAATATAATAATAAAATCCATTATTCAGCTAAAAAAAAAACAAATTAAAAATCAAGAAGAAACTACAAACGAATACTAACAGAGCTTACAAGCTACATAAAGATACCTACTTAAATTACAAAGTTACTCTGTCTGTACTTAGTATAATAATATAATAAAGAGATTAAGCTGAATAGGGCGCTGCCTCAGCTCGATACTACAGTTGAGAGCTGTAGTGCTGATTTTCAGGCGTGACCCCAGGACGACACGGACCGATCGGAAATACTTTTGCGGCGTCGCTAACAATAATTATTAAATAATAAAATTATATAAAATAATATACGATTAGTAATAATACATTAATCTTACATTACCAAGCTTAAAGAAAAGTTTAGGACTATTAATAAATAATGAATGGGGGGGGGGTATACTAATAAAGAAAAATGTATTGGAAAATATTGGTTTAAATTTTTTGTAGCTCTAGAAGATGTACTTTAATTATTTTTTTGAAACATATCGTTTTGGATAATCGAACTGGTGGTGGTAAATCATTCCAAATTTTGCAAGCTGCATAATTAAACTACTAAAACTTAAAGAATGATGATGATGGTTTCCCTTCCCCAGCGCTACGCAGGGCTGCCGGCGATGTTGAAGGCGGGCGAATACTCGCCCAACAACCCGCTGGTGCGCGGCGAGCGCAGCGCAGGCGACGTGCTGCTCGGGCTCGGCGAGTACGAGCGCCGGCGCAACACGCTGCGCAAGATACGCCAGCGCCAGTACAAGGAGTACCTCGACCAGGTCAGTCCCTACCCTTAGAGCGAACGCAGCAAGCGTATTTTTTTTTATTTCTTTACAAGTTAGCCCTTGAGCCAATTGAGAAAATCTCAATCGGTTCCCGAAAATCCGTTTTGTAAATCCACCGTGCATACCACTGCGCCACGGAGGCCGTCAAAAAGAAGGGTTTCATGAAAGACAGAGTAATTCGTATAGAAGCGTTCGCAATGTGGGCAATTAGACAGACTGACAAGAGGAGTAAGCATTTGCAAAAGTTTATAAAGTAAGTGCTAAAGCACGATAGATACGAACTCCTACAGTACATCTTGATGGTAAAAGTTGGTAACAGAAGAGGCGTTGGTCGCAGAAGTCTTGGTTGAGGAACATCAGAGAGTGGACCGGGATCGCGAGTGTCTCAGAATTATTTAGCCTCGCAAAAAATAAGGAAGTGTTTACGAAACTGACTACCAACCTTCGCTAGTCGGAGAGGCACTCGAAAAAGAAGAATTCGACAGGAAGGTTTATACGTAGAATACGAGTGTATATAGTTTTACACTTTTTTTCCACGCAGAGGAAGTTGCGGGCGCTAATCTATAATATAAAAATGAATCGCAAAATGCGTTGGTAAGCGCATAACTCAACAACGCCTGCACCAATTTGGCCAAATCTTTTTTTAAATATTCGTTAGTAGTTCTAGGATGGTTTATACGGCGAGAAAAATTCAAATAATTGCCGGAAAAACCATAAAAATAGCCCTTTTCTTTTTCCGATACAAATATTTTCTAACTAAAACGTAGCCAATTTGAGCTTTATTGTTATGGTATAAAGTTCATATTAATAATAATTAGAAAACGAGGTAGGGGTAGGGTAGGGGTAGTTGAAAGTTTACATTGAGTTTCACGCGGACGAAGTCGCGGACGTCCGCTAGTTTATAATAATTTTCTTTTGCCTTTATCTTTACTTGCCTAATAATGACAGCTTCAGGTACTTTTGTCATTGTACCTACTTGTAATTGAAAATACTTGTAATCATGAAAGAAAATTACGGTGCACATAATTATGTTTGTTAATCTCTATTTTAGTATTTAGACGTGTCTGCAGGATTAAATTTTAAATTCTGTCAACTTTCCTTCGAAAATTAAAATACACTTTATTATTGGTAGCAAGCGAAAAAAAAACAAGAAGCGAAAGAGCAAGCGGAGCGCGAACAAAAAGAGAGAGAGGAGAAAGAGAGACTCCGCGAGGAGAGGGAGAGAGAGAGACTGGAGTTAGAGCGAGTCGTCAGTCCGGAGAGACGGCGCGCCAGCGTCAGCCATTCCTACGTGTCGGGCGCTAACAATACATACGTCAAGTGAGTTAGCCAGAAATAATAATATTAATTAAAATGAATAGTTACATACTTTTTATTTTTACGATATGTACTATGACTCTGAGTCATCGGTCCAAATTTGGTTGTTGTGCTTCTGCGTGTCTGGATACAAAAGTCTGTTAGTTAAAGTGAAACGGATAAATATACAGGGTGTCCCGTAATTAATGGATAAAACGCAAATGCAATACACTACCTAATATTCTAAAATTTGAATAGTCTTCTAAAAATCCCTAGGATGACCAAGTTATATACTTTTTTTCGGATTTTTATTTTTTTCTATCTTTAATCAGTTTTTTCAATGCTGTAGCTGCTGCAATTAAGATTTTTAAGATCTAATTTTTGCTAAACATTACAGATTAAATTACTAATGTACTATAATACTATTATTATAAATAATGTTTTATTTGTTTTGTAGAAGAAGCTTTGAGAGCAAGAATTATTTTTCTTTCATAAGGATACTCGATTAAAAAAATTGTTTTATAAAAAAAATTATGGAACTGATTTGTACTATCAATATAGTAGTACAAATCTACAATCCATATACTAGTACATATTACTTATATAAAATGTCTGATAGCTTATTCAGAAGTGTTGTCTTTGACATTTGACATTACTCCTAAGTCATATATATCTCAGATTTATATAAATAATATATTGATTGATTCCAGTAAAGTGGACACGGGGGTGCAAGTCGACCATCGCAGCACTCCGCTCTCAGTGGCTGTGCAGACTGAAGACGACGCGCTATTTGATGTGAGCTTTTGTAAATTCTCCTATACCTAGCTGGGTAACTCTTATGGCTGTTCCTCCATAGTAACCCAGGTGGAGTCTTTAATTAAAACACTGTCTTTGTACCTTCATATTTTGTGACGTAATGAGTAGCAGGGACAGTGTTTGTAAAATCATTTTGTGGTAGAGGAAACACCTCGAACAGGTCCCAGGACTTGTGACGTTGGGTGTAGGTTCACCTTCCCTGCCCGACATGTTGTCCACGCCCACACTAAACGATTTATGATAAACATTAATTACAACACAAAACGTTATTGCACAAAATTACTAACATGACTGGCAGCGTGATGGTGTCCACGCTGTCTCACAAATCTTTATTCAAATACTTGTAATATAATGTATTGCACCTTCCCGCTCTTTCTTCGCAAGTTCTCTCGTCAGGGGTTGCCTGGTAGAGATTACTTATAGTAATAAGGCCGCGTTTGCATGCTAAGTTTAATTTATGTTTTTAATGTTTCAATTTATAATTGTATTTTTGTGTGCAATAAAGTATTTCTTCTTCTTCTTCTTCTTCAAATACATACTTTAGAATTTTCTTGATTCTCTATTTGTGTAAAGTCTACCAATCCGCATTGGGCCAGCGTGGTGGACTATTAGCATAACCATTCTGAGAAAAACCTCCTGGTGATGATGTTACATTTCCAGATAAGCCAGTCCTCCGCTGTGAACCAGCTGACGCAGGCGGAGCGCGAGCTGTCCCCGCACGCGGTGGGCGACGGGCGCCAGCCGTGCGCGGCGCATCGCTGGGACTGGCGCGAGTGGGGCAGCGGCAGCGCCAGCGAGCGCCGGCGCAGCTATGGCGACGCTGACGGTGGGTGTGGTCACATGAGCTCGTGATCCGGAGCAACATCAGCTATGTCAGTGACTGGTTCCTCTGCGGATCTCTTCATTTCTGATTCGATGTTGGACGGCCTCCGTGGCGCAGTGGTATGCGCGGTGGACTTACAAGACGGAGGTCCTGGGTTCGAATCCCGGCTAGGCAGAGATTTTCTTAATTTGGTCAGGTCTGGCTAGTGGGAGGCTTCGGCCGTGGCTAGTTACCACCCTACCGGCAAAGACGTACCGCCAAGCGATTTTGCATTCCGGTACGATGCCGTGTAGAAACCGAAAGGGGTGATTTTCATCCTCCTCCTAACAAGCTAGCCCGCTTCCATCTTAGACTGCATCATCACTTACCATCAGGTGAGATTGTAGTCAAGGGCTAACTTGTAAAGAATAAAAAAAAAATGATCTCACAGAGATACGAGCATAGCTCGTTCCATCACTCGCTGTGTGAGAGTCGTTGCGTCGTCTTACATAGAAATATCTGTGCCATGTCACATAATGCGCTCCGGCGCCGCACCAGACTTGCAACCACCAGACGAGGCGGGGAGGGGTGAATGCATTGCGACGATGTCGGAGCGGCACCGCTCAGTTGTCTATAAATATAAATATAATAATAATATTTATACTTAAACAATACACATCACTATCTAGCCCCAAAGTAAGCATACAGAGTAGCTTGTGTTATGGGTGCTAAGATAGTTGATATTATAATATTAATATACTACATATAAATACTTATATAATGTATAAATACACACAGACACTGGAAAACACCCATGCTCATCACACAAATATTTTCCAGTTGTGAGAATCGAACCCACAGCCGTGGATGCAGAAAGCAGGGTCACTACCCACTGCGCCACGCGGCTGTCAAATCTATCTGTCAAGTCTATGCGTCGAACATTACTTTAACGGCGGCGCAACGCATCGTGTGCCCCCGTTCTGACTCTGAGCCTTCTTATGAGGCCCATAGTTCCAGGGTAGACCAGGTCTCGGAACTGGCAACACGCATTGCTCGAAGACTTGTCTTCATGTACTGAAGAACTTCGGACGAGACAGTTAATACGTTAAATATATAAATCAAAATCAAAATCAAAAATCATTTATTTCAAGTAGGCTTAGTTTACAAGCACTTTTGACACGTCAGTTGACTATTTGTAAAGATTCTACCACCGGTTCGGAAGGCAGGTTCTGCTGAGAAGATACCGGCAACAAACTCAACAGTTTCTCTTTTGAAAAAGTCATACAGTATTATAATTTACAATTGATAACAATTACAATTTCTTATGGTTTTATTTCCTGTGTGAAGGTGGAAGCTGATCCAATGGCCTCCAAGCGCTTTTATCTTTAAGGAACTCATCAATGTTGTAGTAACCTCGACTGAGTAAATGTTTTTTAACACATTGCTTAAAGCTATGCATTGGCAGGTCCATCACAGTCTTGGGGATCTTGTTATAGAAGAGTACACCCAAACCTACAAAAGATTATTTTACTCTTTGGAGACGATATGCAGAAATAACTAACTTATGCCCGTGTCTAGTAAGACGAGGGTTTAAATGTGAACAAATGTCTGCAGTGCGCATGTCGGTGGCGCGCGCGCCCCGCGAGCGTCTGTGCTCCGAGCTTCGCCACTGCTACATGCCGTCCATCTTCGACGCGGAGGCCATCCGCCTGAGGAACGAGCGCGCCGAGAAGGTACCTCACTTATATAAAATACTACGCCCGAGACTTCGTCTACGTGGAATTCAAAATCCCACGTAATGTACGTTTACGTATCCCAAAATACGTTTTTCTCAAATCCCACGGGAACAATGGATTTCTCCGGGATAAAAAGTAGCCTATGTGTTAATCCAGAGTGAAATCTATTTCCATTCCAAATTTCAACCAACTTGCTTCAGTAGCCTCACCGTAAAAGTGGAACAAACATTCTCACACATAAACACACAAACTTTCGCCTTTATTATATTAGTGTGATAGTGTTTTTAGCAGATCACAAAAATAACAAAACTAATGTCGAACGAAAGACATTTGTCAGGGAGACTAAATTAACAAATCAAACTGTAACCAAAATAAGACACTACAATGGCAGAGAATGACCTTGAGTGGAGTCACGCACTTGTGAACGTTGCGTGTAGGGTTAAGGGCGCCTTTGACTGTTAACAAACACTCCCCTTTTCCACTCAAGTCACTCTCCCCGCCTATTCCAAGTAACCCATAAATAATTAAATAAAACGGAAACAACTTCTAGTTTACTAAAATGTGGAGTTACGTTTCATTTATTTAGTTGGTTGGTTGGTAGTATTTTTTACAAAGAAAAAAACAAATAGTTTATAGTTTATGATAAATAATTTTCATAATTTTTGGAACCATCATTAATTATTTTTATTTTTTGTTTCATAATACATAGATATAAATAAAATTGAATTGTCTGTCTGTGAATACTACTTATATTATAAAAAAATACTTTTATCAACTGATCTCATAGATTTACAAATATACTTCAGGAGGCGGCGGAACGACGTCACTCTTACCAACAAGAGCTGAAGAACCAGATACTGGAACAGCAGAGGATAAAAGAAGAACGAAAGAATAGAGAGAAGTACGTTTTATTTTAACCACCTTAGTCCAGTAGGCATTGCATTCGTTAGCAATATTAGTCAGGGACCCCTAGAACATTTTGTACATCTGATTACTAAAAAGCTAATATTTCGTGAGTAGCTTCATCTCGATGTGACAATCAACTTTTTTATTTACGAAAATTCTTGATTCTGGTAGCTAACTGAGTTACCAGGAAATGAAAATTTCAGAGCGTCGGAACGAGATAACGTACCACGCAATTTGTAGGACATTGTGGCTGTTAAATTGTGTAACTATCAACATTGTTAGTAGCAAAAGTTGTCTACCCGCCTCCCAACTTGTATCAATAACGAGGTTATTAAAAGTTGTTACTAACAAAATGTTTTTTTTCTGGTACAGCTACCAGAATCAAGAATTTTCGTAAATAAAAAAGTTGATCTTCTCATCGAGATGAAGCTACTCACGAAAAATTAGCTTCTTAGTAATCAGATTTACAAAAGGTTCTAGGGATTCCTGACTAAGTATATATTTCGTAAAGAGAAAATACATGGACAACCAATAATTTTTTTTTTAATATGGTCATATTAAAAAAAAATTCGCTCTTGTTACAAGAAAGATATTATCAGTTCTATCAGCTATTCGTCGACATTTGCCTATTTGTCTTCCATATCTCGTGGCGCGCATTTCAGCATTTAAAACTATATTTTGTCAAAGTTATAGCAGACAATGTATTATTGTGATTTTTGGAGTTTACTTCTTAACAATCGATTTTCATATAATAGCCCCCGGTATGAAAAAAATATGAGCAGCTGCGGCTCCTCGGTTGCGCACCTTTCACTTTTCAGGCGTCAGTAAACTCAAGCAGACACACTTCTTTTTAATTAAAGAAGTCTTCTTTTTAAGTAGCTGATGAACGAGTAACAAACATACACACAAACTTACGACTTTTATAGTATTGGTGTGATTTTGTATACAGGATGTTGGAGCAAGCGGAGATGCGTCGACTGGAAGAGCAGCTGCGCTCGCTGAAGATGGCGCAGGAGAGAGAAATAGACAGACACCACGAGATCAACTCTGCTGTGAGTGCACTTCGCTAATATTACCTTATATTAGCTAAATATTACCTTATTTCTAACAGACTCGGAAGTGGATTACAAAAATAAGAAAACCAATGTCGAACAAAGGTTATGATTCACAACCTTTGTCAGGACAACTTAATTAATGAATCAAACTGTAACCAAAATATGACCCTTGAATGGCAAGGAATGACCTTGAGTGAAGTCACGCACTTGTAAACGTTGTGTGTAGGGTTAAAGACGTCTATGATAGTTAATCAACACTCCCCTTTTCCACTCAAGTCACTCTTCCCGCCTATCCCAAGTAACCTATAAAGAATTACACAACAAGTAATGTGGACGGCTCGAGCACACTAAAGCCGATCGGACGACGAGCGCCTTATGTCGCAAGTCGTTCCCGCCAACGGATAGCTACCCCTCTCTAAATCCCTACTTTTTTCCTACCACCGTCGACGAGCGATGTCCCAGACTACTATTTCCTACATTATATTATCTATGTTTGTCTTACACGTTGCTCTCTCTTTCGTACCATCACGACGAAAGAGGTAAAGTGCGGCTGCTCAGAGATTGCGTTTTTGACACCTGTTAATGTCAATGTCAATGAGAGAGATATTGTCAATGTGAACGAGATATTTAAATACCTTATATTAACCTTAATAACGAGTAATAACATTATCTTTTTTGCTTACTTTTTATACTTATTAGGTCTACAGATACATATATCAATATATTTACTGTGTCAAATACGTATTGATATTGAAACTTTAATATGATTGTTGACATTACAGGCAAAAGACAACGCTATAGAATACGAAAGGAAAAGAACAGCTCTCCAAAAAGAGATCGACTTAGAACACCAGGCATTACTAAAAGCTGCAATACATCCTAAAAGACCAACAAACACATCAAAAAGCGACTCTCCAGTACATTCAAAACTACCGTTCTTTTACCAAAAACCGCCATACTCTTCAAACGTACCAGATAATGCAATTTTCTCTCCAAACTATGATGTCGAAAGTTACCTAAGAAGAAATCTTAACCCGTCAAGAGAAAATCTATGTTCGAGTAAAGTTGATAACAAAAACATTGTCATAGAAAAGGCTTTAGTACATGAAATGCCGAAGGACAGGAATTTTTCCGAAAAAATAGACAGGCTTTACGAAAAAGATACGAAGTTCACCGAAAATGTAGACAAATATGCGAGACAATATCCCGAACACATAGAAAAAGAAATGAGAAAATTCCCCGAAAAAAAGGAAATGGACACAAGAAAATTTTCCGAAAACATTGATTTGCAATCTAGAAAGTATACGGAAAAATTGGACAAGTTGGGAAATTCTAAAGAGAACATTCTAGAAAGAGGTTACCAAGACGATATAACCAAGCGAGATATTAAAAAGTTCTCAGAAAATACCGACAAAGCTTTTGAAAATTCCAAATATATGTACAAATCTGAAAGGAATCGAGAAGAGAAAGTGGTAGACACTTTGCCTATACCAGTTTTGAGGCACTCTCCAAAATTGAAAGTTAATTTTGAGGAGAAAACTTCAGAACTAAGCGACAAAATGCAGATGGTTGAAGACAAATGGAAGGTGCCAGTTGTTCAGAAGAACATATTGAAGTGCTTGCCCAACGAGAAGGGGAAGAATGTCAGCATTCTCACACAACTGGGCTCCATTCGCAGACAACTGCAGCTTGAGCAGCTTAAGCTGGATAAAATGCTGTCAAAAACGCAGACTTGAGGTCATTTTACATAGTACAAGACCCGGCATAAAGAATATTTACCCTTATCTGTTATTTATTTGGGATAATGAATATCATCTTATGTCAACTGAAAGCTTATTTTATGTTTAATTGTATTAGGTTATTAACTGTATTAGGTTGTCTTTAGTCTAGTTCATGATTTCCTAGATTTTGTGTGAAAATTAAATTGCCTAGTTAAATTGCGACTATTATATTGCAATATGTCACTGTGAACATTTATTTCATAGCACTAATGAATAACAGATGAGAGTATATTTTTCTAATGCCGTATCTTAGACCATTGTCAGTATCGCTGTAAAATTACATAAAATAATATTGAACAAATTATTACCAATTTATTAACTATTTAGGTTATAAAATTCATTTTTCTAGACGTTTTTCTTAGTTATATTATAATGGCTAGATGAATTACCTTCTGATTTTTCCATACAATATGTTGAATAACTATGAGTATAATAATAATTGTGTTGCTAGAAATGATAAATTATGTTCATCGGCTATGAACAGCTATGATATTGATGATGATTATGAACTTCTAGAAAAAAAAATGCAATTTGCAGAAAATAAAAAAGAAATGGAAGGAATCAGCTAACTCACTATTCTTCTACCCATATTATGAAGGGTATACCTTCATAATATGAATAGAAGGTGAACTAGAATTTAATATGTTGAAAAACCAATTTCCAAAAAGGAAGTATGCAGTTTTGCTAAAGTTGTTGTGTTTTTTTAATATGTTAAGTATTGAAAGATAATCTTTTTGTTAATGTATGTGTATATTTTTGAAATGCACTATTTTGTAAACTGTTTAATGTTGTTGCATTGTTTTGTGTTTGTGTGTTATATTTTTTGTATTGAATTATATTGATTTTTGTATTGTATTATATAGTTAATACAAAATAAAATAATAATTTATGTTATAATAATGTGAATAAAATAATGCTTGAAATTAATAATTATTATGTAAGCGTAATTTTTTGTCAATTTTAAAAATATAACACGCCTAATTTGAACTGTCCAATAGTTAATATCACATGTTATGTAAAACATATTTAATTGTAAATAAATAATAATTGAAATATATCATTAAATAATCGTTATAAATATGTATAATGTGAATGAAAAATAATAATAATATCAAGATATAAATATAATTTTCTAAATATTGATGATGAACAATTTCGATAGGTATATAATATTATCCAATTTTGAATACAAGAAGGTCGATTATATATGTAATTTTGTACAGCTGAAAATATTATATTTTTAAACATTTTCTTTTCAAACAAGATAGGTGATACAAACCATTTTTGTAATAAAAAGGCATTTTGATAATCCCTTTCTTGTCTTCTTTATATACTCATATATAATAATAATAAACTCGAAAATATTCTTTACATAATTTATAATACAATTCATTCTTTTATTTAGAAATTATATAATTAATGTTTAAATAAGTAATTATTGTGTATTGTATTTTTTTTTTAACTTTTTCAACTTTGATGTAATCGGAATAATAAGAAAAAATATCTAAAATATGCCAAATGTTAAATTTCTTCGTAATAGTGTAGTGCCAAAACTACTTCTTCCTAAAACTTTTTTGATCTACCCTCTGTTTTCTGAACTTCTTTGCCAAATGGCCTAAAATCTAGTTCTTCCTTATTTCTTTACTATGGTCTAGATATCCTTTTCAATATAGGTGTTGCACTATTTAGAATTAATCGTTAGCCCATTGATAGAAATACCATCAATTTTTTTTACTATGTCCACTTGGTCACATCCCTTGTGAGTGAATTAATTTTATTACCTACTTTTAAGCTTCAAATGTAGTTCTAATTAAATTATAATCAATAGTTATTAGTGATCAAAGTCTGTACAAATAGTCAAACTTGTTTGAAATTGTTGAACCAAGCCAATTGAATAACCAATTTTGAATTTGGGATGAAAGAAAACCCTTCTGTCCGAGTAGTACCTCTCTTAGTTCTTAGAAAAACAATTATTATTAATAGGTATTAGACACTATAATCAATATAACATCTAAGTTATTTTTATCTGTGCAGACCACAAAAAAAATCCATGTTGTGGAAAAAAATTGAACTAATTTCTTACATTAGCAAACCAGACTGCTGAAATACTTGTGGCGTTCTAGTTTTTTTTTTTATATTTCTGGCCAGGGGCTTGTAAGTCGATTCTCTTTCTACAAACGGTAACGCTTTATCGAAACTATAAAAAATGACAGATCTGAGTTAAATAAAAATCCGAGTTTTTCAGTTGTACAGTAGTGCCACTAGATGGCGCTGTTTCAATTTCTTAGAAATTCGCTTTTATGGTAACTTTATTTTATTTATTTTCGTTAGCGTTTGTAGAAAGAGAATTGACTTGCCACTTGGCTAGTCCCAGGCTAACTAATGCGTATGCAGCTGTAAGCTAAAAACACAATTTAGTTTTGCTGTAAGCTGCAACTATTTCAGTGTCGCATGTTTCTAACTGTTTTAGTGGAATAATTATAGTGCAATAAGGCGAGGATTATTCTTAGGTTGCATTTTTTGTTAAACTAACAAATTGTTGTACACAAAACTATGATATGCCTGCAGATGTTTTATTAATCCCAAGGAAAGCTGATCTGAGAAATTGAATTTTACCGATTTTAAATTATTTTTTGGAGTTTTTACGAAAATTAGTCTCAAATTTTCTGTATGTGTAATTTACTCAACTTCAAAATGAATCAAATCCAAAATGAACCAGTCTACTAGTATTACAAAATGTGTAAAAAAAGGTTCTCTTAAATTTTTTTTTCTGTAATAGGTAGTATTTTTAAATTCGTTATTTTTTTTTATCAATTGTTGAATTTGGAAATTAGGTCGTATTTTTAAATTTAAATTCTTTATTTTGCTATCAATTGTTGAATTTACAATCATCTGTAGCTACTGTGTATTTTTAGTTACGTGTTAAGTTGAGTGTACAACAATTTAGTTGTTTTTATAATTTATAAGTGTTCGAAAGACTGTCGCGTAGGCTAAGAGTCCACAAGAGCTTGTAATTTGTAATACGGAAAGTGATATTAAGGTAAGGTGTTGTTGTTGCTGTATGTTATAGTAGCCAATTATATTTTTATGCGCTTTTTAGTATAATTGCGAATATTTGCGCCGATCGCAGGGTGATCTTGCAGAGCCTCTGAAGATTACGATTCTCTTTCTACGATCGCTAACGCTTCGAAAACTAGAAAAATGTATGGGAATGACATTTGCTATCGACTGGTCACGTGATCAAGATCTGTCATTCCCATACATTTTTCTAGTTTTTCGAAACGTTTGCGATCGTAGAAAGAGAATCGACGTCGACTTGGCTACAGAGCCTCTAGCCACGTTACATAGCGATTCTCCTTTTACAAACACTTCGAAAATTTAAAAAATATATTAAATATTTTTTTATAATGTTCGATAATGAGCTACAAAATTATGCCGCCAAGTTTGTGAAAAGACGGATTGTTTTCTTTAGGGCCGGTAATTGGGAACACTGTAGGGTCATCCTGCGACTTCGCTAATACTCATAATAACGCCAAATTTGTCCATTTTGCACATTAGCTATATTGAAATATATATTGAACCCGACTTGAAAAATTACACACCTGTGAAAGTCGTGAAACAAACCACAAGATCACACTTTTTTTTAAGTCGGTTAGAGATAAATTATAGTTTAAGTAGTCCATTACAATTTATAAGCATGATAATGTTATAAAGAAAATATTGTTTTTAAAATTTCATTAAATTTCAGTTATTGCTAATGTGTTGGTTTTATTTTTCACAAGTTACAGGAGACCAAATACGGTTCTGCCCAGTCCCCAATTGGCACGTCGATTCTCTTTCTACGATCGCTAACGCTTCGAAAACTAGAAAAATGTATGGGAATGACAGATCTTGATCACGTGACCAGTCGATAGCAAATGTGATTCCTACACATCTTTCTAGTTTTCGAAGCGTTAGCGATCGTAGAAAGAGAATCGACGTGCCATTTGGCTAGGGGAGCTGTGGTGGAACTATAGTGTCAGGACCGACAAAAGTGTAATGTAACCTCGGCCGAGGCCAAAGAAAAGCCCATAAGCGAGCTCTGAAGTAAAATTTCATTCGAGTAGGTACTAAGTACATACCTATGTAAATTCCACTAAAGTTAGATACCTACATCATAAAACCAAGTTGTTTGGAGAATTTAATTTTATCAATATTTTGTAGGTATCATTAGAAAATGACTACAATATTAATACTGTAACTACTTCAAAGTTACTTATTAAAATTAAATTATATTATAAGGTAATAATTTGTATGCGGCCCCATACAATGAGTTTCCACGGGCCTCGGATGGTAGTTACTTTTTCTTTTCAAACAAGTGTTAGCAGGTATAGTTAACACAGAGCCGTGATAGCCTAGCGGATTTGACCTCTGCCTCCGATTCCAGAGGGCGTTCGAACCCGGTCCGGGGCATGCACCGCCAAATTTATATGTGCATTTTAAGAAATTAAATATCACGTGTCTCAAACGATGAAGAAAAACATCGTGAGGAAACCTTTACCAGAGAATTTTCTTAGTTCTCTGCGTGTGTGAAGTCTGCCAATCCGCATTGGGCCAGCGTGGTGGACTATTGGCTTAAACTTCTCATTCTGAGAAGAGACTCGAGCTCAGCAATGAGCCAAATATGGGTTGATAATGATGATGATAGTTAATACTAAAATTATTAGATACTTATAACTTAGTGACATTAAAAAACTTAGGTAATGTAAAGAATCATCTTTTATTTTTATATACAACAATTAATAATGGTATCTTTATCTTTTTTTTGGCAATATGACAAAAATAGTCTAGAAATATAAAATTCTATGATGGAGTTATACAAATGGTTCAGGTAATTTTAAGACAGACTACAGGTACAAGATTTTTTTCAAATGAGACAAACACAGTGCAGTGTAGACAAAGCCTTAATTATATATACAATATAATTAAGGCAAAAAAAAAGTGGTATTTGCACTCAAGTTATAGAATTTCTTAAACTGCAAAGTATACTATAATATTAAAGTATACTATTTTAATATTATAGTATTTTAAGATTATTAAAATTAGCGACATATGAAGACTTTTTTCGCATAATTTAATTTACATATCTGTCCTGTTGTCATAACACAATACAATAATACAACCGAGTAAAACTTTGAAATGGCGTATTTTAGCATTATTTATTATTCATTTTGTGTGTTTAAAAAAAATATTTTTTTATTAAAAAACTGTTTTGTGATACGATTTACGACACAACTTATACAAGTCCTGAACCCAATGCAATAACTTCCACCGTTATGCCCTTTTAAATAAATAAAAAAAAAATAATAGTTATAAAGTAAAAAGAAAACAAACACAATGAGCATTTTGGTTACATATAAAATTACTATAAATTTGTACTCAATCAATACATAAAAAACTAGCGGACCCGTCACGCTTCGCTTGGATTTAATCAGCCCATTTCATAGTACAGTAACGCAACCAAATAATAAGATTCAATCTATCGGCGACAAACAGAAACTTTATCCGCTTATATATAAGAATTGAAATATTGTCTCTGTCATTTAAAAATAACTGTTTTTGTAAAGTGTATAAAATAATTACCAAGATACCAAAACACAAACAAGCTTTTTTTAATCTATCTGTGTAGAAACACAGACAATCTAGATTTTAAATAAAGCTTAAAAATATTAAAAACAAACAGAAGTTTCTTTGGAACGGTTGGACGGATTTGAATGGAACTTTCACTTCACTTACATTTGGAAGATAGAAGAGGATAATTATTGACCACCGTAAAAATACTTTGTCCCGGAAAAATCCATAGTTGACAAGAGAAAAACTGCATTTCATGTATACGAAGTCGCGGCGGTCCGCTAGTTTTAAAAATAAAACAAAATGCCTAATTTTTCTATTTTTAAGTTACAAATACAGGAAAATTGAAGTAATAAAAAAAACCTTTTTTTTTAAATTAACAACATCATTAAACTGTATTTTTATTAATATTGTTTTTTTATATAAAAAAAACGAGTGTGCTTGACCACACAACTGAAGTAAAACTTTTTTAGCTCTCTCTCTCCTTCTCAACGTCCGTTCGCCTCGCCTGATTACACTTTCGTAATGTTTACTATTATAGATTACTCCCCAAGTCCAGCGTAAAGAAGTTTTACTTTAATTAGTATTTTTGAGAATGAGCAAATTTATAAATTAAAGTATACTATCCTAACAAAAATACTTTACAATAAACTAAATTATTTAGAGCAAAAAATATACATATTTTAAGTTTATAAAAAACCCCATTTTTTGCAAATTTTTCTATAATATCTGCTCTACTATTTCTGCAGAGCCTTGCCGAGGTAATGAAAATTTTGGAATTCAAAATAATAGGACGCAAGCACACAAGATATCTACTTTTTAACATAAAAATTTCTTTCATTAAAATAATATCACAATAAAAAATTACAAAATATTGTCTCTGATATATCACTGCTTCTATATTGTCTATAGCACACCAGTTTGGGGGTGCCTTAGAAACTGTTCCAACGTTGGTCCGTTCCTGCCCAACGGGTCTCTGGGGAACATGATCATGTCACCGACCCACGTGAACTGAAGCAGTCTATTCTCTATGACGTGCCGCCATCTTGGATTCTCATTGAGCAGATCTCTATAATTGTCACCAGACACTATGACACCGTCGAACTCCGCCGCACATTGGACAATGTATCTGCAAACATTAAAAATCAACTTAGTTTAAAAAAATATAATAGATACTTTTGGGAGTACTTGAAGTGTCGGTCCTGGTTATTAGTATAAGATTAGCAATCGTTAAAAAAACATTAACACCCTAAACTTAACCAAAACATTAATTATGGGTTAATAATAAGAATTGATATTACGAACTAGCTTATTTTCATTTTTTTACTCTAGCATGATAAAAAGTATACCTGAAAAGAAACCTGCACAGGAGTATGAAGAATTGTACCAAGTTTTGTTAAAATCCGTCCACTAGTTTTTGTGTCTATAACGAACATACAGACAGACAAAAATTTTACTGATTGCATTTTTGGCATCAGTATCAATCACTAATTACCCTCTAATAGTTATTTTGGAAATATAATTCATGTACAAAATTGACCTCTCTACAGATTTATTGTACAGAATTGACCACTCTACAGATTTATTACAACTATAGATTTTTTTATTTTATTTTATTTTATTGAGGGCTTACAAACAACATCATAGTACACAATCATATTATCATATTAGTAATATAAATAAAAATTATAACTATGACACCAGCTTCGGAAACCACAGATTACAATACTATAAAGTAGACTACTACGTACCTAAATACTTTATATAAAATTATTACAAACAAATTTAAAAAAAAATTAATTGAAAAGTGAATAAAAAAAAAATGGATGAAAGAAAAGACTAAAGACTAAAACTAAATTATTAATTAGCTAATAGCTATAAACTCTGCAAGCGTTTTATAACCAACCTCTTGAAGGTACCTACACGTGTAGAAAAAATATCAATATTATTGAAGCACTCATTGTAAGATTGCGTCATTCTATATAATGGAGAACGTTTGCCCGCATTTGTACGGCAGTTGGTGGTAGCAAAGAGCTGATGCGTTCGAACACTTCGCATTCGAGCCCTGAGTGGTACTTTGTAACAAATTTTGCGCGTTAGGGCTACACAATCGTACTTATTATTACATAAATCATACAAGAGCATGACTTCGAGTTGCTTTCGTCTACACTTTAAGCCTAGTATATCATATTTTTCAAGAAGTTGGTTATAAGAAAGGTAACTCCGAGTACATTTATAGTGCATCCTGCGTAGAAATTTTTTTTTGTACTGTCTCGAGGCTCTTTACATATTTATCATAAAACGGATTCCAAATACAAACACCGTATTCTAATTGAGAACGAATTAGTGATTTGTATAAATGTAAATACGTTGCAGTTCTTTTAAAACCATTACTTTCATTACAAAACCATACATTCTATATGCTTTATTAATTATGTTTTGAACATGTATATCAAAATGTAATTTACAATCCAACGTTATTCCCAAGTCCTTAATACTGTCAACCTTTTCAAGGCTAACACTATCAAGTGAGTATGTTACATTGCTAATATTCTTTTTTTTACTAAAAATTATATGTTTACATTTATTTAAACTTAAGCTTAATTTATTTTCAGAACAGTATGCCGTGAAGCTATTTAAATCTGCCTGTAGAAGGGAGTGATCATCTGGTGTTTCTATAGTTTTAAATATTTTAAGATCATCTGCATAATGAAGAAAGTTACTATATTTGAAGCATTTATGAATATCGTTTATGAATAAAATAAATAAAAGTGGTCCTAATATTGATCCTTGAGGTACGCCAGAAGTGATCACAACCGTCTTTGAGCTAAAACCACTGATAATCACTGTTTGAGTGCGATTTGTTATGTACGATTTGAACCATCGCCACAGATCACCACGTATACCGTTATATGCTAATTTTTCAAGTAGCCGTTTATGGTCCACTCTATCAAAAGCCTTCTGAAAGTCTGTGTAAATGCTATCTGTTTGTTTGTTATTGTCAATATTTTCAAATAACTGCGAGGTAAATACCAGAAGGTTAGTTACTGTCGAACGTTTATGTACAAATCCATGTTGCTGTGGAATAATAGTGTTGTGTAATAATGGATAAATGTTAACATGCACTATCCGTTCAAAAACTTTAGCAAGTACTGGCAGAATTGATATCGGCCGGTAGTTTTCCACATTCCTTTTTGAGCCCCCTTTGTAAATTGGAACTATACGTGCCATTTTCCATTTATTCGGGAACGTGCTTTGTTTAATGCACATATCGTACAATATGTACAATGGCTTGCATATAGTGGCAGCAGTAGATTTGAAAAAGACGGGGGGTATATTATCCATCCCCGAGCCTTTGGTGACATCTAGATTATCCAACGCTTTACGAACGACTTCACAAGAAATATTGACACTACTAATTACATTGATTGATGTTCCAATTTCATTTACATCCTCATCATTTACTAAATCATAATCATCGGTTAGATCAGACGGCACAAAGACGGAGAGAAAGAAGTCAGAAAATAGGCTGCATACCTGATTGGCATTATTAGCTGTATTACTGTTATAGAATATATTACTTGGTATGTGAGAACTGCTTTTTCTTGATGTGAAATAATGCCAGAAATATTGGGCGTTAAGTTTAATGTTGTCCTCTACTAAGCTCATATAGTCGTTAAAACGAATCTTAGCTTCTCTTTTAAAACGAAGTCGTTGAACGGAAAATACCTCATAATTTGACTCATTGCTATTTTTTTTCCATTTAACCCAAGCTTTTGTTTTTTCTTTAAAAATATGAATTAGTGAAGAGTTAAACTAAGCGGGATAATTGTTTGGTTTAATAGTCTTAGATGGAATATATTTACATATGAATCCATATATTAGTTCATAGAAAGTGTCGACTGCGGATTCAGCAGTTTTATTTTTAAAGATTTTTTCCCAATCGGTACTGGATATTTCTTTGTTAATTATTGTATAATCAGTATTTTTAAAACAATAGCATGTTTGTGTTTTTAAATGTATGTTTGATTTAATTATGAAAGGTATTAAAACATAAAAGGGAGGGTGATAGCTGTCAAGTGGTACTAAAGTTGTAGGCGGATTCGAAATAACGCAGTCTTTTTCAGAGGTTATAAAAAGATCTAGAATATTACCCTGCTGATTTTCTAGGCTATTATATTGTGTCAGATTCATGGCAGATGTAAAATTACACAGCTTTTCATAAATTAAACAATTAGCGTCAGATAAGAGTGGTTTCATATACGTACCGTTGCGAACCCATTTTATTGAGGGAATGTTGAAATCGCCAGCTAGGTGTAAATTAGTATAAGAGTTAGTCTGTAAAATATCTTGTAAGTAATTTAAAAAAGTTATATAGACATTAGAGTTTTGATTCGGTGGGATATATGTTACACCAAAAATGTGTCGTCCTGCCGCGGTGAGTATTTCTATTAGCACATAATCAACGACGGGGTGAGGGGAGGCCGGGGCTGGCTCCGCCACTGGGAGCGTGAGCGGCGCAGCGGCGAGTGAGCGGTGCACTGCAATTAAAACTCCTCCGCCGTCACGCCGTCCGGTCGCCGTTCGATTCCTGTCACAACGGTATACGTGGTATCGCGAGTCTATAAATTCATTATTAAATATATCGCTTGTTAGCCAGGTTTCTGTTAAGAGCAATATATCATAATCGTACATAAGAATATTCATATAAAGAGTGTGTAGTTTTGTTCGTAATCCACGACAATTCTGATAATAGATTGAGATTGACTTATCCATTGTTGAAATTAATGACATAATAAGATTTAATATACAGAACAATTTTATTAATTTTTAGTATTCTTCGTTGGATATCAGTGTTACAAAATGTATAATATAATGTTTTCATGATGAGTTTATATTTATTTCCTTGAGAGCTATAATAATTAGAAACTGATTTGTAAGTTACAACTATAATAATACAGATATATGCAGACACACTATTACATAACGTTAATTTTGGTATATATCTAAGAGTATAAATTAAACAACTACAAAAATTATAAACACAGTGAAAATATGAGATATTATTTTTACATTCCTGTTTCCATATTATCGCTAGTATTGCCGGTGCCTTTAAATTTACTGAGATCTTTACTAGACCTGACAACAAAGGCCGGGGAGGTGTCAGTGCGTCGCACGAGTATCGTTGCATTTTTGACCCAGACATATTTATATTTATGCTTTTTTGCTTCTTCTCGACATTCACGAAAAAGCTGTTTATTTTTTAGGGTTAGGTGTTCATTCATGTATATATTGTGTGGCTGACCGGTAAAACCCAACTGATCACTTTTCAATCCTCTAGTTTTGCGAAATGCACTCAAGACGTTGTCACGAATAATACGTGTAGTGAACTTAACGATGATATTCTTGGGCCTGTTGTTCTGTTGGTTCGCATGAGGTACGCGATGTATAGATATAATATCTCTTTGCTGTACGGTGTATTTAATTTGTGAACAAAGTGTCTCCAGGATGCCCATTAGGTTTTCATTCCGTTTGTCAGGAACATTACAGATTTCGACGTTGCATTGCCTCGCGTGCTGTTCTAAGCTGTCTATTTTGCACTCCATGGTAGTGACGAGGTTCATTGCATCGCTTCTGTCACTCTTAACTGCATCCAGGTCGCTGAATTTCTTTTTCAAGTCGCTGTGCTGTTCGGATTGGAATTGGGCGGCGGCCTTCAACTCTGTGACGTCATTAGTTAAGCCGGCTAGTCCTATCTTCATGTTGTCCTGCTCAGTTCTAAGAGCATGAATCTCGTTTTTTATATCTGTTAAAGCATTATGGATATCACCTCTTATTTTGCTGAGGCTGCAATCCATATCTTGGCGCCATGCATTTAGCATGCTCTGCAGCTCCTGCTGGAAACTGCGCCAGTCAGGGTCTTGGTGGGAAGTACCGCTTTCGGCTAGACTACAGGACGCAAGCTCTTTAGATGTAGGAATTACTGTGCTCCGAACTGGCGTGTTATCCCGGTCACCCCTGTGCCGACGGGTCACATTACAGCAGGTAGGGCATGTCCAAGAGGCTATGTCATCTTTTGAAAGGGATAAATACTGGTGTAGGCTGATATTGAGGCACTCGCAGTGATAAGTTTGTTTACAAAGTCGACAGATCATAAGTGATTTTTCTGTTAGTACGCGACCACAACCACTACCGCATTCCATTTTCCTCGACATTTTTTATGTATGTAATATCAAATCGTCGGAAGAAATTACTCTAAACTCAATTTATTTCGTAATTGAGATGTAGATAAAGTTATAAAATCGTTGCGCGAGAAAAAATTTATTGTATGAATCATGTAGGTAGGCACACAAATTACTGATTTTTGTTGCGCGAAGATAATTAATGATTTGTATTTAATTTGAATGTTCCGTCGTATTTAAATTCTAGAATTCTTGCACAATATAGTAGGACACTGTTTTCATGTATGTCTAATATGTTACATTTAATAGGTTGTTAGTTCTCGATACACAAAACTTTGGTTATGACGTCTGTTTACGTTAACACTTTTGCACTGTTTTCGTTATAACTTATGGAAATAATGTACTTTTCTTATTAATTTATTTAGATTATACTTCAATTCACTCAATTAAACTTGCGTAACTATAAATATCACGGTAAAAACAATTTTAATTATTTATTTTTACTAGATACGTACGATGAACGAGTCTACTTTACAGCGCCATCTATCGCTGTATGAGATATGTGCTATTTGAACAGTGTGGTGGGTTTACACTCCATATTTCTTCTGGCTTCTCTTAAATATGTAATTATAATCAATTGTAGTGTGCCTATGTACTCGTATAATTATTTTTAATCTAAAAAAACAAAATCTTTCAAGAAACGGAAAGCTGCATTATCAACAAATAAAGTAGGTAATTTTACCCGCGTATTTGCACATTGTGACTCCTGTCTTAAAAAAGTGTCGATTTTTCTGGGGCCACATTCAGAGAATTAGCAGGTTAAAAGGCTGTAGTTACTTACGCCACTGGATAGACACTGACCTGTCATCATATGAGGTGATCATCCGGCCCTGTATCTCTCTGGAGGGTGTGTACACCACAAGACTTTGCCTCTCCAGCGCATCCAGCAGTTTACCGTCTGTACTCTTGCCAAGTTTACATCTGGAAGTATATGAAAAATAATTAATTTCATTTCATTAGTAATCTATCTGTTTTTCAGAAATTTTTCATATAATTTTAATTTGGATGACAATACATGGTTATGTTTTCTCCTTTCCTATCAAGTCTTGATTTAAAGTTTTTGATTGTTTTACAGCTTTAAGCGCCACCTACTTTTATAAGTGTTAGATTGCCTAATTATAAGCAGTGGCGTGCACACGGCTCTTAACTTTACTTCTACAATAGTTTGAACAACAAGTTTTGTAGTGATTTGTAGTAGTATTGCATCTATGAAAACGCCACTGTTTGTCATTTGACATAAAGTAAGAAATTGACAAAACCTGTCTGAAATAAAGTAGAAAACTTTCATTCTAGAAGAGACTCTCAATTGTAACAAAAATCTTAAGATTTTACCACAATTGCTTGTCCAACTTGTTTTGTATTACTCAATGACCCTTCCATTTTACTAAGAGTACTAAAAATGGAAGGTTTCTATCGTTCTTAATAATAAGGCTTTTACATCAAAAATTTGCTGTCTATGCAAGCATCACATTGACTATAAAGTTAACTGGACAGCCTTTTTGACAAGATCTACTAGGAGTACTTGTTAATGGGATTTATTTTTACATTTTATCATTGTTATACAGTTATTTCCGTTCCATTTAATACAGACTGCCTTTCTAAATCTTGAATTGTTTATCTTTTGCACTTGTTTATGAGCAGGTATGAATTTTTTGCGCATTTTTTTAAGTAATTATGATAAGCTTAAACATATTTTTAACTGACTTCAAAAAAAGGACGAGGTTATCAATTCGTTGGAATCTTTTTTCCTTTTTTTTTGTTGCAGTATCATTATTTAACAATTTTTAAATAGCAACAGTATTATTCTGCTTATGACTGTTTGAATATTTTCTTAATTGTACTCTGTTCTATACCTCATAATTAAAATTTTATGATGATGAATGTTTTAATGTTTTCTACTGTTATCCCAATATTTATAATTCGTATTGTTGTAATATTTACCTGAATTGCGGCACAAACGCTTTAACGACATGACCGCGTCGCACGAAATAGTCGATGCAAATCTTTAAACCTTTTACTGAGAACACTCTGCCCTTACTGTGCCTAGAAAGTTGAAAAAGTACCTCCATAGTTCCAAAAAAAAAAATAATGATGTAAAAATCTATACTAATTATTATAAACGGCTGAACCAATCAAGATGATTTTTGGTATATTGATAAATGGGACGTTGGAGCAAAACAGGGTACTTTTTGACCCTAAAATAAAAATAGAAGAGCATGTAATAGGGGTTGAAAGTTTGTATGGTAAGTCTTTAATTTTCAGAGTTACAGTTTTAAAAATTTGTTCATAAATCATGAAAAAATATAAATTATAATGTGATTCAAGAATTTTTAAATTTCAACCCCTAAAGCGGTGAAATAAGGGTTAAATGTATACATTGATTTTTTGTTGGTTACTACAGTGACCATAAGTATTGTAAACAACAAATGCTAAGCAGAACTAGCAAAAAAATGGATACATACTGCATGGCAACATTGCTCCCGTCTATGACAATCATCCGTAAGCCTGTCTTGTTCCGTATGTCTCTCTCTGGGTTGTATATATTGCTGCCAATGCTGTTTGCGGACGCTACCTGTCCCAGTATCACTTCTTTTATATAAGTATCTTCGACAGTCTCAGTGGCACGGGTTACTCCATTCTGGTAAGAGCATATCAAATTCAAAATTATTAAACATTATTAAATTTTTTTTTTTTATCCATTCAGTTAGGTATGGAAATACATGAAATAAAAGGTTTGTCTAACTTAAATTAACTTAATAAAGTATAACATTTTGAGTATTAAAGTAGAATTTTCTAGAAGTTTCTGATAAAAAATACCAAAAAACATAGGGCCTTATTCTAACCCCATGTTTTTTGGTAAGTAACAAAACCAACCAACAAATCTGTGGGACTTCACTAGTAAACTGCATTAATATTATAACAAAAGATCATTAGTATAATTTTTACTTCATTTCATCATTATCATTAGCAACCCGTTTTTCAGCTCACTGTTGAGCACCTCAGAATGAGAGGGGTTAGGCCAATAGTCTACCTCACTGGCCCAATGCAGATTGGAAGACTTTACATACATAGATTCTCAGAAATGCAGGTTTTTTCACCTCAGAAAGACTTAATTTATGATGATAATTATTGTTGTATGATTTTTATTCAACCAAGACTTACCTTAAGACTATGTACACTAATATTTCTACTGTTTGGTAAACTGCATCCGTTGAAAACCTTTTGTGCTATAAACTCCAGCAACTTCCCTCTCTCCGAAGCATCCATCTTCGCTATACCATTCGCAAACCTCCTCATTTGTGAACTGTTCAGTCTATCCTTCTGCTTCCGAGTATTTATGACAGTGACATCAGAATCTCCGCTCATAGATAAATTTTCATTAACAAGGGAATGATCAGTGCAATTAGCTAAGTCTATAACAGTATTCTGCTGATTTGAACTATTTAAAGTAGTTTCATTTGTTAAATCTATTGTTAAATAGGAGTCCCTGTTTATTTCTTTTGTTAAATCTTCAACGTCTTGTTGAAAATTCTGTGCATTAACAGAATTGTTGTTGCCGAGTCTTAGAGGTGATTTCTGCGTGAAGTGTGAGGTTTTGACCGAATGTTTGCTGGTAGATAATGGGGTTGAACATTGAATAGGGCACGGCATATTGTTTATGATCAGATCATCATCCCCTCCGACTATTATAAAGCTACTTGTCTTGTTTATTGGTGATTTATGATCTGCGTCGACTTCTATGACAGTTGTGTTTGAGATACTTGAAGCTGACGATTCACCATCATTGCGAAGATGTTCGAACAACTTTTTTATGTTTCTTCTGGTTTTACTTGATTTCTTTTTTAGATACTTCCCATTTTTTTTGATATTTATAAAAGAGTGGGCACTTTTCTGTGGAAATTAAGTGTAGGTTATAAATAATTCATAATTTGCATATTATTAATTACTACATTTGGAACCATTAAGAAGTTTTATGATGCGTTGTAGGGCAGAGTAAATATTGGTCACAATTGAAATTAGTGGCTAATATTAATAATTTCTTTTTTCCTAATTATGCAGCAGGTTGAATGACTGTCATACTTCGCTTTTTAGTGCTTAATTATACAAAAGGCAGTCTGATATATAGTTTACACATTGACTACTCATTACTATAATATATTTGAGGAATTGAGGAAAGAAACATTTAGTTCATGGTTTTGTAGGCGTTAAATTATGTAGTTTTACGTTATTTTACAGAATTCATATCAATACTCAATATCAATACATTATGGATTCTCATTACGTTCTATATTAATTCCGTAATATCTGCAGAAAATAAGGAAAAATAATACTCGGTAAGTGGGAAAATACGAACAGTCACCAAAATGTTGAGGTTACTTGTTTTTATTTCGTTTGTATAGAACATCTTAATATTTCGTTGAAACAAACTCTAAGAATAATACCTATATAATAAAAACATTGTTCAAAAAATGATCAGGCGAATCATTTGTATTCGAAAAGAAATCGACGTCAACAATACTTACGGAACTATTTTTACGATCTGAATTTTTCCCCATTGTCATATAGATTCGGTTTGTAATACGACGAGATTTAGAGAATAATATTTACAGTAAATCTTTATTAAGTTGTAAATAATTAGTAATTTAGTCAAAAACGCCGAAACATTTAATAAAATTTCACAGTGTTTTTACTTTTAGTCTAACGCACGAAAGAAAGATGGCGACTTCGTAGTTCGTGTACAATACAATTTTACAAATACCATAAACCATAGATTTAGGACTAATCTGGGGCCTAATTGTCTAACGCAAACGATTGAATTTGACAGTTGAAATCGTACGTTTTTACTTGTCAAACGGCTATTTCGGATTGTGTAAGCCAATGGAAAGCCATCGGTTGGGCATAGTTAGTTCATTACGATTATATCGTTATTTTTATACGAAGAGTGAATGATTTGATATGTTTTGACAGTTATTTGCGATTGTCTTCGAATTGTGTAAAGTTTTATGTTCATGGCTTATGTCAAAAACTTACGACGGGTCTTGAGTCACCTTTGATCGTAAAACGGACAAATTGTGGATGTCCAAAATTCCAAAATAATTATTTATATTTTATTAAATATCTAAAATTAATATTTTTTTTCCATTCTAAATCTCTCAATTCAGTCTCCCCGACCACAGATAGCATTTTTAGGACGAAACTTGGCGAAGTGTTTAGTGCTTTGTTTGTAAACAATGAACTCTCTTAGAAAGAGTAATAAATAATATATTCTTTGCAATGAACCTATAAAGTCAAAACAATGAAGTTAATTCAGTGCTATTAATCGATTTATATAGGATGCTGAGACTTGGACTCTGAGAGAAAGTGAGAAAAAGAAGATACACGCTCTAGAAATGTGGTGTTGGAGAAGAACGCTTGCATATCCTGGACACAGTTTCGAAACAACATCTCACTCCTCCAAGAACTGGGGATCAAACAGCATCTTTCTTCCAGCATCTAATGTCTTACACACACTTCTTTGGACGTACTAGACAAAGAGACGATAAGTCCATATCCTTAGAGAGACATAAACTCACTACTTACAATATTTAATACCTTATCATGTTGTAGATTTCTGCGACATCTTGCATGTTGTTGTATCCAATGTGTTTGGATTTGTGTTCCAGGGCTTATGTGTGTGGTTTAGTTAAGTTTACTTAAGTTTGCTGGCTATTAAAGCAAAAAGGAATCGAATTTCATTGAAACGGTGTGGATTTTCATCCTCCTCCTAACAAGTTAGCCCGCTTCCATCTTAGACTGCATCATCACTTACCATCAGGTGTGATTGTAGTCAAGGGCTAACTTGTAAAGAATAAAAAAAAAAAAATTAAAAGTATGATTATGCCAAACGAACTCTTTCCTCATCGCTCATAGGTACATTTACATTTTCCATTGGTGCATGCCCACCCTAGGAATCCTAGGATTCTGAGCTACTGAATAGGAAATTATACTAGATAAGCCAATGGGTAGGAGTAGAATAGGATAGGAATAGGAAATGAGTCAAAGCGAAGCTTGTCTGTCCGCTGTATTATCTTAGTACACAAACTACACTTTGAGACTAAATAGTGATGTGTGTATTTTATAATATGCTCAATATTAACAATTTTGCTTTACAGGAGATTTGGAATATGCCCTATAACTGCAGACTCCAATATTGCAAATAGCACCTGCAATACAGTGGAATAACATATTGGTGTGCTGAAGAAAAGATGGCAAAGGCTTTTAGCTGATAGGATATTGTACTGAAGACCCTGTTCTGTTCAAATCATAAATGTGTGTGTATTATCAAAATATTTGCATAGATTGTGAAATTCTGATGATATTTGATTTGGTTGGATTTTGATATTTGAAAATAAAAGAATACTTACTTTGCTGAGTTTGTTTTGTTGTAGTCTTTTCCAAAACTAAAGCTTTCAGTTTAACATTTTACTATTAATATTTTTTTTTACCATTACAATAATTAAATAAATTATTCAAAAAAGTGTAGTTGTAGAAAATACATTTTTTAATTCAATATATTATTTTGAATATCGCTGTTTAATACGTGTATGTTCGCCCCCCTGCAGTTTCACCCACATAATTCCTGTTCCTGTGGGAAGGAGTACATGGCCTATAATACTCAAATGTGGATTTTTATTAGTAAAATAATCTTCAAAATTGGTTCAGTACTTACCCCTACAATCTCACAAACTGTATCTTTTTATTACAGTATCTAGACTACTAGTATTCTAAGAATTGTGAAAATGACACCTCTGAGGGTGAAATAGGGGTTGAAAGTTTATAAAAAAAAAAAATTTTCAAGTTTATTTATTATAATAATAATAAATACAGTAGACATAGACTTTCAGTTAGACATTTTTTAAACCCTGAAACCACAAAGCTTAAAAAATAATCAAATATATACTTCTCATCCAAACAGTCGGCCTGTACAGTACTTGCAGACACTGTTTTGATGAATAGTATATTTTCTTAAATCAGAAAAAAAAGAGTATTACCAAATTAGAATATAAATCTGCTGAAGCCTAACTAGCTACACCAAAAAGGGGTCGACTCAACACAGGAATCATGGGTTCAGCCCTGCCCACTGTACTTTACAACATATTGGCCATACTTAAATGTTAAATCATATTTATTTTTTACCGTAAATAAATTATTACAGATGCAACCTTTCTAACAGCTTCAGTCAATCACAGGATAGGTACAATGAAGTTACATACGAAATAATCAAATTTATTTTATAATTAACAAAAATGAGTAAGAATATAGATGGATGGCTGACATAGAGAGCTCCTGGGATTACACACACACACCACACACCACATAATTCTTAAAGCTGGCTCAGCTAGTCAGTCTTGTTGTCAAAGCACTCATCTTCATGTCTCTGTGTCAATATCAGTGGTTCATCGTAATGGTCTGTTCATAGTAATCAATTTAGTCTGAAATTAAATAAAAAATTAATATTTCATACTAAAACTTAGATAGAATCTTTGAGAGGAAAACATTAGCAGTGGTGACCTGGGTTCGATCCCCGGCTGGGCCGATTGAGGTTTTCTCAATTGGTTTAGGTCTGGCTGGTAGGAGGCTTCGGCCAGTTTCCACCCTACCAGCAAAGACGTACTGCCAAGAGATTTAGCATTCCGGTACAATGCCATGTAGAAACCAAAAGGGGTGTGGATTGCCTTCCTACTCCTAACAAGTTAGCCTGTTACCATCTTAGATTACATCATCACTTACCATCAGGTGACATTGTGGTCAAGGGCTAACTTATAAAGAATAAAAACAAACCTGCTCCAATGTGGACTGGTAATATTATGGTGATAATGTATAATATACCACTATCAGATGTTAATGATAATTAATGTTCCGGAGGTCCTGTGTTTGATCCCCGGCTGGACCAATTGAGACGTACGGCCAAGCGATTTAGCATTCTGGTGCGATGACATGTAGCAACTGAAAGGGTTGTGGATTTTCAGCCTAACTTGTAAAGAATAGAAAAATAAGAGTAACATTTTGCTCTCAGTAGAGGATTTTGAATGGTTTGAATTTGCGGACCCATTGTTATTATGTCACTGTTTTTGGCTGGTGAAGCAATCCAGGAATAAAACACCCTAAAGAACTGTTCAAATCCTTTAATAGTAAGTCTGCTTGTGAAGTCACTCATCACACACTTAGGTAAACCTATGTATATTAGTGCTGACTCATAAGAGACTTAGAGATTAACACTGGGATAAAAATAACATGCGGACTTTTTTAAGAGACAGAGGTAATGCCCACCCTCTCCTTTTGTGCAGCCAGGATGTGCTAAATACTTCCCAACAAAGAAATTATTGCTATAACTGGCAGCAGGGACATGTAGTAGATAAGTAGCGCGACCACTAATTAATCGGGCATTGTTCTTTAGTTGGCTAACTGTAGTTAACCACTTGTAGTTACGCTAACCACCCTAGCTCTGCCATGGGCGTGGACACTGAGTTATGGGTTGTTTTAATGAGAAACTTCTTAAGAAATGGACATCGACAAATGTAGATAAAGGTAGTTTTCTTTTTTGTTTACTTTTATAGTTTTGAGTAACAATAACACAAACGAAATAAACTTTGCTCATAAGACCACTAAAAATTAGTAAAACTTTGCTCAATTTTTAAATATTCTCTTTAACCTGAAAAATAAAAATATTGTTTTGTTTTGATAAATTAAAATTTCTAATCCACAACAGGTTATTAATATGCTATGTTTCACCACAGACTAATAGGATATCACGTTAATTTGACACTAGCCTACACAGACAACAGGGAGGTACCCAAATAGTCCAAATAGCCCTTGGTTAAATTCGTTAATTGCGTTTTGTTACTTGAGTTGCATGTACCATTTTCTCACGCTATTTTCTTCAATAGTACATATCTTTCGTCAATTTTAATGCTTCTTTAATGTTTTAAGTAAAATAATTAAAACTTTGTTAAAATATATGCATTATTATGGAGTTTGATGATATATTATAAATATAGTTTCACTATCGTTTTGCATAAACAATACGCAATCTTCATGAATGATTTCAGTTCATCGTTCACCATCCGGTCTTCATATAATGAACTGATTTACACAATACCAATGTAAAGTTACGATTGATCGTTGATCGTAGCCGATCGTATGAACTTTACGATCAATGAACTCCGTTAGACAATTAGGCCCCTGTAACAATTCCATAGAGAAATGAGGTGTTGTCATAGACTAATGACTATAAAATGATAAAATATTGCTGTATTAAAGGGAAGGATACATAAAAAACACGTGTTTATTAATATTTTCGGTCTAATTATTATTTCTTTTGTAAATGGATCTTAAAATGTGTCCCATAAGCATATTCTTAGAATTATGACGTAGCCAAGTTCTACGTACATTATGGGCGTGTGCTACATGGATAGTCGGAATTAATTTATATGACACTAGCAGACGCTCGCGACTTCGTCTGCGTGAAACTCAATGTAAACTTTCAACTACCCCTACCCTAACCCTACCCTACACTATCCCTACCCTACCCTACCCCTTAACCTACAGAACCCAACTCTACCCTACCCCTACCCTACCCCTTTTCTACGCTACCCCTATCCCACCCGTACCCCAATCTCACCCCTATCCTACCCCTACCCTACCACTTCCCTAACCTACCTCTACCTCTACCCTACCTCTACAGTACCCCTACACTACCCCTACTCTACCCCACCCATACCGTACTCTACCCTATACCTTCCCTACCTTACGCCTACCTTTAGCAAAATCGAAAATCGGTTCAGTAATTTTGTACTAAAATGAAAATAATGAAATTGCCCGTACTGTGGCGCTTTCGTTACCTTTGCTAGGACACACTACCTACACTAAAAACAGAAAAATAAAACCTTTTAACAAAAATTCAACCGACTCCAAAAACACGAAAATAAACTAAAGAGCGAAAAATTACATCGTGTGTCCGTGCTACCTACCTTCTGATCACTCTGAAGGCGATTATACCAACAAAACAGTGATGCACTAATTCAAACCATTTAAATGATGAAGTTTCAGTATTTCAGTCAGTTCTTTCCCGTGGTTCCTTCAGAAACGGCTTTAATTAATACGCCACTGGCTAGGCACCGTCTTCAAAGTGATCCGAAGGTAGCACATACGATGTTATTTTTCGCTTTTTTGTGTTTTTGAAGTCGGTTATTTTTTTTGTTACAAATATTTTATACACATTTTGACTACTTGAATCTCCTACCGTCTATTTGAACAACGAATTCGAATAGAAGAAGACAACAGAACCAGTACTTTGCGTTTGTTCGGTTTGTGGATAAGTAGGTACCTTAATAAAAGATTTCCATTTTTAATTCTTCTTTAGCATTTTAATTTTATATAAATAAACAATATACACTTACTGGCATAGGAAATAACTGCTTGAAACTTGTAGAATTGACAAACTTGTAAACCACTAATTTAAATCTACCTATTCTAATTATGGATTAGTTATTCAAGTTTATACATACTTTGAAAATATAATTACTCGTTTATATCATATACACAATACACAATAATTATAAGGAATTTAAATATGAATAACATAAAATTGTGTGAAATATATTTACAAGAGTAAAATTTATAAGTTTGCATAATATTGCACAGAATCACCAGAGAACTACATTGCACCCACTTTCTATACTGAATACATATACAGAATATTCAGAAAGCATGTTCCAAAAGGCTACTAGGATATATTTTACAAGCTACAAACATGTTAATAACTGGTTCTTTTAATTTTAATTATTGTTTTAACATTACTGAGTAATAAGTACTTTTTGTTTTGTAAGGTAACTACCTACCTACTTCGTTTTAACATTAATTAATTATTAATAATAAGGTAAACATTTAAAACAAAACTGCTTACAATCCCTAATACCAATTCTTTCTTGGGCCTTATCCAGTTATCCCTTTCTATGTATTCTGTGTTCTAGGAATATACATGAGCAATAACAGGCGGTAATAAATTTGTATTTCTGGCTATAATAGTAGATACTAGAAACCTATTCGTATTATATTATGCACCTATACTAAAAGATGTTTACATTAATTATCTCAGACAAATATTTACAATTCAACTTTGCACTTGTGAGAGTGGGACCTACCTAATAAATAACTTTAATCTTATCTTATGGGAAATTTTATCACTAAGCTTTTCTACAAACAATAATAGCATCTCAATCAATATCAATGAATCTAATGGAATTATCTTGAAATTCTACGAAGTTATTGTTCTACTTGACACGTATTTATTACCTAATGCATTCATAATGACAATGACTATTATGTTCATAATAATGATAGAATAGAATTAATTAACAACAAGAAACTATGGAAAATACTCGCCCGATTTGATAAACGTTCTATCAAACGAATTGTATATAATATGGTAGGTATTTATATTGAATTAAGCGTAAATATAAATCTATACTACTCACAGTATAAAGAAGAAAGATTTGATTATTTGATTGACACACTCGTACATATACTCGAAAAACATAACCCTATTTTGACAATCTGGTAAAACATATCGGTATCATTTTCTTTTTATCCAAAAGCACCGAGCCCAGTACTTGTACTCATATCTTAGCATACTTACTTTAAATTGAGATCTTTAAATGTTAATTTGTAATCAAATAAATATAAGTATAGGTAAGTATCTAAAATTAAATGATAACCTAAAAAAAATACAACCATTTTTTAATTGCCTACTACATACAAAGCTTTTCTACAAATACAATTTAATAAATACTTATATTCTAAACGTTATTGACTTATTTACAAGTATACACTTCCATAGTGGTAACACAAGTATTACAATCCACACGGCAGCACCAGTGGAACTTGCACTCGCATCTCTCTTTAACAACAATCTTCTTAGTGTTGTAGCCCCGTCCGCAGCACATTAGTGAGCACCCGTCAATGCCTGCTGAAGTTTTGTTGCACTCTCTGCCCATTGTTCCAGGTGCACCCTGGAATACATAAACTGGTTGATGTTGGTAATCGTAACACCTGTTTCCGCACTTTAACTAAATAAACTCCGAGAATATAAAATACAAAAAAGGCGCAATAAATTGGAATTCATTGAAATAATTTTGAACATAAGTACTACACAGTTAATAAGAAATGGAAAATGAAATTTCAGAAGGGAAATTTTCTTCTTTTTTTGAGATACTGTATGAGAGACAAAACTATGTCGCAATCAATACCACCCATCTGGAGATAAGAGGTCGTAAACATGTATATAAATGTAAGAAATAAGTATAATTAACAGTTATTAACAGTAAATTATAATTACAAGTTTTAAAAAAAATATATTAAGGGTGAAGGAAAATAAAGCAAACGATATTAGTTCTACAAAACAAAATGTGTATTGTATAAGTATCCAAAACCAATTCATTATATTCTAACACACAGTATTTATTTACCAAAGAAATATTTCGAATGCAGTAATTTGGTGAGTCCTCCAAATATACAAGATCTTGAGCAGTGGGAAGACTGTAGTTTGGGTTGCTCAGCCTCAGTTTTCCACGTCGAGACACCTTCACCTCCGTGGCACCTTCATATTTATCGCGTAGATAGTCTCCTAATAAAATAAATATAATTAAGAACTAGGCCAGTGAATCCTTGCTTAAACCAAAAAGCTCTTGGATAAGTAAGCAAAACATCGAAAGTTTATAAAAAAAACAGTTGCTATAAATGCACCTGTTGTATGCTGGTCTATTCGCTATAGGCTAACTGGTATTATTAATTTTAAAAAGATTGGTAAACATTTTAGTAGTAATGATATGCCAATCAAATCAACATGATTTGATTTATTCGTTATTCAATCATACAAATAGAGAGGGGTTTGTTGAAACGGGTTACGGGAGTAAGTAGGTAGTAACAGCTTATTAACTCTGCTGGCTTCTAATATTTTGTTTCGATTTTAAACTCAACGTGCTTTTTATGATAAGGTTTACGATGTAGGCAGAGCCAGTAAAGCGCGAGAGGTAGCCGTGACTGGTTTTTGCCAGGTCACTAACAAATATTAGTTTGGAAAATTTGATTTCATGATAATTTGTGTTGCACTAATGAAACTAACGCACAATAGTCATTTCACATGTCCCAAACTAATATTAATAATATCACAAGCAATTGTCTAATAATTTCTTGTATTATAAGAGAATGTACAGTGTACTCTAAGCTTAACCCACATCTATTGTCTCTGGTAATAATTTCAAAATAAGAACGTTTTTAACGTTCGTTATGTAAGTTGTTTAAACATGACTGCAATATTAGCTATTATTCTCATGCTAATATTAAGAATAGTAAGTGACCGTTATTACTTTTGTATTGTTTGGGGTTTTTACATAATATATTTTATAGCTAGACACCAAGAAATGTTCTAATAATTTACAACGCCATAAAATTTAATGAGACCACATCAAACGCAGCATGGATGATAGAGCGAACACACAGTTAAAGAAATTAATTTTCCATGTACTAGGGACAGCATGAAGCGACAGGAGAATTAATAGAACTCATTAGGTGAACAGTATCAGTTGGAAAGTACAATGCAGAAGCATTTACTCAGTTACGGAATGTTAGTTTTGGTCTCTGCGGCGAATGGTCACTTAATAAAGTGATTTGTGAAATGTAATGTATTGGAGACGATTTATTTCAGACTTGTTGGTGCAGTTTATACCGACGTTACTGTCGAATGATTATGGTCGCCTGGTATTTATGATGTTTTATATTTTGGAAACTAAGGGTCTCTCTCTACCCGAAAGATTTTTTGATTTCTCCATATTTTAGAGCATCAGAATTTTAAATTTCTATAATGTACTTCTCATCCAGAATATTCTATAATGTATTACTCGGGAAGCTCGAGAAAAGTGATAACTTAAACCTGCTGTCGTATGCGTGAGAGAAAGGGCAGCCAGATAGAGTGGTTTCCTGTGAAAGGGTAAACCGTAACGCGTTACGGTTACCCTTTCACAGGAAACCTATATTAAGATATAACAAAATGTTTCACCGATCTCTCTGAATGTGGCCAACTGTTGCCAGCAGGTGATGAGGCTGCAGGAGCCGGACACGCCGTGGCACTTGCACGTGACTCGCGACTTCTTTATGACAGCCTGGTGACATGGAACACAAACTATTAGGCACTTTAACCATTATAAGCCCATTTTAACGGCCCAGTACCTGGGCTAGGCAGTGGCGGAACTACCCCTTGACTCGAGAGGATGTGACCTCAAAAGTAATCTAACCCTCCCGCCACACACTGCACGAGTAGAGTGGGAAGTAAGCAGAGACGTCGTGTGGTCACGTTACTCTTTTTGCCGCATTTTATGCCCATCGCTCCAATTTTTGTCGGCGCGAGTCAAAGGACTAGTGTTACGAGTTCCTCCAGTACGAGTGGTATTATATTATTGTAAAAAGGAGGTATTTGTATGAAGTTGTTACAATAGTAACAGTAAAAATAAGAGGGTATTTGATGACTTGAGTTCAGTTGTTTGTTAGGCAGCGTGAACACGTCGAATAAGCCGTCACGCTGCTAGTCGTGTTAGTGATTTTGTGCAATAATGTTTTGTAATTATTAATAATGTTAATGTTTTATGTTGTAATTATTGACCATAAATTGTTTAGTGTGGGCATGGAGAACATGTCGGGCAAGGAAGGTGAGTAATGCATTCTAAAGGGATCCCTTAAACCTACACCCAAGGTCACAAGTCCTGGCACCTGCTCGAGGTGTTTCCTCTACCACAAAATGATGGTACAACTATATATTATCGCTGCTCGTCACGTCATACAAGAATATTAGCGCGAGTACAGTCTGTATGTACAGTGTAGCAACGCGAGCAAGCAGCAAGCCTCGGGCATTGTGTAGCAGCGGCATAACACTAAAAAATACAAACAGACAATTTTTCTGGAACACCAGTCAATAAATTTCCCACGGACTAGTTACGCCACTGGGGACAGGCCCTTTACAGATAACTATTTTAGGAGTCACGGAATAATATAAGCAAGTGGTCATTCGATTCCAAAGAAAATATCAATAGGTACAGTTTTAAATCTATCGTTATCGCTCTTTTTACAACCAAAGAAAACAACAACATAATACATAAATACCTATATTAACATCAATAAATAATAATAATTAATTAAAAATCCACGCATACGGTGACGTCAAGTTTTGCAAAAATAGTTTCACACAAAATACATACGAGTAGGTACGAAAGCACGAAAGTTAATACTTCACGGGAATACGTAACGTTTACTTAACACGTCCCGTGGTCGCCCCGTCCACGTCCTAAGTCCGTTCCGTAAAATTGATATAGCGTTCAACAGGCTACTCTCGTATTACTCTACAAATGTTATGTATCCCTGGTACAGTAGGGTCACTTCAGAAGAAAAAATAATAAATTTTCTCCCTAGAGAGAAGAGGGACCAATTGATTTTCACGTAAAACCGCCCAACATGTTTGGCAATGAAAACAATAAATGTGTCAAAAGTGCTTGTAAACTAAGCCTAATTTTGAATTTTGACTTTAGAATTTAACTAACAGTTTGCCATAAAAATAAGCACTTCCACCAAGTCTTGGTCATCTTGGTCAACGAATGTTAGACAGAAGGTAGGTATTCTTATCAATCTCGGATGACGGTAATCGGATCTAGAACGTAAGCTACCATACAAATATTTCTATGACCACTTCGGAACGTAATTTCACAGATAGAATATAGTGTGAAACCGCCCTAACGTAATCGCAACCGCATAAATGGCATCCAAGCCTCTGAAACCGTGTAAACGTTGCATAAACGTTACTTAGTCATTTTTAATCGTATTCAGAGAAGTAAAATTCATACCCGCCTGCCAGCTTCATTGTTGTGTCTATTCATAAGCTGCCTGCCCTGTTCGCGGCTGCCTCTTTTCACTTTGCGTTCCCTTTCCCGAATGTCCACGAAACCTTCCGTGAATCTGTGGACAATTTTCGTTTTTTAAACTTTTAAAAATAACTTTTTTTAAGTAAGTAACATTATGCTAGTAAAATTTTCATTACAATCCCATTTGATAGGCCGTTACACGAGAATACTTTCTAAATTCCTAAACAAGATATTTGGATATATATTCGGATTGTGATTGAGATTATTTTCGTTTAAATTTTAAAAAAAGTTTAGTACAATAACAATACCAGTACATGAAAAAAAACTGAAAACAGAATTATTACCATTTGGTACCTCAACTTAATGCTACAAATTACAACTTCGTATAAATCCCGGTTCCCAACTTTTACTCCTGGTACATGAAACTTTACTATCGCGAAATATATGAAAGCTTTCGCGTAGAACAGAGATGGCGAAAGTTCGCATTTTCGCTTTAAGCCACGCCCACCGCTACGACGCTACGTAGCTGCTTAATATCGATTTGTAGCAAATTGGACGTGTTTCTACTTTTGAACCTTTTGATTCTTGATATAGAGTCGTATTTTAATTGCTATTGGAAGTCAATACTATTTTTGCTTTAAATATTATTAAACTTGACCTTTGACCGTGTGGGTCAAATGTAGGTATTTTCTTGTAGTAATAATAATTATTATTACAATTAATTATTAATTTTAATTACGAAAGATGGCACTTTAGACATCTGTCGAGCGTGTCATCGTCCCTCAGGTATATACTGTCTGGGTGTTCTCACCTTGCTAACGGCGAATACTTACATAGAGATAATCAAGTAGTCAAGATAATCCACCAACAGCTTGCTCTTCAGTATGGCCTTATCGATTCTGTGATCGATGACCGAACGATTTTCACTGACAGGTATATTGTAGCCAATAGACCTGATATAGCACTATATCAGTACAATCATTGTTGATATTACTGTTCTACATGACGATAATCTAGTGAAAGCCGAAAAGGAAAAAGTATCTAAATACTTGGACCTTCCTCACGAGATTACCGCCATGTGGAATGTTGAGTCAACTATTATTGTTCCAATAATTGTTTCAGTCAATGGTCTTATAGCGAAAAGCTTCGACCAACATCTTAAGAAGCTTTCACTTAACTGTTGGATCAAGAGTCCGATACAGAATGCAGTGATTCTTGAGACGGCGCGTATTGGGCGGAGATTCCTTTCTCTGTAGCCCTGACCACCGGTTGCTTAGGCACTCAAATTCCACATAACGGGAAATTGATTTTTTTTATAAATTATACCTATAAATTGTTTTTTTTTATAAATTGTACCTATGTTATTTATAAACAGTTTTTTTTCCTTGAGGAGGAAAATGTCTCTACGGACTCCTGCCTGTCTACAAGTCATGACCGACTTGTACGGACTAAAATAACCTCCCCTGTGAATGGTGACACAGGACCGCAATTCATTAGTTTATCCCTCTTACGATTTTTCTCTCTTCCTCTTCTCATCTTTTTCTCTAATCTCTCTTCTCCTTGTAAACATTGTCAATTAAATTAAAACAAAAGTGTAAATAAATAAATGAGAGAAAAAAATAGTTGACGGACCAAGTAGAATAAGTCAACCTAATGGACTTGCCATTTAAATGGTAAAACTTTGCGGAGCATGTCCTCATGCGCCTCAATAATTAATGATAATAATTACTAAAATTTAAACTATCGTGAGTGTTATTCATAATCAATTAATAGTAATTAATAGGGTATAAATAAGGATAGGGTAGAATTTGTAACGTGCTCTACGATTCACGGTGGTGTAACTAACTTCCAAAGTCTTGCTACTGAATTAAGAAATGAAAATTTATTTTATTTTGTATTTCGAACACTAATTGGCAATAAGCTAAAAGTTTGTTATATATATAACTTACTTTGAATGCCAATAATTGTTTGAACATGCGTTACATTACGATTTTTTGACCTTAAATCTACGGTTTCACCCGCGTACTCGATACGGTGATAAAAAATTGCCTATATTACTCCTTACAATAACTGGTAGCTTATTGTTGGTGAAAGAATTTTTTAAATCGGTTCTGTAGTTTTGAATGTATTCGTTACATAAAAAATATAAAATTTTTCCTCTTTAAAAGATCAGTATTACAAATATAATATAAATAATGTAATGTATAGAAATAAAACATGAAACTTCAAAAATACATATGTTTGATAAAAAAATATTTAGTTAGTTAACTATGAAACATAGACACTCCAATTTCCAAGTACGGGAAATGTTTTCCCTCAGGGCGGGCGGCCCGGAATCCGGATTATACGCGTACACACCTCTCAGAAAGCTATGGTATCCTAGTATATGATCGCGGATTTAAACCTGCTTAAGCGGGTATACCCGGCTTAGCCAGGTTAACCCGGTACTTACTTATAAGTAAGTAAGTGTAAGTTGACAAATAAAACAAAACTGAAAAGATTTTCTTTACTAAAATATTTGGTACCATTTCTTATAAATAAGAATATTTATGTATTATTATTTTTTGTTACCAACAAGCTTAACAAACAAACCAAACATAAGTATAACAAAATATCGTATAACTCCGGCTGTATGATCAACGATCTTAGCGTGTCCCCGTTATGGACAAACTAAAGATGAAATATAAATGTCGTAAAACGTAGCAAACTTTTTTTAACAAAATAATGATTCCATTATTAAAGTAGAATTATCAAGATTTTTTTAGATATAAGTAAATTGCCGGGTGGTTAGTATAGGCCTGGGCCGGGGATTGGCATCCCTTTTGTCATGAAAGATGTTAGAATCCAACACATTCCTATAAACTTCTTGCCATCCGCTGTCGTCCTAGTATAAAAAATACTCGAATGCGGGAAAATCTCCTTTAAGATGTTGAGCACCCACAATTTTCCTTTAAGTTTTTCCCCCTCCCCTACAAGCTGAAATTCCTTGCATACCTCTCATAATTTCACAACTTCTTTCCGTGCTGAGTTCCTTATCAAGAAAATTCAAAGAGCTAAAAATATGTAGTCGTTTTTGTCAAAGGATTTGCAAATAGAGAAAGGCTGAAAAAAATAAGTGCTTTTCTAACTTATTATTTTCTATTGTAGTTTGTAACCAATTTTCACATGGAAATTATTTCGGCATATTACCAATATATTATAAATAATTAAATACGTAACTTATACTTAATAAATAGTTCCCGATAGTGCGTTGGGATATGAACACGCGTGACGAGGTTCGTTTTTGAAAACTGACCTGAAATTGTACCTAATTATATAATTTGCAGCTTGCTTGTTTCGTTAAATAATTAATTTAAACCTAAAATTATTATTATAATATATAGTATTTAACAAAAGTTAACATTATTTTTAATGAATAGGTTTTATAATTATATGCAAGTTAGTAGGCACAATATTGAATGTTTTACCACGTTAGTTAAAGATTAAAAAATTGTACAAATTCTCCTGTACTTATGAGTAACAAAACTATTTTCTTTATTTTTTCTAAATTTTAGCTTTAATAATTTCGGAGTTAAAAAGAGAATCGTTTTCAAATTTGAACTAATATTCACAAGTATATTTTATTGAATAACTTAGAAACCATTTATTTCAAAATTACAAAAAAAGAATATTGAAGATACTCATAACAAGCTTTTTCATTTGATTATATAACACGCTGCAGTTTAATTTTTATTTATTTATTTTTAAGAAAAATCAACAGCGTTACCAAGAATACAATTATACAATATTTCCTGTATGTTACAGCCATAATTACAGATTTTCCATAGTTAGAACAATTTATAAAAAATCACAATCTGAGAATATATTCAAGATAAGGAAATAATAAAAAAAAAGAGAAAGAAAAAAAATCACATTAAAACGTATGTATGAGTGAACGTTGGTATGAGAAATTGTGTGTGTGTGTGTGGTTGAGTGCGGTGTGTTGTGGGTGTGTGTGTGTGTGTGTGTGTTTGTGTGTGTGTGTGTGCTTTTTTTTCATGTTTTCCATGTTACCTCCAAAAGTGACTTTCATATTTAAAAAAATCTTGAGTTCTGAAGTTTTCCGGAAATCTTCAAGTGGAAAGCCAACTTCTGTATCTTTTTCAAAATTTCAGGTTTAGTAGTTTCTGAGAAAAGGGGGATCGCAGAAAAGAAGAAAGGGCTTTTCTGAGAAACTACTAAACCTTAATTTCTTGAATAACTTGGAAACTAATTATTTCAAAATTACAATTACAAAAGGGCATGTCAATTATCGTTTATTTGTTTAAATAACTTGAAAGCTGTGTTTTTTTAAATCAAAAAAAAATGTATTTTTAAAATACTCATCTTCATAAAAAGACCTTTTGTTTGATGTATCAAATAAAAGGTATACGATACACTATGTAAGACGATACACTATAAGGCTTGTAAAAGTTTTTTTTCAACTTTCAATCGTACCCCATAAGTGCCCCCATATTCAAATTTTACCTATTCACGATGCATCCCCGTATTTGTTTTTTTTTATTATTTTTTACAAGTTAGCCCTTGACTACAATCTCACCTGATGGTAAGTGAACACAAAGTGGGTCACAAGAATTGATATGTGTACCTTTCAACTGGATTAGTCCAGTACATTCGGAGAAAACAGACAGACATCAAAATGTGCGCGAGTGATAAGAGTTCCGTTTTAGTACTACGTACGTTCGGTACCCTAAAAAAACAACAACAGAAACTGCACGGCTATTCTCTAACGATGATAAGTATAAATCGCAAGTGCGAGTTTCGAATTCATCTCTATCTTTCTCATTCTATAGTGTCGTGATAAATAGAGAGAGATAGAGGTAAATTTCAAATTCGTACTTGCGAGTTATAAAAATATCGTTACAAAATAGCCTAGCTGATTCCTAAAAACTGATAAGGGTCGTTGGGGGACAGCTAACAATACACTTAAGTTATCCTGTCTGTTTCAAGTCTGAATAAATCTCGGGTGTTTATAACTATCGGAATATTTTACCAGCAGAATAATCTCTTCTTTTCCAAGATAGTAATTGCACTTAATTGCTTGTATTAAGAACATCACGAAAAAATAGCTGCCCTTTGCATTTTACGTCAGGATTCATACCTACTCATAATTTTACGTTTGAATAGCAATGTGAAATCTGTATGGCGATTGATTTTATGAGAAAAATGGTTTGGTTTGGCAGTCGCCTTGCGAGAAACGAGTCGGACTGCTCTTAGATTTTGTTATCCTGGTATTTCCGATAAGAAATATGCAGAAAATTCCTGATTTTCTGTTGGAGGACCCTTAATTAATAACCATTTTTTCTTTTACCGCTTTTGCCATCTGAAGAAAGTTTGTCGAAAGTAATATTTTTGTGTAATGACGCTTTCATGAACTGAAGTTAAACTTTTGTTACAACAGAGATTATTAACGGTCCGTTAACAAATTTATAATAATTAATAGTTGATGGTGCAAAATTTAAACGAAGAAAAACGATCACTTTTTTCTACTTAGTTGCCGTTGTACAAAAAGAAAAGAAGTTTTCTTTCAACCAGGCATTACTGGTAGATTTTACAATCTTGTTAATTATTTGTTTCTCCTGTCTATTTACCTACTGTCTAACTTATTTTATATAAAACAAGTTAGAAATTAAGAAATTAATGAATTATGCATAATGTATAAAATGAATTAATTCTAAACAGATAACGAATCGTAAAGAAATATTTTCAAAATATGAATGAAAGAATATTCTTTTCCATTTAAAGCTTTATTGCTCTATAATTCAACCCCTACATTTGTAATGTAACTTCCTCTTGTCTCGTGCAGTCCTAGTACTCAACCTGTCTTAAACCATGCTTTGACACAACCATGAAGCAATTTTGACAGCAACCCTGAAGCATTAATGAAAACAGTTCCCTAATGTTTGTCATTATATGTATGTTTTAATTACACCAAACCACAGTAGATATAAATTAATGAAAATTATTTAATTTATGCTTCATTTGATTACGAATCTGCAATGTCTTTCGCAATTATATTAATTTGTGTCAGACACACTTACAATTAATATTAATTTTAAATTATCTATAACTTTTTTGGAATGAAATTGCTATTTTCACCTGCTCGAGATTAGAATGAAAGTAAATTTTTACCTGTCTTGTGTCTCACCTGAGAGTACTAGGAAAAAATGAATTTGTAGGAAACGTTTTCTACCTTGACAAGAGAAATGGAAGGGGAATACTTACTCATAAATTGCACACAGGTGCAAGCCCAGGTGAGTTCACATTTACCTTGGGTTTTGTAGTGGGTGTGGAAAATTACAAACACACTGAAATAAATGATAAATAGAGACGGAAGATATCTTTTTTCTTTCTGGCACATAGGGAAAACTTTAAGCGTTGTGGGTATACACACATCAAAGGCACGTACATCGCATACAATTCGCCAGTATTTGCGTGTATTAGTGTGACGTGCGACGGTGCTACGTGCTCTATTTACCTTCTATATTTTGTTGAGCTCCTGGTAAACAGGTACAGAGTAAGTCAGGTGTTTTACCTGTAGCAAACTGACCTTTAAATGTTCGGTAGTTACTTTAAAATTCAAAGACTACAAACAGTTTCAGAATTAGTAGGGCACAAAAGAGTTTCTTTCTTATTTGGATGAAATATAGTACCAGGGCAGCATAATTATTAAAATAGTTTTACCATCAGGCGATTTAAATAAAGATAAAACAGGGTAGCATAAATGATTGGGATGTTAGTTAGGTGTTTCAAAATATTTATTTTTATACTAGGGGTATGTAGATAGTTGTAAAATAGTTAAAGCTACGAGGGTAGCAGGATCACGCGGATATCTCTATAGTTCGTACTTGTATTCATAGGCGGGGGTTGAGTTTATAGATGAAAATCGAGAAAATTAGTTACACTGAACCATGATATCGCCTAAGAAAAATCACATCTTTTATGCGATGTAAGAGTCTGTCTGGTCATCATAGTATAAATCATGACCTCAGTCGCTTATATTTAGACTTTAAAGCTTCGCGGCAACCTTTCCTCACTTAGGTACCTATGTTTAGACTGACCATAATTTTTTTATTTCCAACACCTCATTTTTGCAGATAAAAGAGCTTAAGAGTAACGTGCACTAGTCTGAATTCTAGAAGTGCATCTCATTCGAGGTTGTGCCCACACCCAGTTGGAATGTAGATGCCGCAGACGAGCCGCGCGGCTGCAACCGCACGACGCCAGCCGTCCGTCTCGACACGCGCGGCTCATCGCGTGGTTGAACGCTAGTAGTAGAATTATCTCACTTGTATCCATACTCGAGGTTGTCCCCACAGCCGCCCCACACCCAGTCGGAGTGCAAATGCCGCGGCCGAGCCGCGCGGCTGCATCCGCACGACGCCAGCCGTCCGTCGCGACACGCGCGGCTGATCTCCAGGGACACGCCCGCCGCTGTGATCGCGTGGGTGAACGCGGTTTCTCTTGACGCTGCGTAAAAGACAATTTTTTAATATTTGTAAATACACTTATTAGTAAAAGTGTGGGGAAGTCCTATTTGTGAAGATGCAATTGGTGCAGTTATCATTTTTATAACCCTCACAGAAGCACTCGATACATGAGTATTATTAGCGACGAAATCTGACTGCTATATCATCTTCACCATAAAAGACATTGGGGCTTGTGCTTTTCATCGGTTCCGTGACATCGAACCGGAATGAAGTGAAAGCATTGTATCGATAGATGACCGATTCAATGTTTTAAATGAAAAAAAATGTGTATAAAACCAACCCCCCGTATAGTGCTTAACCTTTATCTTAACTTACTAGATACTTTGTTTTAGACAAAGTGCGAATTGGACTATTATTTGGTCCAATTAGAGCATATAAATATTGAAACTAACGCCTATATTGCCGCATTATTTTTATTTCTGCCGTCAAACACTAAACTTCGGGCTTTGTAAACAAATGGTGTTTTATGTAAATAAGAGAATTATTTATCTCATTTTGTTTCTGTAATTACTAGTACAGTCAATATTAGATACAGCATAAACAAAAGCTAATCTTCGTGAAAGGAAATAAAGTATTGGCAAGGGAATAGGTTATAGGATCGTTTGTACAGTTTTTACGATGTTTTTATTATGTTTTATATGAACGGCTCCTTTGGCCTTTGCTTACGTAATTTATTGGAAGTTTCATCTTCATAAACAACTTCTGTATAAATCTGGAACTAAAATCTCTTGAGTAATAATAGTAAATAGTAATAAATAAATATCAAATTCATAAAATATCTATGTGCCTATATACTATACTTAACTCTACTTTACTATTTAATAGAAAACCTTGAATTCAGGGTAGGGGTAGGGTAGGGGGTAGGGTAGGGGGTAGGGTAGGGGGTAGGGTAGGGTGTAGGGTGGGGTAGAGTAGTGTAGAGTAGGGAATAAATTTTTTTAATAATATTGAAGTTTTTACGTCAAGATGATTTGTTAACATTACTTATCTTTGCTTGTTTTGTAGAGCATGATTTCTCAGTAGGTAATCGGGTTTCATTCATTTGTACTGATGTCATAAACATTCGTATTTACTCCTCACACTAATATTTATATCTATTCTGAGATTTTCTCTTAGGTATTTTTCTAAAGATAGGTGGTAAAGTAAAGGGTAATTTGATCACATTAGAAGGCTCCTTTCAAAATGTTTGTCTGTTTGTCTGCTTTCTTAGAAATCACTCAAAAATGTGATGACCAAGATTTCTGGTTTAAAAAAATGAACTTACTATAAATTTTGAATCCTTTGTGGAATTCGTAACAGTACCTACGCTAAGAGTTCAAAGTACCAGGACTGTATAACCCGTAAAGAGAACAACATCAATATTTAACATTTTGTGATCTTCAAAACTTTGTTCTCGCCAGTTGTTGTCTGCAGAGTTGGAAATACAGTTTTCATGTAGAAGACTTTTTTAACAAAACAAAAACTTTTCACAACTAGAAATTTCAAATCCCGCGTTGAGCTGGGAGCTCTAAATCTTCGGTAACCAACGTCGGGCGCAGTCGACAGGCGCTGATTTATGGCAGGACCGGCTCCTGCTTTTATTTTAAAAACTGTTCTTTTATTTATAGAGAAGTTCCCACGAACAAGAATTTTGTGTTTACAGCTTTCTCGTAACAAAAAAGTGTCTACTGGTTTCTATTCTCTGGTCATTTTTCTGGATACAAACTTTATAGATTTATCGCTTGCACACTGAATTGTTATTTTATTATTTCTAACGCGCAAAGCATTGGGCGGTAAAGTGTTAATGTTACACAGGTATTTTGTTAAAAAAAAGCTTTGACAAACATTTCATACATGTCGTGTCGCTTGTTATTCACAATACCGTCAGGCAATTTAAAATCATCCATTTAAATTCAAAAAAATCACAAGTAAAGGTAAAGGTACGGACAACTTGATGGGGTAAATCAGCAAGAGTGTATGTCCTCCCTCCCTGATGTCAACAGCAATGGACTCGTTGGCCGTAAGATGGCATTAACACCGTTAATTCTGACTGATATTGTTAAAGTACCTACTAACTACTAACCAATCAATGTCAAGGGCCCAAAGACTTGATATTAGCACTCCTGTATAGGCCTACTCTAGAGTTGACACATGGTGCATAGCTGCATAATGTAACCATTGAACTAACGACACAGTATTGACGTAAGTGAACACTAACCAATGAATGTCAAGGGCCCAAAGTCCACCGCTTGTACTTGATACTGTTCTGAGACTGTCCTGTATAGAGTTACCCTAGAGTCGACTCAAGATGTAAAGCTGCTCAGCTAACAACCGGGCCAACGAAACATAGTTAACGTAAGTGACTACTAACCAATCAATGTCAAGGGCCCAAAGACAGTCTCGTCAGCAGTGACGGTGCAGTTCCACCGCTTGTGCCGGAACTGGTGCTGGCACTCCCTGATGCCGCGCAGCACTCCGTCGCCGACCGCCGGCATGTGGTCCTTGTGTCGGCGGCACACGCGCCGCTGGCCCGGAGTCAGGCCGCGCAGGTGGGCACACACCCGTGATTTTCCGGAGAATACCACCGTCTGGTTCGACCATTCCTTGAACTCGATGAGGCCCATGTTGCTGGAACAAATAATATGGTGTCAAACTCCATTGAAGAAACGTGTTATCTTAGATCAACAATGTTAATCAAAGCGAAGGTGTTGGTCAGGAATCAGGATAAGAATCTGAATATGGAATCCAAAGGTGTTCATTAAAAATGTAATTTTAAAACCTCAGTTTCAAAATAAAAAATAATAATTTGAGAAAACGACTTTAAGGGGTGTACTTATAACATTATTAATTATTGTACGTAATGTTATATTATTATTTAATATCTATTCTAAAAAGAAAAACTGTAATCTTAATTAATAAAGGATTTTTTTATTTTACACATTGCCTATTTAGATTGAGAGCTGCGATTTTATAAAAACTGAAAGTATATCATAACCGTGGTGACTTTGGGACATAGGTTTCAAGAGCCCAGACCCTCCTAGTAGGCGTAATTTAATTTAAGCGTATTTTTTTACATTTCAATTAGGCATTGTACCTATTAGATAAGAGTATAAATGCTCCTATTCGCCAGTCCCTATCTTCGATGTAACTCCTCGGAAAATACTTGGTATTAAAGCTCAAACTTTAAGGGTTCACTTTACCTTTAGCGAACGAAGAGTTACATCTTCCTTACTAGTACTACCTTACTACTTAGTATTACCTAAAACAAACTTTTATAAAATAACGAAGGTATGGTCATCACAGGTTTAACTCCATTATACATTCCACGTATTGACTTTTAACTCGTCATAGTACCTACATAACATATGATTTCTTAGTAACTATCTACATAAGTATGTACTTAGTTTATTTGGTTATCACGACAACTTACTAAGAAGACAATAAAAATCAAACAAACCGTTACAAGAATTATTATCACTTGTTCTAGATTGTTTATTAATATTCTGATTCATTGGAAAAATATAATATATTTTAAAAGGAGTGGTTCTTGGTGATAACTGATACTGATACGAGTATGGTATCTAGGTTAATAGGAAAATAAATAAACGTTAATATTTCATATATTTTCCTCTAGACTCTAGAGGATGTCAATATAAATAAAATTTAATTGCTAAATTGTGTTGTTAAGCGCAGACTAATTTGGGTTATATAATATTTTTAATTTTTCCTTCATCGTTCGAGTTCGTATATTTATTTTCTTAAAATGCACATAGCTGAAAAGTTAGAGATGCATGCCCTTGACCGGATTAAAACCTACGCCTTCCGATGAAGGGGCTACCGAAACTCCGATGGAGGAAAAATCTCATGAGAAAACCTGCATACCTGAGAGTTTTCTCAATTATCTACGTGTGTGAAGTCTGAAAATCCGCATTTGGCCAGTGTGATGGACGAAGGCCTAACCTCTCTCATTCTGAGAGGAGACTCGTGCTTAACTGTGACCCGAATATAGGTTGTTAATAATGAATATTTTTCATACTTTTAAAAAAGGCTCAAGAAAAGTTCTTACTCGTAGAGAATGAACGTAAATATTGCGACGAAAACAATTTTCTTTCAAACCAAAAATTAATTCTAAATTTCCTTGTTTATGCTATTATCTGTTGAACTGTAAAATAATCTATGTATGTATATATTGTGAGCATCAAGATGAAACTGTTAAAAAAACATATTCAATTTCATATAGTCAGAAACATGGATTGAGATTTAATCCTCAATTTTCATGTAAAGTGGACCTACATTACTGATTAAAGGTAACTTTACTAGAAATTCGAGATTTAAAACCTAATCCATGTTTATAAATAAGGCCGTACGAGTTCCATATTAACTACGGAATCCTATAAAATATAGTGTTATATATTGTTTACCTTGTACTGTTAGTCTGTTGAAAACAAACCGACGTAACTGATAACAAAGTGATAATACTACCGAGAACTGTTATAAATTATAATGTATCTACTAATGAACAATAATTAAATTCTTCTCAGACTTATCTTAGGAATGTAACTGTCATATACATTACATAATGTAAAAAGGAGATATATATATATAGTTATTATATTATATGTAACAGAAAGATATTTTAGCTGTGGATGGTGACAGCGAAATGATGATTTTGTATGAAAACTTAGAAGAAACAACGCTCTTATTATATTTAGTGATTCAGAAGGAAACGTAAGAGATCGAAACACCCTTAATGATGATGATCTAAATAAAAAGCATTTATTTATTGTTAAACTAAAAACAAAAACAAAAGTCATAAGCAAACAATTTAATAAATAAAAATAATATTTACAATACTTTGTTTAAATAACAAAAATAGTTTTTATATGGCAAGACAATACAAAATTAAATTTTAAGTACCAGGGCAACATAACCAATTAGTATCTTCCGTAAATAGTGATGGTGAAGTTGAATCCGTGACTTCTTTGACTCTTCAGCTTGATTTTGACGAACCGTTGTCCCACACCGCCGGCGGATATAGTGGGGTAACCCCCCGTTCCATCGATGTAGTTGTCTTTCACGTAGATGGATTTTATATAGGCGAAGTTATGCGTCCCTGGTTCTGGAAACTCTATGGTACTGGTCCTCACTATTAAGGGGAATCCGTATTTGTATTCGTTGACCTTGTATACAACTACGTCACCGTACGTCGCTTGCCCTAGAACCAAGTCGTGGCTCTGGCACGAACCAAGGGCTAATACACACAGCAGGGAAAGAATCGCTAGGACGCGCATTTTGGCTGCGTTCGTTCGTTTCACAGTTAACACTGATGCTCTAATATAATTTGCGATGTGCTTTATATATTAAATGCGTGTTATGCAAAAGTGAAGCAATATTTACTACCGGTGTGATTTTTTCATAAGTTTAGAATAACGGAAAATCTTTTTAATCATGAGATTTTCTAATAAGGAGCAATAATGTGTAATTCATTTAATTCAAAGTTAAACAATTCATAGGGAATGGGATAATAATGAATTATTATCTTATACCGACTCGATAGTTTCAGAGATTCACTGAATAGGTTATTTTTGCAAAAAAAATAATGAAAATTTTAATAAAAAAAATTCAACCGACTTCCAACTCAAAAATTAACCTAAACTAAAAAGCAAAAAATAACATCTTACCTATGTGCTACCTTCTGATCAGTTTGAAGGCGGTGCCAATCCAGTGTCATGTTTTAATTAAAGCCGTTTCTGAAAGAACCACAGAAATTGTGTAATTTAAACTACTTGAATTAAAACATCACTGGCTTGGCACCGCCTTCAAACTGATCAGAAGGTAGCACATAGGTAAGATGTTATTTTTTGCTTTTTAGTTTAGGTTAATTTTTGAGTTGGAAGTCGGTTGAATTTTTTTTATTAAAATTTTTATTTTTTAATTTTTAGTGTTAGCACACCTACTGAGTGTGAACTGACTGTCCTCCGTCTTCATCACCAGACCCCCTATGCAGTCACAATCCATATGGGTGGAAAGTTCTCATCAATATAAAATTTATCAAGTCCAAACACAAGGTAGCTACTGTGAACCGTCGAGGAGTTCCCTTAACTCTCCTTCATCTTCATCACCAGACCTCTAATACAGTCACAACCTATCCAGGTGGAAAGTTCTCATCAATACAAAATTATCAAGTCAAAACACAAGGTAGCTACTGTGAACCGTCGAGGAGTTCCCTTAACTATCCTTCGTCTTCATCACCAGACCCCTAATACAGTCAAAACCCATCTAGGTGGAAAGTTCTCATCAATACAAATTGATCAAGTCCAAACACAAGGTAGCTACTGTGAACCGTCGAGGAGTTCTCTTCACTGTCCTTCGTCTTTATCATCAGACCCTTAATACAGTCACAACCCATCTAGGTGGAAAGTTCTCATCAACACAAATAAATTAAGCCCAAACAAAAGGTACCTGCTGTAAATCGTTGACGAGTTCCATCGTCTGTGTTTCGGCTCCATCATCAGACCAACTCCAGACCTTCATAAAATTGTAGTGGTTTAAAATACCTTATGGAAACACTAACAAACGCACTAGCCGTCTCAACGATTTTCGAAAGTTCCCCTCGATTTCTCCAGGATGCCATCATCAGATCCTGACATGAAAAAAATGGGACCACCCTGGAATCAAACCCTTCAAAACAAAAAAAAAATTTTCAAAATCGGTCCACAAATGACGGAATTATCGCTGGACATACATAAAAAAAAAAAAAAAAAAAAACATACATACAGCCGAACGTAGAACCTCCTCCTTTTTGGAAGTCGGTTAAAAAGGTTAACGACTTTTACTTTAATAGGTAAAGTTATTGATAATATAAAGAAGTTAGACTATATTTTAGTTTCGTAATAGGTACTTAGACAAAAACAGTTTTGAACGTGACAACGTATTACAATTCGATGGAGCCAGCATGCACACTCGAAAAAAAAATTAACGTCATGCGTCATTCCCTCACTCTAGGGTTGCCTACTTTTTTTACAAAAAATAAATTATATTCTGATCTATGAAGATCATTAAACAGTATTTTAGAAAAACTAACATTTTCTTTTGAAAAATGCAACCATTTCATCAGTATTTTCTTATGACGTTGTGACGTTCAACTATCGTCAGTAAACCGGCTTTACAGACAACTTTTTTTTAATAACAGATAGTTTTGAACTAACATGGAATGAAGGAAATAATGATGGCATTTTTCATTTGGTAGCTGTTTTTTAAACGCAATCGTTGTCAACCCATATACGGCTCACTGCTGAGCTCGAGTCTCCTCTCAGAATGAGAGGGGTTAGGCCAATAGTCCACCACGCTGGCCCAATGCGGATTGGCAGACTTCACACACGCAGAGAATTAAGAAATTCTCTGGCGTGCAGGTTTCCTCACGATGTTTTCCTTCACCGTTTGAGACACGTGATATTTAATTTATTAAAATACACACAACTGAAATGTTGGAGGTGCATGCCCCGGACCGGATTCGAACCCACACCCTCCGGAATTGGAGGCAGAGGTCATATCCACTGGGCTATCACGTCTCTAAACGCAATACAAGCTGCTTTTTACGTAATATAAGCTGCTTTTTACGTAAACTATGCTGGTTATTACATAATCCTGCATACTTATTGTGGTCTATTTTTTTTAAGATTAATAAAACCGAAATTGTTCTGTGTTGCATATAATCATCCTCGGGTGCAAACAAAAGGACACTATCATCTACATCTTATTATCCATCACGTTTGAGACATGTTATATGACGCGGGTTTCAGTGTCACCTGAAGTAAACAAACATGTAGGTATATACATTCCGTCACTGGTCACATTGTTCTATGGAATTAGGTACATAATGCACGTATTTTGTTGTTGGTTACACTACGCGTGTTAATATCGACCTCTCAAGAACTTTAGTCGTTTCAAAGTCAAAGTCAAAGTCAAAGTCACAAACCGTGCTAAGTTTTAAAGAAATTGAAATTAAGTAAAAATTTTATTAGGCTACCAATTTCATTATTCCAAGCAACAAAGGTATTTATTTATTCATGTATTTAATGTATACATTACTCTATACATATAATGTATCCATTATCCGCGACTTCGTAAGCGTGAAACTCGATTTAAACTTTCAACTAACCCTACCCTACCCTACCCCTACCCTACTCCTACCCTACCCTGCCTGTACCATACCCCTACCCTACTCCTAACCCTACTCCTAACCCAAACACATCAAAAACAAAATAGTGAAATCGGTCCAGCCATTCACGCGTGATGATGTGACCAAGGGATATATGGATTAATTTTTATCTGTTATCTTATTATCTGTACGAGATTTTCAATTTACCTTGTTTCGATAGGTGTTGTTGTTTTAGAAGTCAATCAGTATTAATTATTTTTATAATGTTATATTTCTTTAATTTCTTATAAATCAAAATTCAAAAATTCAAAATTCAAAATTCAAAATTCATTTATTTCAAGTAGGCTCAGTTTACAAGCACTTTTGACACGTCAGTTGACTATTTGTAAAGATTCTACCACCGGTTCGGAAGGCAGGTTCTGCTGAGAAGATACCGGCAAGAAACTCAACAGTTGCTCTTTTGAAAAAGTCATACAGTATTACAATTTACATTTGATAACAATTAAATTACAATTTCTTATAGTTTTATTTCCTGTGTGAAGGTGGAAGCTGATCCAATGGCCTCCATGCACCTTTGTCGTTAAGGAACTCATCAATAGTGTAGTAACCTTGACTAAGTAAATGTTTTTTAACACATTGCTTAAAGTTGTGCATTGGCAAGTCCATCACAGTCTTGGGGATCTTGTTATAGAAGAGTACACCCAAACCCACAAAAGATTTTTTAACTCTTTGGAGACGATATGCAGAAATAACTAACTTATGCCCGTGTCTAGTAAGACGTGGGTTTAGATCTCCTTTTCGTTTGTACAAATTAATATTTTGTCTCACATAAACTATACTGTTATATATATACTGACAGGCTACTGTTAAAATGCCTATTTCTTTAAACTTTTGACGAAGGGACTCGCGTGATTTTAGTTGATATATTGCTCGAATTGCTCTTTTTTGAAGTACAAATATAGAATGTATATCAGCAGCCTTGCCCCACAACAAAATACCGTAAGACATTACGCTGTGAAAGTACGCAAAATAAACAAGTCTAGCTGTATCAACATCAGTAAACTGTCTTATTTTTCTCACTGCAAAAGCAGCTGAGCTGAGTTTACCTGACAGTTTTTCTATATGAGCACCCCACTGAAGTTTAGAATCCAAGGTCACTCCCAGGAAAACTGTGGAATTCTCTATTTCTAGTGTTTCACCATTGATCATTATAGACTTATCTAATTTTATAACATTTGGTAATGAAAACTCAATACATTTAGTTTTCTTTGCATTTAAAAGTAAGTTGTTAACAGTGAACCAATGCGACACATGCGATATGGCACGGTTTACATCGTCGGAATTATCTTTACTTCTGTCACTCTTAAAAATTAGGGATGTGTCGTCAGCAAACAGTACTATCTCACAGATGCCGCTAACATGGTGTGGTAAATCGTTTATGTACACTAGGAATAGAAAAGGACCCAGAATTGAACCCTGTGGGACGCCCATTGTGTTAGAAAAACCGCGAGACTTTGAATCATTTATGCATACCTTTTGTGTTCTATCACTAAGATAAGAGGCGATGAGATCGAGTGCAACACTTTTTATGCCATAGTGGCTTAACTTAAGTAAAAGAATGTTATGGTCAACACAATCGAATGCTTTGGACAAATCACAAAATACACCAATAGCATTCTTAGCATTTTCCCATGCATCATATATATGTTTTAAAAGTTTAGCACCTGCATCAGTTGTACTGCGACCTTTAGTAAAACCATACTGTTCAGGGTGAAATAAATTATTTAAATTAAAATGACTTAAAAGTTGATTTAAAATGATTTTTTCAAAAACCTTACTAAGTGTTGGCAGTATTGTAATTGGTCTATAATTATTAACATCAGTTTTGTCACCTGATTTAAAAAGTGGTAACAGTTTGCCATGTTTCATTAGGTTCGGAAAGATACCCAAATCCACGCATTCATTAAAAATAATAGCTAAGTGGGGAGCAATGACATCAATGATGTTAGATATTACTTTCACTGACATGCCCCACATGTCTCCAGTTCTTTTTAATTTTAACAGTTTAAAAGTTTTTTTAATGTCTGATACAGTTATATGATGAAATTCAAAAAGAACGTTGCACTCTTTAACATGGCCTCTTAATATCCTCTGGGCTTCCGTAGCAGAAGAGGAAATATTCTTTTCAATGGCTTAGTAAGGCATAAAACCTATCAAACACAAAGTTAAGGTACATTCTCGAACTGTAGTGAAAATGGGAAGTCCCACAATCTCGGAAACAGGAGGTGGCGTAGGAAAAAATTGCATGTTCTAGTTATTTACACTACTAAAACACAATCAGACCATTTTAAATTAGTCTGTCTGTCTGTCTGTTTATCAGGGTTAACTCAGGAACGACTGAATACATTTCAATGGAACTTTCACTGGAAGAGACGAAGTCGCGTGCATCCGCTAGTAGCCTATATAACACCATAAAAAATACAATTTTTTTTTCTGTTTTAGTATCTACCATTTCATATTTTTTAAATACTAGTAGACGCCCCGCGGTTACACCCGCGTAGCTCCCTAGAGTACGACGATAGAATATATCATATGACACTCACAAATAACGTGGCTTTCTAGAGGTGAAAGAACTTTCAACATCGGTTCAGTAGATACAGTGATTATCCCATAAAATACAATAAACTTTACCTCTTTATAATATTACTAAAGATGACCAATCGTCCTGTAGGTCTGACATGCGACCAAACAACGTATTTCACGATGAGAATTAGACAAATGTCAACCAATAGCAACACAGTCGGGAATACTTTCGTTGCGTTGGGACGAAATAAATGAGACTGTGGCATTTGACATTTTGTCTATTTCTCTCCACGAGATAATTTATGTCGTTGGTCGTATGCTAAGCATATTGATCCCCTCCAATTAGTCGGCTTGTATATTAAGACCTCTATATACTTAATGCTGTCGTCTTCGTTGTGTCCAGCAGACGGGGATCGAACCTGTGAACACCCGGCTCTTTTTAAGGAGGAGCTATTGATTCTTCAATATTGATAAAAGATTGTTGACATCACAAGCGTACAAAAGGAATCTTGGAAGGAAAACAAAACTTCATAGGTATAAAGGAAACGGTAAAACCGCGTTTTCCTCGTCTCATGATGTCATCGCTGTCTCATTCAAGGTGTGTATTGTATTTGGGGGTCTTTCATTTCTCTTACCTATTGTATATGTATGTCATAATACACATTTGTACACATACGTACCATCGTATTACGTCATAATTACACGTTCATAACATTTATACACATATTCATCATCATCATCATTATCAACTCATATTCGGCTCACTGCTGAGCTCGAGTCTCCTCTCAGAATGAGTGGGGTTAGGCTGATTTACCTGAGATTATGTACTTAGGTATTATTATATCTCAAACACACGTTAATCTATTAATAATAATAAGAGCCGTATTAGCCCAGTGGATAGGACCTCTGCCTTTGAGTGGCAGAGCATGTACTTCCAACTATTCAGTTGTGTGTATTTAAATATCACGTGTCTCAAACGTTGAAGGAAAAAGATCGTAAGGCAAGGCATACCTGTCAATTTTTTAATTCTCTGTGTGTGACGTGATAGCCCAGTGGATATGACCTCTGCCTCCGATTCCGGAGGGTGTAGGTTCGAATCCGGTACTGGGCATGCACCTCCAACTTTTCAGTTGTGTGCATTTTAAGAAATTAAATATCACGTGTCTCAAACGGTGAAGGAAAACATCGTGAGGAAACCTGCATACCAGAGAATTTCTTAATTCTCTGCGTGTGTAAAGTCTGCCAATCCGCAATTGGCACGCGTGGTGGACTATAGGCCTAACCCCTCTCATTCTGAGAGCAAACTCGAGCTCAGCAGTGAGCCGTATATGGGTTGATAACGTAAGTGTGTGAAGTCTGCCAATCCGCATTAGCGTAGTGGACTATTAGCCTAAACCCATGTTATTCTGAGAGAAGACTCGTGCTCTACAGTGAGACGAATATGGGTTGTTATTTAATAATGACACGTTTTATGTTATACCTATCTAGCGTCCCTCACGTAACACCCGTTCCCGAGGGATACAGGTGTAAAATGTGTTACTCGTTGATAATGTAGTTCTTTTCGGATATCCAATTAATCAAAACCATCATTGTATTGATATGATGGAAATTCGAGACTATCAAAGCAAGGCGCTTTCCTTGCTGTCTGACCAAAGAAAAAATTTAAATCCTTAAACAGTGATTTTTCATATGAAATATGTGTCAATAAATAAACACCCTAAATATCCTTTTTTTAATTAACAAAGAATTGTTAAATAAAACGATTTACAACATAAAAATATAATAATTTATTTTATTTAATCCAACTTAATTTATTTAGTTAATATTATTATAACAATTAATTAAGATTCACTTCCTAATATTTCCTTGCAAACTGAGTGTCAGCATACATTGGCGCAATAACACCGCCTTTGTTGTGATACCTTTCGTTCGGATTTTCAGCAAACACTTCTATTTCAAATCTGTAGCCTCTTAAAATAGACGGACTTTTTAATCCAATAGTAACACTTTTACCACCAACACCACCACTCTCGATATAGGCTTCACCATCCTTGTATTCTCTTAAATCAGTGACAAAAATGGCCGAAATTATTTCATTATTCGGTGCATTTATAATAACATCATCTGTTCTCTTCCACAAAGCTGGGTTTGCTTCCTTTATTTCACTGTAGACTTTTCTAGAATTAGCTGAAGTGAAACCTAATCTAATATCGTTTGCAGCCACGACAGTTACACAGAAAAACGATAATGCTAAACTTTTTGCAAACATTTTGAAAATTTATGTTTACAACTTGATGGACAACTACCAAATGATTGTTCTTGGACGATCACCCCCTTATATACAGGTTAAAAAACATAAATATGGTGGTATGAGATCATGGTATTGTCAACAAAGCTATGATGTCTCTTTTTAGATGCTATTGTAGCATGGATCTAATTTTACATGGAACTTACTACTCATTCCTTATTAGCACAATCGTAAAGATATATTAGTGAGAACTGACTTTGCTCATCATGCTTATATTTTGGAAATCAGAACACATAAATCTGACGTTTTTAAGCCATTTATAATCAATGTCTTCTTTTAAAGTTTTTTTAACAAACGTTCATTTGAGTTTCAGTTAATTACTAACTCTACATTCTCTGATGCATTTTTAATCTACCTATTCATTCTTTTTTGCCTACAAATATCAGATTTTATGTAGATTCTGAAACTACTAAACTAAAAAACTATTCAAAATCGATTCAATATTGTCAAACTTTTAACCATCTAAACAAAGATTTTTTTGTTTTTGAATTCTGATTTTTTTATCAAACAGACAGACATCAAATGGATTTTTTTTGTACGTTTACTATATATGCTTCCTTTTTGTAGAGTAACTTTATTCATTAACACCTAAAGCCGTTCATAGAATATGATTTCACGACAAAGTGTCAATTATTTACGTAATTTATTTGTTACGTATATTTTTGCGTTCAAGTTTAACATTTTCGTTACAAACATTTGAAGTTACAGACGCGTTTTTGTCAAAAATGTCGAAGATTTCTATTGCCACTTTACTTTTGGTCGTAGTTTCATCGAATTGCCATGATTTATTTCTCGGTTACCCAGATCTGACTTCGAGGGTGATCTACAGTAAAGTCCATCAGGAAAATCCAGCCATTTGGATTAGATCGGAGACTTTTACAGTGAATTGTTCGAGACATGAGGTCATCAATGCTATCAAAGTGATGGACTTGAGGCATGACAAGTGGGGAGAAGCGTACATCAAAGAGGGTGGCATTGGGCAGAACTACGTGACAATTGAGTTGAATAGTCCCAGTGTTTTCCGTGGATTTAACTTCCTCGTCGAAGTGTACGCGATTGAAACTGGATATTTTATGTACAATCATGGAAAATAATTTATCTTAGATTAACAATTGATTGGTCATGGTTACGCTTTGCTGTGCTAGGTCACGAACTATCCTAAATCTATGTTGTTAATAAATATTTGTTATAAAATTTCATGTTGAATCTTGTATGTGTCATTTAATTTATTTAAGTGCAGTAATATCATTAAACATTAGTTTTCTTTCGTTTGATTTTTATTTCTGAATACCAGTCATCACCAGTAAAACTCCATTGTTCTTACAATCAGTTTTCTTTTATTGACTTCTAAAGAAAGGCTTATCAAAGCGTCCACGATTGCGTTAAATTTTGCACTACAGCTCACCTTACCAAGTTTTTGTTTTTTTTTTTGTTTTTTCATTTAATTTCATTCTTTTTATTCCAACTAGACGACAATGAATATTTAAGACCATGGTGTACTTGGAATTAAAATAAGTTTTTACAATTTCCACTCAATTCTGTAACCATTGTCTAGCGTCTATATTTAAGTGGAGTCATAGAATATATGATATATTTAATTGACCTCCATTTATCTACTGTTTCAATAGTCAGCAATTTTTATTACCTCAGCTTCTAATTGACGTGTATAAAATGTATTAAATATCATGATGTAATTACTTTCCATATACAAGTACGTCTGACCTTGTCATTATTGGATGTAGATTGGAGATGAATCATATCACAGTCATTTATTAGTTACTTGCGTACGTATCCATATGTCAGAGGCTCGTGACTTTACTTGTACTATTTATGCATGATGGATTCCTATTCCTAATTTTACCTAAATCACAGACGATGGCATCTAAGTTTATTTTAAGTTAGATTGTATTGCCAATTTATTTACTTCCTTTTTAGTTAGGTCCAGGTTTAGCCAGTCTTTCAAATTTTATTTATCCTGATTAGTTTAACAAAAGTGATTATCGAAAATTTTAAGGTCGTCCTCTATTGACTATAAAACTAATATATTATTGAAACACATGGAAAACATCAAACATTTTAGTTAATCAAATTAAATGTTTGAGCATGGTTTGAGCATGATAACTTTATAACACCACTGTATCATAATTATCTTCAAATAAATGCTGATCCAAAATAGGTATTACATAACGTTCGAAATAATAACGCAACGTATTACGTAATCATAAAACAACAACAGTTTGGAACGAATGAGTATCGATAATACATCGAAGAAAAGCAAGTAGCTCACGCTAATAAAAGTCATGATAAGTAAGAAACATTTACATCTGAATTATTAATTAAAAGTACATAATTTAATTAACAAAAATGAAATCAATTAGGCGAGTTAAAATTGATTGAACATTCGGGCAAGTTTTGCCTATGGAGTATCTTTTTAGAGCACTTTTTTCCATGTCTATAGTAGTAATCAAACAAAGACAAATAAGACTTCAGTAGATATACGTAAATATAAGTTAGATTTATATTTATCAGTTGGGCATTTTAGAACTTAATCGAGTCGTATTTTGCGTTATTAAACTTGTGTATAATCTGTGGCATCATAAATCTGTCTATTTATTTGTATTTTTCTTATCTCCTTTTGTATGTGTGTCTATATCATCATCATTATTGCTGTTGAAATGTGTTTGTTTTAGATTTTCACGTATTTGCGTTTAAAGGTCACTTGATCAAGAGTTTTCAATGCAATTTTACCAAACAATCAATTTGGCGTTAAGAGAAACCATCGGACATTTAACAATTTTATTTTACACTTATTGAGGTACTTAATAGTAAAGCACAAAGAACAACAGTTTTATTACGAAGTCTTTATTTTAGAATCTCATTTAAACCAATTGAATACGAGCGATGAAATAATAAAATCACTTCACAAAAAATACAAATCACGCGTAAATTTCGACAAGGAATCTGAAACCAGAACCTCTTTCACTCTTTAGCTTTATATTCACATTAGGGAAACCAATCCCTCCTCGAGTTATGGAAGGTTCAGCTAATCCATTGTCCAAGTCCTTTATAGCTATCCCTTTTATCTTCTGATCTCCCACTGGGTATTCGAAGTACAAATCCTGCTCCCTTTTTATAAACGGTATACTAGTAGCTTCGACAGTCTTTTCGTAGACTTTCCTCACTTGGCCGTTATAGTCCAAAATTTGACCAACTATCACAGTCTTTGAACTAACGATAGCAACGAGTGCACAGAGTAGTAAAATTCTAAGAAACATCTTGATGTGTCCAGTTCTCTTGACTTGAGGTAATGTAATGAAGTAGATCAAGTTCGCTAGTGTTTGTGTGTGTGAGATTGAAAGGTCAAATGTGTGCGTTCAATGAAGTTTACCGGAGATACGTGGCTGTGGTTACATGGTGCAGTTATTTATAAGGCAGAACGTGTGTAACGCGATGTGACCAATTACTTTATTCTAGGTGATTATTATGGTAAATATTAAAGTCCAAGGGAAAGTCAATAATTACTAGCCCTTTTTATATTTTAACCTCCCTCACTATAGGAGTGGGATATGGAGATCGGAAGAACAAACACTCTTTTACTATGCGGGTTTGCAAGCTTAGGGTGATAATGTGACAGAAGTTAAAATTGACCGAACATTTTTTTTTAAATAATATTTGCCATATCTTTTTAAATATGACCAATATTATCATTACTAGTCGGGAAAGACTGTGCTAGGAGTGGGTACGACAATAGACCAACGGGGATTGAACCACCACCCCTCGGTAATGAGTCCGACCACTCTTACCGTTGAGCTATTGAGGCTAAAGACACAGAGACATCAGTAGGTTACCCAAATATAAGTTAGATTGATATTTATCAATTCTGGGCGTTTGAGCACTTAATAAAAATCGATTCATTTTTGCTTTATTACCCGATTTCGTCAGACGGAGGGTAATGTTTTTCGAGCGTAGATATGTGTGTATGTGTGTAATGTGTATGTATGTCCATTTCTTTGGCACGCCCTACAGCCCAAACGGCTGAACGGATTTTGACATGTGAGGTGTCATTGAGTTCGTTAGAGTTGGGGTATTGACATTGGCTATATAAATTTTCAAAATAGCGCCCGTAAATGAAAAAAGGTGGGGGGTGGATAAGTTTTTTTTAATCTACCCTTATAATATGGGTCGTAAAAAGACAAATTCAAATGAAAGGTCGTAAAAAGACAAATTCAGCGTGATGCCCGGTCAACAAAAAATACGGATAGACAGACAGACAGATAGACAGACAGACAGACAGACAAGAAATCGAAAAAAAATATTTTTAACTTCAGTATAGTAAAGCACAAACAATAACACTTTTATAAAAAAGTCTTTATTTTAAAATCTCATTTACACGAATTACAATATTACGAATCGAATACAAGCGACAAAAAATACAAATCAGGCGTAAATTTCGATAAGGAATCTGTAACCAGAACCTCTTTCACTCTTTATTCTTATATTGACATCAGAAAAACCAATCCCTCCTCCAGTGATGGCAGGTTCAGCCAATCCATTGTCCAAGTCCTTCATGGCTATCCCTTTTATCTTCTGATCTGCCACGTTCGTGTCGAAGTACAACAACTGCTCCCTTATCAGTAACGGTATGGCAGAACGTTCGAGACGCTTTTCGTAGACTTTCCTCACTTGGCCGTTAGAGTCCGAAATTTGACCAACTATCACAGTTCTTGAACTAACGATAGCAACGAGTGCACAGAGTAGTAAAATTCTTAAAAACATCTTGATGTGTCCAGTTCTCTTGACTTGAGGAAATGTAATGAAGTAGATCAAGTTCTCTAGTGCTTGTGTGTGAGTGATATAGAAAGGTCAAATGTGTGCGTTCAATGTAATTTACCGAAAATAAGTCGCTGTGGTTACATGGTGGAGTTTTTTTATTGCAAACTACGTCATAAACATTTCAATTTAACAACCAATTCATCGTGGGTTGAGTGGAGGCGAACGCTTGAGTGAATCACTATTTTATTACCAGCTGGGGCAAGGTCCGTTTATATCTACAGCCACAGTGCGTCACAGACAAGCAGCGTGGCAGACACCCACAGACACCGTCTTTTCAAACTGCCTAGCAGGTAGCTAGAAACACTTAAAGTCCTTTTTATGAAAGAAGTCCCCCAGATGCGGCGCTAATGTCTTAATGGCGCTGATTATCATTTGGTAATGGCGGTCTTCTTGTCATTTGTGTAAGGCGCTGTCAATTTATTTCAGGTTTCATGAAAAGGAAAAGGAGGCGAAGACTCCATAGGCGCGGCCCGTGTCGATCAACGTCTGCGAAACCGCGTTACGACAGATATAAATACGTTAATAAACACTGTATAGTAGAATATTGTTTTGTCTGCCACGGCACGTGTCTAGCACGCTAAATGTCTGCAACGAACGAAAAGTTCAGTAATTTATAGCCTGGCCCAGGACTCGAACCCAAGATGTTGTGATCCATAGCAACTTAGCATAACTATTGGACCGACGAGTATCTAGCTGTAAAGGAAAAATATCGCGAGGAAACCTTCATACCTGAGAATTTTCTCAATTCTCTACGTATGTGAAGTCTACCAATCCGCATCGGGCTAGTGGTGGACTATTAGCCTAAACCCTCTCATTCTGAGAGGAGACTCGTGCTCAACACTCAACAATGAGTTGAATATGGGTTGGAAATGATAAATAAACTTCAAAGGGAGCTAGGAAATTACAAATTCCCAAATCGCAACATCCGAAAATATCTATTTCGCATTATTTAAAGCTCCATTAAAACTTAAAAAAAAAATAGCCGCATGTAAGCCAACTGTAACATACTGGCCGTCAAGTAGGTACCGGGCGTATCACAACAGGCAGAGGTCAGTGCTATCGGGCCATTTGCTAAATTACCCGAATGTAGCCCCTACCCCGCCGAGATAAGAGCTTTTGTGTTCGAGCCAATCTGCTTAATGCACGCGCTCGGTTTATGTTAGAGTTCCGCACTCAAAGATTAAAACGACACCATATTACTAAGTCCAAGACTCCCAGGTCCTTCCAGATGGTCGCATAAAAGGTGGAGGATGGATAGATATCCATCCTCACTTTAGATTACTAGTAACACCTAGCATGCGAGCATCGACTTAGAAATAAAGAGATATAGACAAAATGTCGCAACGCAACGAAAGAGATGGCCATATTTCCGGTTTCGCCGCTGTTGGTTGACATTGATTGTCTATTTCTCTTCACGAGTATCGTCGTTTGACCGGTGAAAAATACATTATCTCATGACAGACATTTGAAATTTTTGCTAACTTATTTGTGTATTTCTGTCGTCGCTTTATCAACAAATACTAAAAATATAACAAAATAAATATTTAAGAGGGCTCCATTCAACAATAGATAATGATACGGAACCTCTTGTACACGAGTCTGATTCGCACATGGCTGGTTATTAGGTAAAGTACCTACCCATAAAATGTTAAACAAACCCCATATTGTTGACATAATACTCGTATATTTATCATTTTGCATACGGTTTTTCTTTATTTTGACTAACCAATTTAAAAGTAATCTTATCACACTAATATTACAGATGCAAAAGTTTGTATGTAAGTCTATATGAACCTATGTTTGCTACTTCGGTAGAAACTTGGAATGGAGATAGACCCATAGATAAATTACCTTTTTCACACTGGATTTGTGAAAAACAGTAGAAGAAATAAGTACATGGAAGATTAAAATTTCCCGTAGATGCGTGCCGTACTATGTACGTGCCGTGCCGACGTATGGGCTAACTGGTTCAATTAATAGCATTGGATGATGTGATGAATTGCGGTTAAGTTTTCTGTAGGCGCCATTATGTTATTTGTTACAAATACGTTGATTGGCCTTGTGGCTCGTTGGTTCATATCTATAGAATATTAGATCCCAAGTTTGAATCCTGAGTCCTGCGATGATAACTAGACTATTTGATTTTCTTTTGCTTTTCCGCCAAAAATAATATCTGAATACATTTGGAGTTGCTTTCATAGATTTTGATAGTAATCGATACAGAGGCAGACATCCACAATCATGTTATGAAAGTCTGTTTCTCTATTACCGTTTTACAGCTAAACCGCTGAACCGATTATGATGAATTTTGGTATAGAGATAAATTGAACCTTGTAGCAGAATATAGACAACTTATATCCCGCAAAATTTAATGGCGTCTGCTAGTTGTGTATACCTACTCGTGCTATATACTATAGGTACATTACTAGTTACAATAGTGGCTAGTCTATGGTATGCAGTAGCGTTTACACCATAGATACAAAAAAGGGTTACCTGGACTGAATTACGCAGGATATATTATAGTGCACAAGTGTGTGCGCAAGCACAGGTGCACTCTCTCTTCCCTCACTCTCGAAATCCGATGGGACGGCAGACCGACACGACCGGTGAGAGATCAGGCGCAGGACCGACGGCTTTCGTGCTCTCCGAGGCACGGGGTTACTAACACCGCCAACTTCCCAACTCCAGCATGCTATTAAATCCCAAGAACCTATTTTTTTTGTTGACCTGACCCGGAATTCGAACCCTGGCCCACATTGTCCGTAGCTGAACCAGCTAACCACGGTACCGATGAGACAATTTGTATTATGCCTGGGTCGACAATATAACGAATTTCACCGGCAAACACTGGCTACTGAAGGCAAAAGACCGATCAAAATGGCAGCACCTGGAGAAGGCCTTCACCGCAAAGTGTTCTTCTTTTAAATAAAAGGAAAAAAGCATTTAAAATGCAATGCAATAAAATTAACACACTTAGCTACCTAATAACACTATTATGAACAAATTAAAGGCTTTTTTATTTATTTACGTATAATGCCTACCCTTGTTAAACGAACCAACTTTATGCACGCCACTGATGGTATGGGAAATACCACTTGCTACTTTCAATGGATGACGTTGAAGTGCTACTACGAGTATGCTAACGTGAGTGTTTGGACTCTCCCCACAGACGTTGAAGTGGCACCTTAGATTCAGTGCCGGACTAAGCTAGCGTGGGGCCTGTAGCAAATTTAAACAGGGGCCCTTTTAGGTTAAAAAAAAACAAATTCTTATTTGTCTTTTCCCGCCAAAAGTGACTAGCATATTTGAAAATTTGAAGGTCTAGATTTTCTTAAAATCTACAAATAGGAGGAAGCTTGAGAGATACAAGTTTGAATCAGGCTTGAACAATACGAGTATATATCCTTGAATGACGCATATCTCACTCGAAAACCTATTCATTTTGAAATGATCCTCATATGAAGCTCTTTCATTTAATGAATAACACTATGCAGTTTGCAAAAAAAATAAAATTGTCCAGATTGCCGACCAAAATTGACCTTCACATTTTTTTTCTCGGGCACGTAGCCCCCTATCTGCAGGGTTATTATGTAACTCGGTGTACCATTCAAGTAAGCAGTCACTACATCGTTTTTCGTTTTTGTGATGATTTAAAATAGTTACTTCAACGAAATAAGCTTGACTGCACTATTATACATTAAGTGCTAATGTTTTTTTTTGTTTCTACGATCATCTAACATGATTATTTCAATACAATTACGTCAATACCAGTTTTTTTGTTAAAATAACGCTACTATCTGCCACTATCACTACTTTAATAATGTTATTTTATGTAAAATGACGATAATTGTGTAATTTCATTAAAAACACAATGTTAGATGGTTGCAAAAACGAAAATACGATGAAAAACGATGTAGTGACTGATTACTTGAATGGTACACCGAGTTACATAATAACCCTGCTGATCGCGGGACCTGCTGGCCTATTTCCTATTTTGGTCTTTATTATCAACCCATCAAAATAAAAAACAAATCAATTGACAAAATGTCATCCACATACTATGATACAAATTCCAAATGTCACCCGGTACTTACGGTGTATAATCATTTAATATGTAGATGACACTTTGTTGTCCACTTCAATAAGTTGATAATAAAGACCAAAATAGTGAATTAGGCCACTGTAGCAAATGCTACCGCCCTATGGCTAATCCAGCGCTACTTAGATTTTGTTTAGTACGTTTGGATTCTCCGCAACATCAATTCTTCTGAGCTCCCTTATCAGGGTTACATACTTAGCAATCATGTTTCAGACCATGATACTATCTAGTATCAGAACATTATCAAAAATATCTTCTAAAACGTACACCTTATCTCTCACAGTGTTCGTTCGACACGTGATACATAGTCGCCATTATTTGCGATTATATCAAAAATACAACTTTGCTTATAGAAAATCTTGTTAAATTACTTGTTAAATACTTTACTCGATAGTTATTCTATCAGTTAATTTTTATTCTCTGTACATCTGACATATTGAATAGTAAAAAATATAATAAAAAGTGATATATTTAAAAACAATATGGTGTCTTTGTGTAAAACGTTTCTCTTGTGTCTAGTGTTTTATAGTGTAAACTGCTCAAGTGTTTATATTGGAACGAAAACTCAAAAAGACAGGCTACTACACAAAAGTGAACATGTGAAAATACCGAACTATTACATCCGTACCGCGGATATCGCTTTCCCAAAATATTATGAAGAGAACGATAATATTATATCAGCGATACATATTATAGACAATTCTGATTCTGATCGCGGCGCTTCTGCGGAGGTTGATTATGGCGGTGTTGGTTTGACGTATGCTAATGTTCATTTAAGAAGTGCCCTGTGGGGGGGATTCAATTATACTGTGGAAATTTATGGCAGCAAAGCGGACTATTTGGACTATATCCCTGAATGAAAGTGTTAATAAAGTTTACAACTTTCTTTTGTTTTTATGTTTATTCATCATCAACATCCACCCATATTCGGCTCACTGCTGAGCTCGAGTCTCCTCTCAGAATGAGAGGGGTTAGGCCTTAATCCACAACGCTGGCCCAATGCGGATTAGCAGACTTCACATACGCAAAGGATTAAGTGAATTCTCTGGTATTCCTCACGATGTTTTTCCTTCACCATTTGAGACACGTGATATATAATTTCTTAAAATGCACACAACTGAAAAATTTAAGGTACATGCCCCGGACCGTATTCGAACCCACACCCTACGGAATCGGAGGCAGAGGTCATATCCACTGGGCTATCACGGCTCATGTTTATTACCTTTACGATATTAATATTGAAAAAGAACACTGTCATTTTAACTTTCTTAAAAGAAAGAAGAGAATTGAAAATTTCTTAGAAGAAAGAAAACCTCAGTATCTCATAGCCCATCTCGAAATTCGAACCCAGAACCTCGTGATCTGAAACCGCATAGGCTAGCCAATGGGCCACCGAGTCATTCTTTCAGTTGCGTCTTAATGACATAGCCACAGTAATATTACTGTGGCATAGCCTTTACTTTAATCAACAACAGCAGACGCCCCGCGGTTTCACCCTTGTAGTTCCCGTTCCTAGGAATACGGGATGAAATACAGCCAATGACGGCCGCGTGGCGCAGTGGGTAGTGACCCTGGTTTCTGCATCCACGGCCGTGGGTTCGATTCCCACAACTGGAAAATATTCGTGTGATGAACATGGGTTTTTTCCAGTGTCTGTGTGTATTTATACATTATATAAGTATTTATATGTAGTATATAAATGTATATGAATATTATAATATCAACTATGTTAGCACCCATAACACAAGCTACTCTGTATGCTTACTTTGGGGCTAGATAGTGATGTGTATTGTTTAAGTATATTTATTTATTATTTATTTATTATTAATGACACTCACAAACAACGTGGCTGTCTGTAGGTAAAAGAATTTTTAAAATCGGTTCAGTAGATTCAGAGATATGGATCCCTCTACAACCTCACAAACTTACAACGCGTTTCCATGGGGCTGGGAAAAATGCAAGTGGGGTGTCGAGTTTTAAGGGTAGTCAGTGCATTATTGCATTTTTTTTTTAAATTTATTTTATTGATAAGATATAACAATCATTTTACATATCGATACTCTCGCCAAACTGTACAGGCAGTTGGCGAGTTGACGCTCATTATTCTAGTTATTTTTTAAAAGTAATTGCTAAATCTAATTTTGATAAGATAATTAAAACTAAGGTAACCTAGGAATTTAATATTATAAAATGAAATAATACCAAAAAAAAATTACAAAAGGTGCAAAACAATTTCTATAAAGTAAATCCGTCAGTGATGGGGTCCCCAAGGAAAACTTTCTTTAATTTCTTCTTGAGGACTCCTTCACTGATCTCCCTTTCTTTTTTGAGCCACTTAGTTTGATAGAGAACCTTTAATAAAGTGAGTCACAAAATAGGCTGTAAAGTCGGCTCTATAAATATTTTTTGAAGGCGTTAATTTATTATACTAAAGTGGACTAATGAGGGTCCAGTCTCAAAGGGTGGCGGCAAGGGGCCAGACCGGTTTGAGGGACTCGGCTTATCAATTAAATTGGATTCCTTGCTTTTATAGCATAATCCACACTAATAACATATTGAGAGTTACTTTGTTACGTTACGTTGTGTCTAAATCAATTTTGACGGAATCCGTGGCGCAGTGGTATGCGTGGTGGATTTACAAAACGGAGGTCCTGGGTTCGATCCCCGGCTGGGCAGATTGAAATTTTCTTAATTGGTACAGATCTGGCTGATGGGAGGCTTCGGTCATAGCTAGTTACCACCCTACCGGCAAAGACGTACCGCCACGCGATTTAACGTTCCGGTACGATGCTGAGTAGAAACCGAAAGGGGTGTGGATTTTCATCCTCCTCCTACCAAGATAGCCCGCTTCCATCTTCATCACTTACCATCAGGTAAGATTGTAGTCAAGGCCTAACTTGTAAAGAATAAAAAAAAAGGATTCCTTGCTTTTATAGCATAATCCACACTAATAACATATTGAAAGTTACTTTGTTACGTTACGTTGTGTCTGAATCAATTTTGACGATACGTAAATAGACTGGAGTTTGGAAGCGGATAGGTTATTTGACAAAAGACAAGCTCAGTATTTCACAGCTCGACGCAGGATTTGAACCCAGTACCTCGTGATCCGAAGTCATATAGGCTAACCACTGGACCCAAGGAGGTAGATAGATACAAGTAAGTACACTAATAGCAGTTCCAAATTATTGAAAAATTTAAAAAAAAGCCATATTATATTCTATCATCATCATCATCATCATCATCATCATCATCATCATCATCATCATCATCATCATCATTATTATTATTATATTAACCAATGGACTGCATGGACTTCTAAACACAACGGTCTCGAGCCGAGAGCATCCAGCGGCTCCCTGCGTTCCGCGAGCATCCAGCGGCTCCCTGCGACTTGCTTGATGACCTCGTTCCACCTAGTGGGGGGTCGACCAACACTGCGCTTTCCGGTGCGGGGTCGCCATTCTAGCATCTTGGGACACCAGCGAACTTTTTGAGCAAGAAGAGTGATAAAGAAATGTTTTTTCTTCAAGCTGCAGCGCAAAGGAGTAACAAACTTACACACTTACACACAAACTTTCGTCGTCGTCGTCATCAACCCATATTCGGCTCACTGCTGAGCTCGAGTCTCCTCTCAGAATGAGAGGGGTTAGGCCAATAATCCACCACGCTGGCCCAATGCGTATTGGCAGACTTCACACACGCAGAGAATTAAGATAATTCTCTGGTATGCAGGTTTCCTCACGATGTTTTCCTTCACCGATTGAGACACGTGATATTTAATTTCTTAAAATGCACACAACTGAAAAGTTGGAGGTGCATGCCCCGGACCGGATTCGAACCCACACCCTCCGGAATCGGAGGCAGAGGTCTTATCCACTGGGCTATCACAGCTCTCAAACTTTCACCTTTATAGTATTAATGTGATCAAGTACTTTTGGTAGGAATCGGCAAACTACATGGACGAAGTCAGGTGCCCGCTATTAATAATACATACTCGTGTACAGTTATTTAGTTATCGTTTTTATATCGTAATCAATTGTCATTAATTTATTATCACTAGATAATGCATTATCATTCCGCGATGTAACTATTCGTGTGCGTCTAATTAGTTTTCAATTAATAATCCTCCACTGTTTTTAATTAAGCATGTTTGAAGAGATCGATTTATACGCGGCACGTTCAAGAATAGTTTACTAATGGTTATTACGAGGAATTCGATCTTTTTGTTATGTTTCTTTCGCGTGTTTTTCTGTGCTGAACCGGTGGTTGACTCGGATGGTGTGCCATATTTAGCTGAAGTGAAAGAGGAGGAAGTCTTTCCCAGCGATGTAGAGAATGAAATACTGAACGCTACGTTGTTTAGAACGATTAAAAAGTACTACTGTAGCGTGGAAACGGAAGAAGGTAAGAGAAGAAGAGAGAAGGAAGAGTCTTTTAAATCTTGTCATACTAGCTAGTGTTTCTTTGTGGAAGTTACTTATGAAAAATGCTATATTAATATATAATGTTATATTGCTAATTTTCGCGGAAACAGATATAAGTATATAAATATAAAGACCAAATAAAATGCATTGTATGTAAGTTTTATTGCATAATTACCGTAAATTTGTCGGTTAAAGTAATATACTTAAATTCCATTTAAATAATACAATTATTCATTACAAACTGTTAGGTACATTTTTCTTCATTTTTTATTTGTATTGTGAAGGATTAATCACAAATATAGATTTTTGTGATCAAATTTCACATAGGTAGGTTTATATCTATTGATAGGTGACATAGTTGTATGTTTATTTTTTCATTGATAATGTACTGTTATCATTATATTTGTTTTTGACAATCTTTGTAACGCTACAAAGTATGTTATAGAGGTTATATAATAACATAATATAGTCGGATGCAATCTTAATGACGTCTCCGAAATAAGCCGCAGGTAGCATTACCCACAGCTCATACGAGTAGGTGCAGTTCTGGAATTAGCCTATCAGCTATTAAAGCAATAATTTCTTAGGGCATCCCTTCTAGGGAAGCAACAGAGACGAACGAGAAATCCGCGCAAAATTTAAATTCTCGTTTATTGGTTTATTCTGCCTACAGTACCTACGTATGTATTAACATTTAAAAAAATATATAGATCATCATCATTAGCAACCCATATTCGGCTCACTGTTGAACACGAGTCTCCTCGCAGAATGAGAGGAATTAGGCCAATAGTCCACCACGCCGACCCAATGCGGATTGGCAGACTTCACACACGTAAAGAATTAAGAAAATTCTCTGGGATGTAGGTTTCCTCACGATGTTTTTATTTCACCGTTTTAGACACGTAATAATTTCTTAAAATGCACATAACTGAAAAGTTGGAGGTGCATTCCCCGGAATATTTGAACCAACGTCCTCCGAATCGAAGGTAGAGGTTATATCTTCTGGGCTGTCACAGCTTGTGTATAAGTATATTTAATTATTAATTTCTCAGAGCAAGAGCTCCTCGTGTACGGCACGAAGGCTTGGACGTTTCCTTCTCAGGACGTGAACCTCCAGTTCCGCTACCCTCCGGAAGAAGTAAGTTCTGTTTTTAACTTTACTTCAAACTAGCGAAACCTCGCAACTCGTTTTTTTACTAATCACGCAGGAACCATGGATTTTTTCTGGGGAACGAGTAGCCTTTATCTTGCTCATTACCCTCCTCAATTTTACAGTGAAAGTCCCATTAAAATAAGTGCAACTGTTATAGAGAATAGCACGTAACAAGCAGACAGAAAGACATACAATTTAAAAAGTTTGTTCGTGTTTTAAAACTGTTTTAACAACTAGCACTTGTGGCACTCAATACATTAAAGAGAAAGTCTGAAAATGGCGCCAGTGACAGAAAAATTGAGGAATACCAAGCTAATCTTCACCTTGGTATGGACATGTGCTGCGGAAGGATGAAAATCATATTACTAGAAAAATGTTGAAGATGCAAGTGAAAGGACACTAGAGGAGAGGAAGAACAAAGAAGAGATGGTTGGAATGTGTGAAAGACGTGTCTTTAAAGGGAGTGGATGATGAGTTGACGAGTAACAGAGACGAATGGAGAAGATTGACATATTTTGCCGACCCCACTTTGATTTGATTTGATTGAGTTGAGGGATTTACAATGGTTTTCCTTTACTAATAAAACTTTATTGTCGCAGCAAACCGACCCGCAAGGAGACGAAGATAGCACAGTCTATATGCTGACACAACTCAAGCTAATTTTCAATCTGTCGGGACCTGATGGTAGAGGTTACATCACTAGCGGGGGCATGCTACAGGTAAGCTCCTTTTAATACATAGTTATGTTGGAAAAGCTTTTCTAATAAAGCTTTTTAATGGAGTATCACTGAATGAGCCAGAAATAGAGAATGTTGTAATATAAAAGAAAATATGGTGGCTTAAATCGAGAAAAGTATACATATTAGTTTGGGCACGTTGAAAGGAGGATAACAAAAGGGATAAAAGTGTGAATGTGAATAAGCTTGCGCTAAAACTATAATAATGTTGAAAGGGGATGTGGAATTCAGGGTCTCGTCAAACGATGCCACATAGGCTAAGCACTGTACAGTTATGTGTATGAATATTTTGTTAAAAGAAAAAGAATTTATAGAAGTTGCAGGGGCACCCCCGAATTTTCAAATGCATAGAGTTTAAATTCGACAAGCAGCGGTTGAACGATCCCCTGGGGGCGCCCCCACTACGGAAATATCTACACCTTAATGACTAGTTTTTATTTCCTATCTACCAGGAGCACATAGGCATGTCGTTCGTTTTCCGGAACATCACCAGCCTCGCATACCAGTTCTACTTGCACGGCATCCCGAGGAAGACCAATTTCACCGAGAATTACGCAGTCACCCTTAACTTGTGCTAAAACTTTAATAAATGGTACGATTAAACAATAATAAACGATGTATTTCTATCCATTGATGTATTATTTATAGATTCCCAACAAGAAGGGGCGTAGCTGTTGCCGTATCTGCCGTATCAATTTATGGCTGGTGGGAGGCTTCGGCCGTGGCTACTTACCACCCTACCGACAAAGACGTTCCACCAAGCGATTTAGCGTTCCGGTACGATATCGTGTAATAACCGAAAAGGGGTGTGAATTTTCATCCTCCTCTTAACAAGTTAGCCCGCTTCCATCTTAGACTGCATCTCACCATCAGGTGAGATTGTAGTCAAGGGCTAACTTGTAAAAAATAAAAAACCATTGATACGGGGCCCCGGACTATAGGGGCGCCTTAAGTGTGAAAGCAAAAATTTGTAAAAAGTAATCTAAAACAAGTATTACTTAATCTGGTGGTGATTCCCGGAAAATAAATACATTCTGTTGAAAGAGTTAGGGTAGAGTAACTTAATAACTAAAGAGATTTTTCGGGATTTGCCGCTCATCTATTGGGCCCTCCAACTAATTTGGGCCCTTTATAGCACACGTTACGCCACTGCCAATAAGTATAAGTATATATAATAGATTCAAAAACAGCGCAAATTAATGAAAAATTAGCTATTGGGACGTTTCAAAAGCCACGGTGAGCAAGGAAGCTGTGCCAACAATAACTGTTAAGAAATGGTACCATGGTTTGATCCATGCTTGTCACCACATGGTGGCATTACCAACAATAAACAACATTCGCTTAGTTATTCAGATCGGTCCGTCCATTTGGGAGACACGGTGACATAGGCACTTATACCGAAAACATTTTTTGCGTTAAAAGTAGTTTATATGTGTATTCCTGTATGTTTGTTACTCCTTAACGCCAAAACTACTGAAATTATATGAAATGGATCACTCCATGGATAAGGCTACTCTTCCCGGAAAAATACACGGTTCCTGCAAAATTTGTATACAAAACATATAGTTTCGCGATCGCAATTGGAGTCTGCTAGTATTTTGTAGAAATTTTAGCTATCACCATCATCATATCAGCCGATGGACGGCCTCTGCAGGACGTAGGCCTTTTATAAAGACTTCCAAACATCACGATCCTGAGCCGCCTGCATCCAGCGAATCCCTGCGACTCGCTTGATATCGTCAGTCTACCTGGTTAGGAAATTTTAGCTAGCGAAGCACTAAAAAGTTAGGGAGCAAGCTATTTATACGTCAAAATTAAAAAAATATTAGGTGAAAGCACCCACGAATTAATTCCAATAATAAGTGTTGCTATATTATAAAATATTCACCATTTAGGTAATTAAAATTCACCATTTTAATCTAAATGAATATCGAGCAGGTACATATAGTGTAGCACTTAGTTTTTATTGCACGTCTAGACTGAAAGGCTCAGGTGGCCGGTCTACGGAGTAATAACCATAGACGTTATAGTACCAATACAAAGTCTATTGTTTAGTTACAAAGTTATTTGGTTTACGATTTTTTATCCGGAGGGCATATTGTAGTATTGGTATCGAAGGATTTTAGGGTTCCACGTACTTTATTTTGTTACAATAACTAAGTTATTATACTAGTTTCTTACTTAATACTTACCAATTTGATGATGAGCATGGGTGTTTTCCAGTGTCTGTGTGTATTTATACATTATATAAGTATTTATATGTAGTATATAATTGTATATTAATATTATAATATCAACTATCTTAGCACCCATAACACAAGCTACTCTGTATGCTTACTTTGGGGTTAGATAGTGATGTGTATTGTTTAAGTATATTTATTTGTTTATTTATTTTTTATTTATTTATTTAATTTAATTTATCTATTGTTTTACTTTCTGATACTCCGTAGGCTTTTTATGCAACGAATAATTAAGAAAGCTTCAGGAAACGATTATTTTATGATTGTCTGTTACTCGATCACGGTTACTCTATATTATTATGATCTCGAATCGTGGGTATATGGTTAAGTCATCATCATTAACAACCCATATTCGGCTCTCTGTTCAGCACGAGTCTCCTCTCAGTGTGAGAGGGGTTAGGCTAACAGTCTACCACGCTGGCCAATGCGGATTGGCCGACTTCACACACGTAAAGAATTAAGAAAATTATCAGGTATGCAGGTTTCCTAACGTAGTTTTTCCTTCATATTTAATTTCTTTAAGTCCACATAACTGAATAGTTGGAGGTGCATGCCCGGACAGGATTCAAACCTACGCCCAGCAAATCAAAGGCAGAAGTCCCAATAAGCTATCACAGCTTATATGGTTAAGTGTGTTCTCATTACATGCGGACGCCCGCATATTCTCCCGCGTGGAAACTTTAACTTTCAAAACAGTGGATTGATGAATAGATAGGTATATTCTTCGCATGTGCTTATATCAAGTAAAGTAATAATTTATCCCCAATAGGACGAAAGTTATCAAATTTTCATCAATAAACTTTCTTGCTGAATCTCCACTATACTGTACAGAACTCTACTTTATGTAATAAAACTCTAAAATGCAGCAAATCAATGAAAATGAAACCAGAGCTGCATTTAATCAGTGGCGTGCACTTCGTGGACACATAAACGTAATACCCTGAGTATTAATAGAGCCTACCCTAGTTGAAAACCTTGTGAAACTACGATACTACGAAACCTGCGATTGGCTGGTGGGAGGCTTCGGCCGTGTCTAGTTACCACCCTACCGACAAAGACATACCACCAAGCGATTTTGCGTTCCAGTACGATGTCGTGTAGAAACCGAAAGGAATGTGGATTTTCATCCTCCTCCAAACAAGTTAGCCCGCTTCCATCTTAGACTGCATCATTACTTACCATCAGGTGATTGTAGTCAAGGGCTAACTTGTAAAGAATAAAAAAAAAAATAAACCTGCGATTTTCCCGCCAAAGCTCATAATAGACATGATATACTCACAACCAGCTGCCGTTGGTCCAGGGCTCCCTCCGCCCGCGCGCCGCCTGCACCCCCGCGGCCGCCCCCGCCAGCGCCGACAGCACCAGCAAGCGGAACACCAAGCAACACGACATCTTGTGCTTCATCACATTTTACACTGTATTTGGGTTTGTTTAGTCTTTACATTAACACCAAAATTCCAATGAGTTGAAGCAGTTCATATTACATTCTATGACATCACTCAGTTGAGGGTTCCTAGTCTTTACACCAGCGTTCCCATGAATTGAAGCAGTCCATTTTCTATTCTAATACATATCATTTAATTTAGATTACTTTATTTTAAATAGGCACCTACATAGGTCTAGCAGGTTTAGTTTGAACGTGGGAACGTCAACTTGGAAAAAATATTGTGGTGAGATAATATAATGTAGAAGACAAACGACCACGAGGTAAAGATAGAAAGAAAGAATAATACGTTTATTTGAAATTACACCACACATCACAATATCTCCAGTACACCTGGTCATCTAGTCTTTAGTACACCTGGCCACCCTGCGATGTGTGGCATAACCCAGAAAATGACCCCAGCTCAGCATACGTGACCATTTGAATTACGACATGTAGCGCTGATTTTCAGCTGTAACCACAGATCGGGATAATGCCATCTCCATCATCATACCATAGGGTAGATCTGCAACCCTATAGTCGGATCTACGAGTACTCAAAGAATCAGGTGATCGTACTCGAGCAGCATTGTTTATCGAAAGATGACTCACTAGGTGGTCACGATCCTGTCATAGGGATCGACTGAGAGAGGGAGAATTAGTTATAAGCACTTTTGAAACGAGTATGTACATAACTCTACTGTATAGAATACTGTACTTATCTGATAAGTAGAGTCGGCAAGAAACTATATAGATTGATTTCCAGTAGAATGTCACGTAGAAACCATGAAAATCGTTTTACCAAAAGAAAGCTAAGTTATTTGTGAGTGACATGGCTATATTTTATCCTCATATTATAATGGGGACGAGAGCGTTTTAGGTTGGTACCTTTAATACCTTAGTAGTTGGAGTCTTTTTGGCAAAAAATAGTAAAATAGGTAAATCAGTAATAAATAATTTATTTATTGAAAAGGGAAAACGAAAAAGTATCAAAATACTTTGACCTTACTAATAAGATAACCGTACATGCGGAATGTTGAACTGTTACTGTTCCAATAGGCATTTCAGTAATTGGTCTTTAATAGAGAAAAGCTTAGACCAATACCCTATGAAGCTTTTGGCTTAACTGTTGGATCAAGAGTCGGATACAGAAGGCATTGATTCTTGAGACGGCGCGTATTGTGAGACCTGACCACCGATTGCTTGGGCACTCAAAATGCCGCTACGAAAGTCCCGGCTTTTTTGATACATTTTAATAGTGTTTTGTATTATATTTTGTATTTTATAAACATTGTTAAATTTAAAAAATGTATAAATAAATAAATCAGTGTTTAATTGTTTAAAAATGAAAATTTATCAGTTGCTAGGTTTTGAGTTTGCATAACCAAGCTGATATTTAGTTCAGCCCAACTCGAAACATAATATTAATTTTACCGTAGGAGATAATAACAGCTTGGAACTACAATTAATAATTGTAGGGCCACGGTCTGTAATTAGTTTTCGCTCTTATTTCTTTTAATTTAAGTTAATTATTTTCGACGGGCGCTCTTAGCTCGGAGTTTCGTTTCACTTTTACTTGGAATGTTACTATTTGAGATGGTTAATTAAAATAATTACTATTATGAAAGCCTTTAGCTTCGTAGCTGATTCAAAATCGATTTTCATTGTCTATTATTATTATGTACTTTTAGATATTATACTTTCATGCAAACGTGAGAATAGTTTTTTAGTAATATTTAGTTCAGCGACATCGGCGCGAGTAATCTAGCACTGCGCTGACCAACCCGCATGCCCAGCGTGGTCAGTATCGGGCAAAACTTTATATGGACAGAACAAACACAACACAGCCCCTAGTCCCCGGCAGTCCCGCTATTCCTGGCTCTGGCAACGGTTACGGTAACGGCGGGGCAAGAGGTGTTAAGAATTTAAGCGCAGTGTTGGCCGACCCCCAACCAGGTGGACTGACGACATCAAGCGAGTCGCAGGGATTCGCTGGATGCAGGTGGCTCAGTATCGTGATGTTTGGAAGTCCTTACAAAAGGCCTATGTCCTGCAGGGGACGTCCATCGGCTTATATGATGATTCCCGTGGGAATACGAGAATAAAACATTGCCCAAGTTACTCGCTGATAATGGAGCTTTCCATTGGTGAAAGAATTTTTAAAATTGTCTAGTATTTTTTGTTATGGCAGGCATCAAAATTGATATTTAAGCCGAGTGCGCGAATTGTATGCCAAAGTATTAATAGGCTTAATACTTATTATTAAGCAAAATTTATGGGCTACTTTTAACATCAATAATTTCCGCGAGATTTGTGAAAAACTGAATTTCACGCGGACGAAGTCGCGGACGTCCGCTAGTTGTTAATAAAATATAATATACTTAAAGCTTATAGGCTAAAGTCAGTCGTCATCCCTTGTAATAATTTCAATCTCATCAACACAATAGCTCCAAAGCGTAACTAATTTCACCGTGGGTGCGGAAAGGTTGACTTTTATAGCATCCCGACACGACATGGCCACGATTTCAGTACGATATGATCTCCCAATTTGATGTGCACAAGCTTCGATACGCGCCCGCTGATCTATTTGTCTAAGATCAAGTTTATTGACGATCTTCACCGAGCCGGTTACTGGACTGAAATTTTTTAGGTGGAGCTGGACTGAAATTTTTTAGCTGGCTTAATACAAATTTAATTTTATATTAAATACTTTTCATCCAGTAAACCGATCAACGAAGGTCGTCTTTTATCCGGATCCTCGACTACCCACTTCACAGTCATCCCAACGAGATAGAGATAGATAGATATCCAAAACATTTACTAAACATAAGATATATAGCAGCAATTTATCATAACATCATCCATACATTTTCTTTAAAAAAGAAATCATACCATATATTTTTGCAACTGATTTTCTTAGAGACTCTAATTCTCTCTTCCGAAACAATCGAAAATCTCTACAAACAGATAAACTTGACGTTAAAAGTGCTTAAAAACTAAGCCTACTTGAAACAAACAAGTTGAAATATTAATTTGGTTATTTCATAAGTTCTAAATAAAATTTAAATGTCAGTCTGTAATTTCATTTTGTGACAGAAATTTTATTACTGTTTTACATGATACTAAAACAAAAACTATCTTTTTTAAGTTATGTGTCTTTCTGTCTGTCCGGGCTTATCTCTGGATCGGCTTAACCCATTTTAATTGGATAGAAAGAAGATAGAGGAGGTTATTGAGCAACATATGGTCTACTTTTTAATCCGGAAAAATGTATAGGTATTTATAAAAAAAATAATTTTACACAAACGAAAACGCGGGCATCAACTAGTCTCTAAAATCGCCGAGTGTAAACGGATTAATTTTTACGGAATATACTCTACTACGTACCCTACTTGGTTTATTTTCTTTTCTTTTATTATTAAAATAACCTTTGGAGCTTTATGACGTCATAGCTTTTGTGATTGTCATCGGATTAAATTCCGTACGCAATTATTTAATTCTATAGACGAACTTTTATTGTTGGACTTAGATTGTTATTCCAAGGAAAGTTTTATTATCCATAGACAAACCAAGTTTATTTTTATTAAAGATATATAGATGTAGCATACAAACTTTTTCTTTATAATAAAATTTATGTTAATTTATTTAAGTAAATAAAATGTTGAAAAAAAAAAACAGAGGAAGAATCAAGGTCATCATCATCATCATTATCAGCCTACTTTATCGACTCACTACATATCCAGGATTCCCTCCTTATAGGAGAGAAAATATAGAGGTTAGAACCACCACGCTCCAATTTGGGTTGGCGAGAAAATCAAGGTTTTACTTACGCGTATTTATTAAATATACGACCTATCGCTGTCTTATGAAATTATTGAAAATAACAAAGTAAAAAAGTTTCTTTGCAATGCATTATTAAAAATGTTTAATAATATAATTTCCATTCAACAGCTAAGCAGTAAGTATACTTCAATTTTCAGGGAAATTGTTAGGGTGATTTTAATACAAAGATAGTTAATTTTATTTGTTAATTTATATTTTATTTAATCACTATAGAACAGACATAAACAGCCTCGTAAATATTGAATAATTCGATAATATTTTATAAGTTAATATTAAAACGACGCACATGGGTTTATGGTTCATAAACCTCTTTTTTTCTGTTGTATTTAATTTTGGCGCTTATATTGTCTTGTAAAAAGCGCCAAAATTGTTCTTATTATTTCGAATTATATAGAATACAAATTATTATTATCAACACAAAGGCATAGAACATTTTCGCGGGGAAAGTAAGACAACACAACAAAGAATAAAAAAAATCAAAACTTCTTTAAACAAAAACTAAAACCAAAGTTTACACAACTGATAGAACTTCAAGAACGTCGAAAAATATCGTGAAGTTATACGAAAAACAATAGAATCACATTGTAGCCTAACTTTTTTACGTGAAAATCCACTAAAACACAATTTTATTACGACGCCACGATTTATATCACGACGAAATCGGGGTTACATCGAACGTGCACCCCTCCCGAAGGTTTGAATCAAACTGATCCAATGTTTGAATCTTTTCATCTTCGGCAGCAGGGAGTGAACTTGGATTCCTGTATAGAGGTTGTAGTATAGGTGAAACTAGTTCTTGGATACAGCTGCTATTTAGGGTTCCGTAGCTCAAATGGGAAAAACGAAACCCTCGGGAGCTTATACAAGCCTAAAAAAATTGTATTGTAGAGCTTCTTGTTGCAAAGCTATTTTTGGAAGTACTACCACCATACTTCTGACGTCAGTAGCAGCGCTGTTTCGGTCTGAACGGCCTTGGAAGGGTTGCCGAAGAACTTACAGGCATTTGAGACTTGACATTAACATCTGATTGATGGACATAGGGCGGCGCTTATTACAATTAAACCTATTATTGTTACTTCCTGTTGACCTAGAATCATGAAATTTGGCACAAAAGCATAAATAAAAGTGGAAAAAGCTGTAAATGTGTACATATTAACATGTCTAAAAACTTTAGAAAAGGTATTTTCGAAGCGTTATTAAGGAAACTCCGTAAATTTTTTTAGCAGCAATAAACTTTAAGTAGATTTGACGTTAAAGGTTTCTATTTTTTGCTATACTGTATATTTGATTTGGTTCTCTGTAGTTTAAGGGTACTTTTTCTGAATTCAATTATAATACTAATTGTCATTGTTTAAGTCACGGATATAAGATTTCGTATTCATTCAATCATGGATAGAACTGGTAAATTAATGCCACGTACCTGTAAGACAATAGTTTTCCAACGGCAAACATTAACACGACGTTGTAAAACTCAAAACCGTAATGAACTTCAGTAGTATTATGTTTAGGTTTAAGAAATTAAATATCACGTGTCTCAAACGGTGAAGGAAAAACATCATGAAGAAACCTGCATAACTGAGAATTTCCTTAATTCTCTACATGTGTGAAGTCTGCTTTGCATGTGGCCAGCGTGGTGGAATAAGGCCTAACCCCTCTCATTCTAAGAGGAGACTCGTGCTCAACAGTGAGTTGAATATGGGCTGTTAGTGATGTAAGTATTAACTATTGGTACGGAACCCTAGGCGCGCGAGTATAGCTCGCACTAGGCCGGTTTTTTACAACTATTTCGGACTACAAGTTGAAAGTTCTTACATCTCAAACCTCTAATTGGTTTCAAATTAGAATGTTTGTATATATTTTTTCTTGAACAAGTTAAAGCTTGACTACTATCTCACCAGATGATAAGTGATGATGCTGAGAAAATAATATGACATAATCAACCATCTCAGCGTTTATTAATATCTTGATTTTTTTATTCTTTACAAGTTAGCCCTTGACTATAATCTCACCTGATGGTAAGTGATGATGAAATCTAAGATGGAAGCGGGCTAACTTGTTAGGAGTCCACATCCCTTTCGGCTTATATTGTACACGACATCGTAGAGTGGTAACTATCCACGGCAGAAGCCTGCCACCAGCCAGACCTGGAACAATTAAGAAAACCTCTATCGGCCCAGCCGGGGATCGAACCCCGAAACCCCATCTTGCAAATCCATCGCGCATACCGCTGCGTCACGGAGGCCGTCATAATGTAATGATTATCAGCCGATTTTGTCTGCCCAGTAAAGGGCTAGGCTTCCCTCCTTCTAGGTGATAGGATATGGGGCTTAGACCCACCACGCTAGTCCAATGCGGAGTGGTGGGCTAATATGTAAAATTATTTTCTATACTATTTTTATCAAATGCTAATAATAATGAAATATATGCCTGGCATGCGACCAACGACATAGTTTGGTATTTATATCAATCAGTTCAATATTTTCTTTTTCTATAACAAATACATATTAAACCAACGACATTGAAGAATTTATATAAGTTAATTAAAAAGACAAAATGTCAACCAATAGCGGCGGAGTAGCCCCATTCCCATAACTTTTATCCCAACACAACGAATGAGATAGCGATATTTCCAGTTGCGCTGCTATTGGTTGACATTTGTCAATTTCTCTTCACGATATAGGTACGTCGTTTAGTCGCATGTTAAGCCTACAGGCTGATGGTTTAATGTGCTCTCTGAGGTGTAAGTATCTTATCCGAGCTAGAATTTTTAACTGAAGAAAGATGAGCTGAGAAAGATTTTATAGCCTTAACCGGGGCTCGAACGCAGGACCTCGTGATCTGAATCCGAAGCCACATAAGCTAAAGCACTGGAGCAACGAGTTAATAATTAACATTATTTTGTATAGTAGCTTCTTATAGTAAGGGAAGCCTGGTAAATTAGCAAATACAAAGCTTACTAATACTTTATTTTAATAAAGCCTCAGGACCGATTAGATTTGGTAGATTTGGTAAAGGAAGAATTAATGGTTATATATCTTTTCGATTTCAGCGGTAAGGAAAAACTACTAAAGGCAATTTTTATTACTTCTCATTGGCGTATCTAGGATTATTTCCTAGCCTAGGAAATAGCCGAGGTTATAAATGGCCCCCGACATCAAGATTAGTATCATATTAGAATATCATCGGTAGCTCAGAATCCTGGAGTGCGCACAGGTCCATTCTAGGGTGGGCCCAATTTTCAACGGATATTTTCAATTTTCTTTTACATTGTTACATTACATTGTTACGTGTACTTACTTAACGAAAGCCGTGTTTATGTATAAATATAAAAACTTTTCACTGCAATAAGAATAAGAATAAGAATAAGAATTGTTTTATTTGAATAAACTCAGTACATAAATAGCAATGACGTCCTGGCCCTTAAACTAGGTAAGCCCGTGTCTTAAGGGCCAGTGACTTCCCTGGGTACATATGGGTACCTACATCGAACTACCGTTCGATACATAATCTCGCGTTCCTGCACCTATAAAATTGGAAGATATTTTTTAGAAATTATTAATATAGGAAAAACACACGAGTACATACACAGATACAAATAATAATAATTTATCTTTAAAAAAAACTGTGTCCCAAAGACAATAATATATCTGTCTACAAAACACTATAATAATAAGCAATCAATTATTTGTATTTAAGCTAAGATTAGTTATTTAATCAGACGGGAAGACATAGAAGCAGGGTTGTCCAAAATCAAAATTTTCATCAAAAATATTAACTATGGTAGCCGCCGAATTCAACATTATGTCGATAACAACAATTTGAATTAATTTTATTTGTTTCAGATAGAACACATTTGCATAATACAACGTATTCATATCTATATTAATTTACAATAGAGTTGCGTTATATGCGAGTATGAAATACGCACAAAACGCAACCTAATAATATAATATTGCGTTTTCGAACTTCCTTATCAAGCATTCAAGAAACATCAATTAAATCGAACTGTTTTCACAAAGCTAAAGTTTAAGGCGACTAAGGTCCTGAAAATAACAAAAATACCCGAAACAAATCGCCGAAGAAAACTTATTAAAATAGATAGCTTTATACTCGTTTATAGTATTGGTAAGAGCGAGGGCTTACAATCTTTCAAAATGACGACGGTCTTCCCATCACAGACTATAGCTGAAGTTTTCATAATATAAAATTAAGTTCACAGAAGGTGGACACACTTTAGCGACTGGTGCGTGACAACCCTGCTGGCAAGTGTAAAGTGGTCTTAGATTGGAGATGCACGTTCTATGTAGCTGTTGTAAGTGAAGTGTTGACGATTTATTGGATGCGATGTTTACTGAGACACTGCGTAGTTGTGTACAGGGACGGAGTGTGTGCGCGTGGGGCATGTACATCTCACCTTTAGAATTATAGAGACCTAATGCAAAAAATCTAATTTTTGGAAAACAGCGAAGATAGATTCGTAGGTCACGACATTTTAAATCAAATAGATGGCATTTGGATATTGTTTAATCATAAATATTTTTTTACAGTTGCATATCTTAATATACTTATCTACTTACCTACAAATAATGGGGATGATGACTAGTTTTGAATATCAATATATTTACCCGAATGTCTCATAACATATTCATAACATGAATATGTTATGAGATATTCGGGTAAATAAGATCAATGTTAACTAATTTATACGTAAAAAGCAAAGATTGTCTGGATGTTCCTTATATTAAAAACAATATCCGAAAAAAAGTTCAGACATACATCCATACAAACTTTCACGTTTATGATATTAGTAGGATTGAAAAGTCTTTTACCGATAGAAAGCCACGTAATTTTTGAGTGTCATAGAGTATATCTTATAGTTTATCCCCGTATTCCCACGGGTACGGGAACATTGGAAACGAAAACGAAGGATTCTCAGCCCGGAGTTGGGAAGTTGGTGGTGTTACATACTCATGCCTCGCAGAACACGTTAAACTGTCGGTCCCAGGCAGTATCATTAACATCTGATGGTGGTGGTCAATGGATTTAACCACCCTAAGCCCGCCAACCTGTATTGGAGCAGTGTGGTGGGTCTCGACTCCATATCTCATGATCTATAAGGAGGGAGGCCTGGCCTTATAGTAGGCCTATAATTATGGTTGGTTCAATATAATGTATGGAGGCACTTACTGAGTCCGTCCCTGTTCTAATGTTCGTGTACAGTTGGGCAATGTTGCCAGGTTACAATTATGTAGGTAGAACTCGTAGACTCTTTGTTACTTACTACATACTACATGAAAGCGCACTTAGATATAAGTGTAGGTGAGGTCAGTGGCGTGCATAAGGTTTTTAACTAGGGTATGCACTAAAAGTAAAAAATAGAAAATTCCTTGTCTATGTATTCTGTGGTCCGACAAAGGTTTGTATTAAGTCCTTAGGGTAGGCAGTGTTTATTTCATTTAGTGAACGCCACTGGGTGAGCTAGGTAGGTGCTGGAACGCTAAAGTATACCTAATAAACTAAAACAACAACTATTAAAGGTACCTTTTAAATGCGGCTCCAAAAAGCGGTTCTACTCTATTTCTGTGTTTCACATATGCACGAATTATACAAATACTACGTTGACGAATTCTCTGTCAACGGGCTACTAGTTTATAGTACTTATTAGCGGACGCCCGCGACTTCATCCGCGTGGAAATCAATGTAAACTTTCAACACCTACCTTTAGGGGTTGAATTTAATATCCTACCAGATTGTAAGGGAATATATTATGCAAAGATGTTATTAGTACCTTGTTTAATGGTTATTTTTATTCATCTTTAATATTATTAATTTAATTTAATTATTATTATTTAGTATTATTATTACGAGCATCTTTGAATATAAAAAAAACAGTGTCATTGTTTAATGTAATTTTTTTCATTTTTGGCGTTACGACACTGACATCTGTTGTCACACGATGAAACATCTTAGCTAGAGTGACACGCGATTATATTTTAATTATAGTACCGCTACTCACACCTAGATGGCGCTCTAATATTAGCATACCTCTTGTTACCGTAAGATGGCAGTGAGTGTTTCATTTTATACCATCTAAAATTATAACGCTTTTGATTTTTGATTTTAATAAGTAGTATAATTAAATTACTTCAGTCATTTACGTAATATAAAATAAAATAATTTTGAATTAAAAGCTATATTTTGAAAATTTAGTACATAAACCAATACATATTACTTATTTCGGTAAATGAAATCCTACTGATCCTATCTACATATAAATAGGTACTTACAGCGAATATGTAAGATTTGTAAGAACTAAAAAGCCAAAATAGATACAAAATTTGAATACATTTAAGTTAATCTCAAATTATTGAATAATTTTGAGAGTTAAAAATACAATTGTAAAAATCGAATCGAAGTTATTTAGTCATTTAAAAGTAAACATAATTTTAAATAAAATAATGGTAGTTTTCCAAGAGACAGGAGCTATGTACCATATGGCAGCTCAGGTAGGCGGGAAAAAAACGGACACAAAAACACTGGCTGTCAAGTAGCGTAGACTGAATAGGGTTACCATAAAATTATAAAATTCAATTGTGTCACGGAACAACGTGACGCAATAAGAAGTGTCCGCCCCCCTTCTAACACCTATGCGGTTTTGTAAATAATCACAGAAGGAGCACAGGTATAAATGAAAAATAATTAGAAGGAAAACTATATCAGCTAAGCCGCGATTGCCTTCTAATGAGTAAATATAGTCCACCAACCATCTTACCTAGAACACGACAATTGTATACAAATTCCGTTGTCAACTAATTTTCATGCGGTTTTCGCTAATACCTATGTAGAGATATATGTTAGAGGTTTCGGCGTAATATAATTTATTAAGATTTTGAATAGGTAAAATGATTCTTTGACGATAATTTTTTAAAGTGTCGGAAGTCAAGCCGCCTGGAAGTATTCAATGAACACGCTGCCTATAATCTTTTGGGGAGATATAAAATAAAACATTCATGATGTACCTAATCCTCTTCTATAGATATACAAGAAAAGGAGATATTATTATATAATATAGCATAACGGGTAGATTTAAATATAAAGTCGTAAACTAAAACTTATATTTACAGTATTTTTTAGTTATTTAATCTAAGCATTTGATATTTTACATTGTATAGTAAAACAAAGGAACAATTATAAAAGTATAAAATTCAAAAGGAATTTTATACAAGGTTTACAGTTCTTGTTGTAGCTTTTCAAAATTACTAATAAATTAATAATATTGTTTAGTTTGTCCCGAATATGGCCGAATGCTTGTGCACCCTCGTCGTGAATCATACCAACATGAATTCTGATTCAAGTCGTCCTTCAAGGAATGCTAGTGGAGAGTGTTAGAAATTCGAATAAGTTTTAAAATAAACTTCTTAATGAGTTTAAAATTCGTACCTACATTACGATAATATACTCATCTACTAAACGGCCTATATGTTGAATAATTATGTGCACACATTATCGAATGTTTAGCGACGTATCAGGTAACAACGATGTTTTATACTAGATATAGGGCACTAGAGCATCAAAACTGAGACGGACAAATTAATGTGCATAATTGTCTTAATTTCATTTTGTCGCTTAATAAACAACAGAAGTTATTAAAACAAATAATACATAAATATTGTCTACAATGTCGATGTCGATGTCAATGTACTTAAATATATAATGTAAGTAAATACTAAATATATGCACATGGGCTCAGTGGACTAGCTAAATTTGGATCACTTTTTGCCGTAACTTAGTAGGGACGTAAAATATCTATAATATAAAATATCGCTGTACGGTAAGAGGTACTTGTACCACGAGTAACCATAGCAACACCACTATATAGCATCTTGCTTCTAATGTTACCTGCCGAACGACTATCATTTTGTTTCAACTCACTTTCCGAGGTCTATGATGAGGTTGGTATAAGTACAAAAATTCCAAAAAAGCTGAAACCCAGAAAAGTATTGTAAATAAATATTTAGTTCTATCAAAAATCGATAGAATGCTTTTTAAGATGTGTAGATATAAAATTGTGTCCCTATAAAATTATAATTGTAAATCTATTTCTCAACGGTTAAAAAAAACGTAATTTCAAAAACAGAACGAGTCAAGTGGAACGGCCGGCTCTACTGCACGCACGACGTTCCACACGCACACACTCACAACAGCTGATTTACATTTTATGTTTACTCATTCCAATATCATACAAATTTAAACCATAAAATAATGAAAATACGTTTCATATTTCATTGAAGTGTCATTGTTATCTGCTTTAAAATGCAGATGATTTTCAACTCAATTGCATTGTCATAAGATATATATTTCAAAGTCGATAACAAATTCGATGATTCTGTGAATAGTCCATATTGCTAATCTATTTTCTGCTTTATTATTAAGCACAGTAAGTGTATTTTTGCTTAATTTTTATATGCTTCCTATTCTGTTATGTTAAAACAAAATTGTCTGTGTGTGAATCACACTGTAGGTAGGTATACCTGTATTATAATTTAAACATGGCCGACTTATTTTTATTTTGTTTTTTAATAATAATTATAAAGCCGGTAGGTGCCTTATGGAATATTAACCATAGTGGTATGGAAATGTTTATTTTAATTTTAAATAAGTAGTTTGCCGTTATCCTTAATGGACCGAAAGACTGCAATAGACATAATCTCATTTTAGGAAGGTTGAAAGGAGAATGCCGTCTTTTGTATGGAAACTCGGCTATAATAATAACTATACTGCGTCTCAAAGTCACTGCAATACATTAAAATGTGCCTAGAAATATGTTTTGAAAAAATAAACAAGATACTCGACGGGAGTTTGTAATAATCTGACTTTTAAGTTAGCTCTTTTGGAGGTTATTTTTTGCAAATCTCTCAGTAATTACGTATCACTATTTTTACTATAAGATAAAAACATTTCAAAACAGTTCAAAGTATTTGTTTATAGCTGTACCTAAATCATATGTATAAAAGACGTAACTGTAAATAATATAATACTTATACATATAATAATTTAGTTACGTTTTTTAGGTATGGTGACTTTGAAAGATGGCAGGTTTCAAGGGTCCAGTCAATGACATTTTATACTAAAGACATGTTACGCGCCTACAAAATCACCGCAAAAAAGTGATCCGAATTTAGTTACTCCATTGAGCGCACACATGCACAATTTTGAGTTTAAGTACTTATATATTTATGTATATTTTATACTTAGGTATATTATATATTTATTATTTATGTACATAGTTTTTAATTCGCGTACAAGTAGGTATACCTATACAAAAAATAACACAGACTCGAAAAGAACCGCCTTCTATTTTTAAAGTCGGTTTAAAAATACGTTTTAGGTGGACGTTTGTGTGATTGGACTGGACCAAAGAGCCAAAGACTATAAATATAATAGAGATATTATAAAATCTATCTTACTTACTAGTGCGTCGTAACTGAGGCGCACCATGGTGGCTAATTGTCTTAATTTCATTTAGTCGCATAGTAAACTAATCAAACATTTTTTATACTGCAAATTACAGGAACTATAATTTGCAGTATAAAAAATGTTATAAAGGTATGCAACATTATCTATATCTATTTAATTGTCTATAATCTCAGATTTCATCTACAACTCTCATTCAACATATTTACGTATTTAGGTACCAATAATTACGGTTCTTATGGATACTAGTAGACTAAGCAATAGTGCTGGAGATCAATAAATAATCTAAGTACCCTAGTAAGTAGAGAAATTAAAAAGCAAACCTCGTAAAAAACTTAAATTTTAAGTAGCTTACGCCGCGGTTCCTTTCTGGGCCGATTCAATTCGAATTTCGAATATGATATTCAGCCAGCAACCGGTTGCCCTTGTAATAGTTGGCTGATGTTATCAGGCGCCCAGTTTGTGTGACCCGTGTCATAGCTCCGCAGTTTCCTTATGTCATACTCATAGAGGCTGTCGCGGCCAGAGATAGGGCTCTTGATAAAGTGGTCCTAAGCCGTCGGCAAGTGCAACGCGAACGAAAATATACGGCGCGCTGAGTTGTTTTGCCGCCTTATCACTGTGGTCATAGAATATACGGTGGAAATACGAACAGTTTCATGCCTAAAGGTTCAAGTTCTAAGCGAGCTTGATTGTAAGGTCAGTTACATACACTAGGTACATGATAGATTACATTAATTAAGAATGATTTTTGTTCTTCCTTAATTTTCAAAATTGATGTTAAACATAATTACTGCATAGGTTACGTATGTAAAATAATTATTAACGAAGTGAAATAAATATCCGAAGAAATAATGGAAATGCTATGTGTTATACTAAGTACATACGTTTGATTATTATTATGACTCAATCGTCTTAATTACTCGAAAAAATCGTCATGCAATTTTGCATAAGCTTTATCAGGAGTAGGTACAGAAAAGAACAAACTATATTTCGTTAAAACAAAATTTACTGATCCCGAAGGATAGAAAGAAATTATGACAGTTGATCATATCAAATGAATTTAATTGCTTGTAAGTGTTAGAGCTACAAATCTAAATTAAAGTAACATACTTCGATTACTATAGTAGATATTATGAGAAAAATGCTTTTATTTAAATGCGATAAAATAGAATACTTTCGTTGCAAATATAGGTTGTGTAATGTGTAATATCTGTAGACTGCATATTCTGTGAGACGGGCGTAGCGGGCCGCGCGGGACGAAGGCGGGCTCTCGGCCCGCCAACTTAAAAATGCCGCCGCAGAGCCTCCGAATCGATACGTCGCGCGTCACGTGCCGCCGAGCGCGACCAATAGCGAGCGAGCGGCGGGCGGGGGCCGCTCTCCGCCGCCAGTGCACGTCTGAATGCCGAGCGGGACGGTCGCTCGCTCGCTTCCCGCTCGATTTCACCGAAAACCGGTCCGTTGCGATGTGTATTGCCATAGTGTAGTGCGATGAGTGCGTGGACGGAGGAAGTGTTGTCCTGGCGCGACGACCGGCTCGGCCTGACCGAGCTGCCGAGCACGACGAGGCGGAAGAATCGCACCGCGCCTTACAGGCTCCACCGGCCGCACTTACCAGCGGCGCACGTCCCCGAGCCCGCGCCAGAGCAAGGCACCCACATCTCGCGGCTCTACCCCGAGCTGCTGGCGCTGATATTCGAGCGGTTGCCGGTGCGGGACAGGGGACGGGCGGCTCAGGTGTGCCGCGCGTGGCGCGACGCGGCCGACCGGCGCTCCGTGTGGCGCGGAGTGGAGGCCGCCTTGCATCTGAGGAGGCCGGCGCCCGTGCTGTTCGCTTCCCTGGCGAGACGAGGCGTGCGGAAACTACAGGTTCTGTCCCTGCGGCGCGGCCTCCGAGATGCGGTCGCCGCTTTACCCGGCCTGGAGTCCCTGTCTCTCAGCGGCTGCTACAGCGTCACCGATGCGGCACTCGCAAGCGCCTTCGCGGCTGAACTACCAGCGCTCCGACGGTTAGATCTCTCGCTGTGTAAACAGGTCACGGATTCATCCCTCGGCAGAATAGCGCAGTCATTAAAGAATTTGGAAGAGTTGGAACTGGGCGGCTGCTGCAATATAACCGATACAGGACTACTCTTAATCGCGTGGGGTCTGCGGAAATTGCGCCGTCTGAACCTGAGGTCGTGCTGGCATGTGAACGATGACGGCATAGCGCACCTGTGCGGCGGCGGGGAGGCGAGAGGGACCCCCGAGTTGGAGCATTTGGGACTACAAGACTGCCAGAGGTTGACGGACGAAGCATTGAAGCACGCCGCTACGGGGCTTCCGAAACTGAAGTCGATCAACCTGTCGTTTTGCGTGGCGGTGACTGACGCCGGGTTGAGGCATTTAGCTCGACTCTCGCATTTAGAGGATGTCAATCTGAGGGCGTGCGATGGGGTGTCCGACGCCGGCGTCGCTCACCTGGCGGAGAGCGGAAGACTGAGGGCTCTAGACGTGTCGTTCTGCGACAAAGTCGGGGACGAGGCCCTCTCGCACGCGACGTTGGGGCTGTCGGGGCTCCGCTCGCTATCGCTGAGCGCCTGCCGCTTGACCGACGAAGGCCTCGAGAGAGTCGCGAGGCTGTCGCAGCTGGAGACGCTCAACATCGGACAGTGCACGCGCGTCACCGACCGAGGCCTGCGCGCGCTGGGGGAAGGCCTCCGCAACCTGAAGGCGATAGACCTGTACGGATGCACGTGCATCACGCCGCAGGGCTTGGACCATATCGTGAAGTTGCCGCGGCTCAGTGTACTCAACCTCGGGTTGTGGCATGTGCGGTGACCACCACACTAGTCTGTGTTGTGTTGTGAGTGTGTGAGTGCGACGCCATGTTGAACTGAAGGAACCGTCAAGGTTGTATACTGGACAGCGATTATGGAATTAACCAATTATAAGATATTAATAGTTAGGAAACGGGGTTGCTTTCTCGTTCTGTTTTTAGCAAGTTGAGTTATCGTTGGATGATTGTTGGAAATGAACTGTGATTTTTTTTAATGTCCGTTTTAGTTGAGTTATTGAGTTATTGTAAGAAGGTTGCCCCGACGCCTAGTCGCAATAAAAGCTAGATCTTTTTGTCGCATATATATTTGTATTCAAACTATGTCTTACATGTATTATTGTTAAAAGCTGTCTATTTTTCTGGATTTCCGGAAGTAATGAACAAGAATATCGACTCATTGAGTCGGACACTAAGTAATTCTTGCGTTAGTTAAAGTATAATAAGTACCTACCGAATTAGTATGACTATTATACATAAAATGTACCTACCTACTTTATTTGTCAAAAGCAATTTGTTAGCGATTACGAAAAGGTCTAGTTTTTTTATTATAATTGCTCCATTAGGTAGATACTTAGCCATTCTTCTAATTATTATTATTTTTAATTCGACCATGCGCATTGGGAAATAGCAATTTGTTAATGTTTCCTCAATAAGTATGTTTGGTGGCACTGATGTTCAGAAAGCTGTTACGATCAAAATATCTGTATATTCATCTATATTAATAAATATTGTATAATATGTATGTTTGTATATTGATTTAAATGTTACATTCCATATTGCTAGCTAAGTAGAACTTCTTATGTCAGCCAAAGTAGATCAAGTAATCCAAAAAGTAAATTTGAGTAATCTTACATGCCTGTAGTGTTAATGGCTTGACGTCCGATAAAATTGATTGTGTGTTGGTCGCGATCTGCATGATGTCATGCGCATCGCGACCAACACACGATCAGTTTTATCGCCTGTCAAGCCGTTAGTGCTGCAGGCATGTGAGATTACGTGATCGTCAGTGACTGACATTAGAAAAGTGTTGCTCGCACAATTTTGCTCATGATGATGATGAAATGAATTATACCTAGCTATTCATGAATCTCGGAGATTTTTAAAAATTTTGCGAGCAAGACTTTTCTATTCTTTTTTTTGTCAGAAATTCTTTCCATCGTAGTAGAAAATCGCCAATAACTTGACTGGCTTGTAGCTAAGAACTCTCAGAACACTCAGCTTTCAAACAAGAAAAAACGCATCAATTTGGCCCATTTTTAGTCAAATTTGTTTAGAAGCTAGACTGTCGGAGATTTTAAAAATTTTGCGAGCAACACTTTTCTATTCCTTTTTTATTTTTGTCAGAAATTCTTTCCATCATAATAGAAAATTGCCAATAACTTGACTGGCTTATAGTTAAGAACAATCACTCAGCTTACAAACAAGAAAAAAAATGCATCAAAGTTAGACTGTCGGAGACTAAAATTTTGCGAGCATCACATTTTTATTACTATTTCATTTTGTCAATTTTTTTCCATCATAGTAGAAAATCGCCAATAACTTAACTGGCTTATAGTTAAGAACGATCTCTCGGCTTTTACACGAGAAAAAACGCATCAATTTAATCCATTTTGAGTAAAATTTAGATTTAGATGCGTAGGTAGGTAGGTATATCAACACAGTTGGTGACACTATTTCTGAAATAAATGTTAAAATTACTCCCTAAAATTATTTTTGCGCTCAAAAAGAAGACATAACTTTAAAAATCTATGTCGAGTATAATTATTTAGGTAGGCATTAACTTCGTTTATAAGTGTAAAAATTGTCTTCCATCTTCAAATTGTTCTTTTATTGTATTTTGTTGTGCGCAAAATGTTTGTAAATTTCATCAAGTAACCTTGATTTTAGAGTTTCCTTGCAAAAAACTAAGTAAATTACGCTATTCAAGTGTTATATTTTAATAACTAGAAAAGTTACTATTCCAGCCTTAAGTCAATAAACTAGATCACAAAGAACGTGTAAATAATTAGAATCTATACCTACCTACATGTTCATAGTTTTATGAATTGGTTTATTTTAAGAAATACATCAACTTTTCAATGTTATTTCTATTGGATAGTTTCGATTTAAGACTAAGTTACATACAGATACTCTCTCCAATACGATAAATAGGTGATAGTGTCTTTATAAACAATCATAGTGTCACTATGGTGTAAAATAGTTACCTCAAACTATCCCTCGGATTCTAGAAACTCACCTAGTGTAAAGTAGCCAAGTCTCTGTTAAGGTAGTCACATACATATAGTCTCTCCAAGACGAGTGATAGGAGACAGTGTCTTTCTAAACAATCATAGTGTCACCATGGCGTAAGATAGTTGCTAAAAACTGTCCCTCAGATTCGTGAAATTCCCGTAATTCTATTAGCCAAGTCTCTGTATAGGGCTAATTTATACGAAGACAGTTTCCCCAATACGAGTTATCACTCGTATCAAGACGTATCATCGTATAATGGTGACAGTGTCTTTCTAAACAATCATAGTGTCTCTATGATGTATAATAGTTGCCTCAAAATACCTATTCCTCGGATTCTAGAAACTCTCCCTTGTGTAAATTAGCAAAGTCCAAATGTTGAGGTAAAGTTACATAAAGATAGTCTCTCCAAAACGTGTGGTGACAGTGGGTTTCTAAACAATCATATTGTCACTATAGTGTAAAATAGTTGTCTAGAACTGTCCCTCAGATTCTAGAAACTTTTCTAGTGTAAATTAGCCAAGTCTGTGTCAAGGCTCACTTACACAAAGACAGTTTCTCCAATACGTGTGAAAATTTGTGACAGTGTCTTTCTAAATAACAATCCTCGTGTCACTTGCCTACGAAGAAATTGTCCCTCAGATTAGAGAAACTTCTTATAACTAAGCCTTAAAAGTAATAATTCTAATATTTACCAAATAATATCCATCTCATGCATCACTGACGTCATTTTATAAAGTAGACTGTAAAGCCTGGCGCACACTCAACATGGGTCGTTCAACAAAGTTTTATACTGTTAAATTGATTGACACTATGATCGTTGAAATAAAGTCGAAAACTAATTACCAAGACTATTTCAACTTCGCTAGTTTTTAGTATAGCGTTTTGTATTACTCCGAGCTTGTCTTTTACTTATTTCCGATAAGCAACATTACTTCCTTAGTCTGTGAGTATGGTTAGCGGTGAAATGACAGTCATCATGGCTGAATGCCTATACCTCAGTTTGAATGACACAGGACATGTATAATGTTGCAATTCCTGCAAAGTGTTGTTGTTGTTGTTTGGCAATGGTTTTCCACTTAACAATTTATAGACCATCTGTTTATTACATCAACTATTATTAAGTGTAAGTCCGTTTCGTTTTGGATGTAGTGGAGAGATGTCAGACTGTGCTTAGTCTGACATTTCTCCACTACATCCAATATATGTTATGTGTATAAACTATGTTTGTGTGTATAAACTAAAGATTCCTTTTGATAAAGAACTGTGTGCCTAGTGGGAGTTTTCAATATTTTCATACTGTTACCATCACGTTGACGTAAACGCAAATTTATATGGAATTGAAACAGTTGTGCAGTAGTGCCACTTGATGGCGCTGTTTCAATTCCTTGGAATATCGCGTTCGTTACGTAACAGTAACAGTATCAAACTTCTCAGTACGCCCTTTTCAGTAGGTACATTCAAAGCGAAACAGACTTTCAAAAGTGGATAAACTATTCTAAAATAATCCCAGATATACTACATAGATGTTAATTTATTTTCAACTTTATTTCATTGTAAACAATGTATTATATGAATTCAACAGTGATATTATGTACTTTATTTTTTTCTGATTTTGTACTTTCGCTAGGTGTGCGTCGGCCCTATATTAGAATATTTCGAACAAAACAGACAAAATCTGGTCATAAATATTGATAGCTTCAGAACTCAATGCCACGATCTCAATTTATATACGTAATTTTGATATTATATTTTATTTTTTGTATTATACTAATGACGCATGGTCGAATTGAGAATAGGATTTTTTTATTTCCAAAAAATATGTTGTTTTCTGTACAAAACGAATGTAATATAGGTGAATTGTATTAAAAGTCATCGTTTAAGTTGCAAATTAATTAAAGTATTTTATTTCACCTTTTCCTGGTAGATAAAGCGAAGTTCGTGGAAATATTTGTATGATAATGAAAATTGTACCTACTTATTTACAAAGCGATCTTGTATAATGTATGGAATGCCTACATTACTCGTAGCTGTGTAGTTTACCTCAAGAAGTCGTTCTACGAGTATATTAGTAGTTATAACTTGAGAGACAGCACAAAGCCTTTGTGTGTGTAAATTAAAGGAACCTCAACTAAGCAGAAAAGAGAGTGATATGGGAGGAGCCGTGTGGCAAAGAAACCCTTTTACCATCAAACCGTATGTTTGCTGTGCCGTTGGTAAAAGTTAAACGCAAGTTAGACATGTTTTACACAAACGCAGCTCAAGTCTTTCAAAGAAAAAGTTACAATTCCTCAAAGTCGGATAGTTTGACAGATCAACGCATTAAAACATGGTTAATCAAAACTAACGACATTTTATACTATAGACATTACAGGCCTACAAAATTACCGCAAAAAGTGATCCGAATTTAGCTACTCCACTGACTTGTCTATATAACTTTCTTTGTTTACTATGCGACTACATAAAATTAAGACGATTAGCCACTCTTGTTTGCCTCAGTTTCGACGCATTAGTCGCATATCTAATAGTATAAAATCGTTGGTTTAAAACCAGTTAGCTTTAGCGTTCTAGGTTTTGTGGATAAAACATTAAATCAGTGGCGTAACTATATCATTGACGATTGTTGGCGAATACATTATACGAGCCGCACAAAAATCTTCATGATAGATTACCTTTGCTTTGGACTGGAGCAATGTGGTGGGTCTGAGCTCCATATTCCCTCTCTTACATGGATGGAGGCCTGGGGCCTTAGCCATATAGCACATCGATTCTCTATCTACAAATGCTAACGTTTCGAAACTAACAAAATATATGGAGATGACCGATCCGAGGGCCTACTTGCAGTTAGATACGGTGACGATCGCGTTAACGTAAACTTCAATTTCCAACAACTGTTTCAATTCCATATAAATTCTCGTTTACGTTAACGCGATAGTAACAGTATGAAAATATTGAAAACTCGCACTAGGCAAACCGATCGGCAACTTGATCACTTGACCTGTCGATAGTGAATGTCATTCCCATATAACAATATTTAATTTTCGTAGCGTTAGCGTTTGTAGAAAGAGGATCGACATGACACTAGGCTGCAGGCCCTGGTCTTTTAATAGCCGTTATAATAGCCTGATAATGATTTAAAAAATATGATTGTGATTCTTGCATTCCGTCCGCCGATCTTCTATTAAAAACAATGATTTTTTTCTCTTTCCTGTATATGCTAGATTAGTCTCTTAACTGTTAAATATGTCGTTACGAGGCCCTGCTCATCCACTGATGAATCGTCGTTCCAGCATACTAAAATACTGACATAAGTTAGTTGACAAAATTGAGATTATACGTGTATCTAATGTCATCCGTTCCCTACTGGCAACCTTTCGTGCCATACAGTAGGTAGATGTCATTTCAAAGTTGATTTGATGTTTATTTTAATAGATTTTTAATAAAGATCAATTAGTTATGTTGGCCAAATAAATTATGTGTCAAACTTATCCTATAACATATGATTACACAATTATTCGCAAAAATCGGTACCCAAGTTGTCACTTTACGTAATATATCAGGGATAACCTAGTTTTTGTTAATTCAACAATAAGGAATGTAAACCAGCACACTATTCCTAGAACCAGTAAAGAAGGTTGCTTGTCGGAATAACGAAATAATATACGTTTACCTTTATACTAAATTAACTAGCTATATGATATACCGTGCACGCAATGTTTCGTTTTTATTATGACAAAAACCGGCCAAGTGTGTGTCGCCACGCGCAGTTTAGGATACCGTAGGTGCACATTTTCAATAGAACTTTTCAATTAGTACAAAACTTTCCATCTTCAAGTTTACTTTTATCCAAAAAATCTCAATAATTAAATCATAACTATATCAAAAAAAACTTTTTCTACAACGTTTTACGTTGTGACAAAAAATGTAGGAAAAGGTAATAAGTAAAATTAAAAAAAATATATTTTTTTCAAGATTTTATTTTATCACGTTGCGTGATTTATTATTACCCTTTAATAAATTAGCTTCCAAGGGTACGAAGAGTCGCTGAAACTGCGAACACACTGACAGACATGACTACGGAACCCTAAAAAGCTGTAATTTTACAGTTAAATAACAATACGACTGAGTACCGCTTACTATTATGACAATTACTTACCGAGGGTTGTAACTATGGCTTACATTTTAAAGTATAGAACCGGAAAGCTAACTAGAAAAGCTTTCTTTTGTAGCCAATTTCTATGTTGCTGGTAATGTCATCTTTGTTCAGGCATTTCAAGGTACGGCACCTACCTAATATAAGTAGGTTAAAGGTTACCTTCATTAATCAATCCCATACTAACGATATTTCTGACGCAGCTAGCAATGCTGCATTTCACAGAGAGGAACCGACGAGTGGATCGATTCCAAATTCGGGTCAATTTGAAATTTTTAACCGACTTCCAATAAGGAGGTTCTACGTTCGGCTGTATGTATGTTTTTTATCGCCAAGCGATTTAGCCTCATATAAACAGAGATACGAGTATGGGTAGAATCATAGACTTACCAAACCTGCAGATGGTATCTCGCTGACAAACTAAAGCACTATAATGGTGCCATCTATATGTTAGTCTATAAACAGTCTGTCTTTATTTGTACATCTGTGTGCGTATATTATGCGCGTGTACTATGCGAAATGGCATCATTGAGGTGTTTCACTTTTGCGATCAAGAGACGGTACCTAGATTTTTATTACATCAATGGGTAGAATTTTGTCCCTACCTTTACCAAGAAAGCTCACTAGAACGTAAACAGTATCGTCGCGTGACATCAGGTGAAGTCGCTAGGTTATCTTGTCATTGAATAAAGAAAACAGTCCGAGCATGCTTTTAATCTATGGTTTCACAGCAGTCGCCCAGAGATCTTACATTCTGCTGGCCCTTGGTCTTAAGCATGGAAGATAGGTACCTATTCAGCTCTCCAAACTTCCACAGAGACGCTGCTGCGGTTCAATTCCTAGTCTACATAAAATACTTTTTTCAATATTTTTTTTCTTTACAAATTAGCCCTTGATCGCAATCTCACCTGATGGTAAGTGATGATGCAATGTAAGATGGAAGTAGCCCGCTTCCATCATATATTGCATCAATGTTGTAACACTTGTTAGGATGAAAATCCACATCCCTTTCGGCTTCTACACGACATCGTACCGAAACGCTGATTGAAATGAAGTACATTCAAAGTCGCTTTCCAAAGCTACAACGAGCACAGAATGGTCTTCAAAATGTGGTAGTTATCTATAACTTGTTGGCTCCATAAAAGTACCATAAGTACACAGTATCCAGTTTCTGTTGGCACAACCTATGGAATGTGACCTCCACAGCAGTTAACGGGTGAAGCAGCTACTACCTAATTAACTAGCTAAATGAGAGACGCTTTGAAACACATCCGTATACCATAGCACGCGATGTTACGTTTTATAATAACATTGATATTAATGACTTTTTACCATGAATATTCTTGCACGCCTCATAACACAAAGCGTTTAGGTTGTGCTTTATATTATACACAGCAGCGGCGAAGGATGGAATTTAGATGAAGGTAAGCCGTCCCGAAGAAAGCTCATTTTTTAATCGTTAGTTTCAAGTTCGAAATTCGATATAATACAAAAGTTTGGATTCGACAATATTGTTCATAAAGTTTTAAAATAAAAGATGTTTGCTAAATTTTGTAAAGTTTTTGAAAATATAGTATTTTACGTACCATATCAATAATCAGTATATAGTTCCCGTTTCTATGGCAAAACGAGGATAAAACATAGCCCATGTAACTCGATAAAGATATAGCTTTCTAATGTTGAAAGAATTCTCAAAATCGCTCAAAGTACTTTTTGATTTAAATCGTATCAAACAGACAAAGAAAAAATTAAATATTGCTATACCAAAGCCTCTACAATCCAAACAGTCAAACACCATAAATTGGCTACCATACTTAGCTATGGTAGGAACATGGGATGACAAAGGTTCAGCGTTAAAAATAAATATTGAATGAAGTATGTCTGACTATCACATGTTTGCAATCAGTATCCATAATGTCGGCCACTGACGATTAAGTAATCTCAAATGCCTGCAGCGCTATCGATAAAGCACGTGTGAATGTGTGTTGGTCGCGATGTGCATATAGCGCTGCAGGCACTTGAGATTATTTGATCGTCAGTGGCTGGCATAATGATAAGATCCGTATAAACGGTAGGTAAAGTATAGCGCGCCATAAATTTCACGTAATACCTATTCTATTTGGGAAAGTCTATTTGTCTTTGGATGTAGTAAGGCGATAGTATAAACGCATGTGTGTGTGTGAGCCCAATGTGGGTTCATGATCATTTCTCCTCACAAGTCCGTGAGCCCATTATAGGCTCATAGTAGGTAAATACTTGAGAATTTTCTTTTAACTTATTGGTATTTCTGGAGCGGTAAGATAACTTTGTATAGAACTGGAGGCTAAAGGAACGTCAGCAAAGACAACTGATTATAAGGAAATCGGATAAAAATAAAAAAAAAATCTGTTTTTTTGAAGTTTAGTGTCACAGTATGAAACACACAAATCACTCGTTATTTACCTACTCCATAAAACCTTGAGTTTTATAATTTTCAATATTATTTAAGTTATCTCTTACAAATGTATTTTTATTTATTTTACACAGTAACAAAATGTAACCTGTATGGAGTTTTACATTCCCACGACTTTCTACTTTCCCTAAAATAGAAATTTATATAGCTTCTCTTTATTTCACAACTCATTCTTTGAGCTCAATGTCAAACAAAACAATGAAAACGACTTTTTATTGATCCCTATTGTTAGTATTTTTGTGTTAGAATTATACTAACTGTAGTATTTACAGTTTATTATTCTTTGACTAGCAGGTATTCCATATCCTTCAGTTGCATCTTGCTTGCACCTATAACACCTTATATATCACTATCTCGCTCGCACTGTTCCGGCAACACAAACGTCAGGACATGGTATGTGTGCGAAAGGGACAAGGGATATACTTATCAGGTAGCGTGAGCGGGATGCACAATCTGTCAAAAAATCGTAGTGAACTGGAATTCCAGAACTAAAAGGATAATAATGTTGAGATTTTTGAAAGATTAAAATATGTTATTGTAACAAAAACGAAAGCTCTAACGGTATTCATGTAACTAAACAGCTTAACTTATCCTAAACATACTTAGGCTTAGGCCCAAGAACAAAATCTTTATTCATGACCATTCCAATATTTGTATACTCGTGGGTGCCTATTTTATCGCTATTCGGACAAAACTATGAGTATGAGCGTAACGCACCATGAAGTTTTCCTTCCAAGTAATCTTTCAGAATTTGGTTATCGCGGTAACAAAATATAATCATCATTTTCAACCCATGTTCAGCTCACTGCTGAGTTGGTTTATTATCACGTGTCTCGAACGGTGAAAGAAAAAAGATCATGAGGAAAAAAAAGGAATTTTCTTTATACTTTACGTGTGTAAATACTGCTAATCATTTGGACCAGACCATTGGACCAGAGTGGTGGACTAAACCCTCTCATTCTGAGAGGAAACTCGTGCACACTCGTTTTGGGAGGCTTCGGCCGTGGAGTTAGCCCGCTTCCATCTTAGATTGCATCATCACTTGCCATCAGGTGAGTCAAGGGCTAACTTGTAATGAATAAAAATAAATCAGTGAATAAGTGGTTTGGGTTGTGATTGATGGTAAGTATGTGGTACAAATGTCCTTACTCACTAAAACTCAGCTATGAAATTGTATAATACTATTTTAAATTTTATAATCAAACCAACAACCAACCTTATGAAATTACCAGTAGATAGATAGACCTACCTAAATTTAGTAAATTGTAAAATGTATTAAGTGGTAAAATAATTAGGATAGGTATAAAATAAATTAGAGACAGGTATTATCTTATCTCTAATCTAAATCTAATCAACCTACCGTACCTATCTATTCATAACATTTGAAAACTAGATATCTTGCTCTGAGAATCCATGTGGAATGTTGAGTCAACCGTTATTGTTCCGATAGTTGTTTCAGTCAAAAGATCGACTAACACCCGATTGAGTGTTGGAACAAGTATTTGATTTCGGATACAGATGACAGTGAGACTTCAGACGGCGCGTATTGTTGAGAGGTGTCTTCTTCTCAATATTCCCTGCGGCACCCTGCGGCCTAGGGGTGATGACTAGGTTTGAATATATTGATTTTTATGATACATTCGGGTAAATAAGCTCACTGTTAACTAATTTATACATATAAAGCAAAGATTTACTGGATATTTTAAAAATTTATTAATAACCTTTTATCGTAATTAGATGAAAATTCATACAGTTTAAGCTTCCTAACACATTTTCAATTTATGTATAATTTACTACTAATAATTTACTACTAGCTGACGCTGCGCGGTTTTTTATCTATACTAATATTATAAAGAGGTTAAGTTTGTAAGTTTGTAAGTTTGTCACATTTTTTAAATGGGGTAATCTTCGGAACTACTGGTCCGATTTTAAAAATTCTTTCACCAGTAGAATGCTACATTATCGAGGAGTGCTATAGGCTATATTTTATATTAGTATCATATATATTAGCCGAGTTATCACAGTTTTTGTCATACAGGTCGGACTGAAAATCCTCTTAAACAGACTTATTCACATGCGCTGCCTTAACTATTGTGTAAAATTGAAATTAATGTATGGAGACTTTATGTATCTTTAAAAGTTCTACAAAAAAGTCCGCGACACCATATATCTATCTTCTATATATTAGCAGATATAGTACCTTTTGTGTTTTAAAAATTATTAATTTTATATACTTAGGTTTACGTCATTATTTATACAACTAAACTTTAATCCTTATTAAAATAAATTATTTAATAATCACAAGGATATTATGGAGATAAGATTTGCCCTTTACAGTATGTTAATTACTTAAATAGTTTCGGAGATAATACAAAATTTCTAAAAGACGCAGAAATTCCGCTATATGACGCCTGGCGCTTTCATTTACGTAGTTCCCGTTCCCGTGTGAATATGGGGATCAAACATAGCCTATGACATTTGCAAATAACGTAGCCTTCTTTTGGTAAAACAATTTTCCAAATCGGTCCTTACCTTAGATTACCTCCTACAACCACACGAACTTTACCTCTTTATATTATTAGCATAGAAGTGTCTATTTCTCTTGGTCATATCACCACTCTCGAAGGACTGGACTGATTTTGCTAAGGGTAGGAGTAAGATAGAGAAGTTACAGGGTAGGGTAGGGTACGGGTAGGGAAGCGTAGGGGTAGTGTAGGGGTAGGGTAGGTTTAGGGCCGGGTTTAGGGTTGTGGTAGGGTAGGGGTAGAGGTAGGGTAGTGGTAGGGTAGAGGTACGGGTAGGATAGGGTAGGGGTAGGATAGGCGTGAGATATGGGTACGGGTGGGATATGGGTAGGAAAGGGATAGGGTACGGGGAGGGTAGGGGTAGGATGGGGGTAATGTGTAGGTAAGGTAGGGATAGGGTAGGGATAGGTTTGGGGTAGGGTGGGGGTAGGTATAGGGTAGGGTAGGGTATGGGTAGGGTAGATGTAGGGGTTGGGTAGGGTAGGGTAGGGTTGGGGTAGTTGTAGGGTAGGGGTAGTAGTAAAGTTGACATCGAAATTTACGCGGACGAAGTCGCGGGCGTCCGCTAGTAAACTATAAACACAAACGCACATATAACAAAGATATTAGTAATTTTGTTTGACCGCCCATACAAATCTAACGACCATTATGGACCTACGACGTCATTAAATCGTACCATGTCAGAGTACAGATTGACCATATTGTATGGGGCGTTTTTCAAGGATCCGTGGCAGCGCCGCAAATCTGAATCTCTGTAGCTCCGAAAGTAATGATCGTAGATCGTAGATAGATGTTACTTTTACAAAATTGCTTTAGGAGTATTAGCATACTCCTAATTTAGGTACATACCTACAATTTTAAAAAACTGTCATCATCCCTATTAATGAGTCCACTACATCGTTTTTTTTTGTTTTAATGATCATCTAAAATAGTTTTTTCAACGAAATAACTTTTTACATGAAATCGTAATGATTATTATTTATTTGTTACAACGACCATCTAACATAATTATTTCAACGGATTTTTCATAAATAACTACTTTTTCGTTAAAATAACGTTACTATAGGCTACTACCACGACTGTACTAATTTAAGCTTACGTAAAATGACTATAATTATGTTATTTCGTTGAAAACAAAATGTTAGATGATTGCAATACCGAAAATTCGATGAATAACGTCAAACGTAGTAGAGACTTATTGTTTCAATGGAACACCGAGTCACATAATAACCCTGCTGGTCGCCGGTTATTTGGGCACTGAAAGTCTCGCATGGGATAAACTGTTCAAAAGCATTTTTAAAATATAAAAAACATGTTTATTTTTAGACGATTGAGGGTCTGGACCCTCGAAACTTGTCACCGGTCCAATCTCCATAATTAGTTACCGTACACTTTCTGTATTTTTTAGAATTTAAACTATCGTTAAAAACTATATTAATTTATTATGAAACAGAGTCGGAGTATTCCCTACTAGTTTATAACCCATACGGGGCCCTTAGTCATTAGCTGGTTCTTGCACTATCCAAAATTACAAACTGACAGAAACTAGTCGGACTCACGTGAGCTATAAAAGGGTTTCATAAAATTTCAGCTTTTATAAAATGTCTAGATATTGCAGGCTTTCTGCAATACAGTATAATAATAAATTTATAATCAACGTTTTTTCTTTCTTTCTTTCTTTTTTTCATGTTATAATTAACTCTAAAAGCTACCTATAATCGGATGATTAATTCCAGTCAGGAAAATGACAAGTGCAACTGTCACTGAAATGTTATTTTAGTAGTAAAATGACATTTCAGTGACAGTTGCACTTGTCATTTTCCTGACTGGAATTAATAATCGTACTATACATCGTTTTCTATTCAACTTGGTAGGATATAATATAATATATATATATAACGACAGAATCAAGACCGGGAGCCGCAGCAGAAAAAGCTGAAACCGGTAAGTGGCTCAAGTATGCCTCTCTGACAGAGAGTTACATATTTGTACCTTTTGCCGTGGAGACCCTTGGGCCATGGAGTCGCAGTGCCAAAAAATTTTTCCGTACTATTTCACCGCGGCTTGTTGCCTCGACTGGTGACAGAAGGGCTGGCTCATTTTTTGCGCAAAGGATCAGCCTGGCTGTCCAGCGCGGAAATGCAGCCAGTATTCTTGCCACCATTCCACGTGGGCATGATTTGTATAGTTATTAGGATAAGTTAGCTTAAGTTCCTTATTGTATTCTTTCTCAATAAAAAAAAAAAAAAAAACTTGGTAGGTAGGTACATATTAGGAACATTCTGGACTGCTGTGTAATGTTATTGCATTTATATTTTTAATCTTGTTTTGTTCATAATGTTTTATCAGAATTTCCGGCGTTTTTAGTCCGCTTGAGGAGCGCGGGTCGTCCATAGGTCAACGTCCTGATAACACGCTTGCATAATGTAGATACCTATCGACCGACAGTTTCGCAAAATAACATCACGCATAAATTATATACCTACCTTCCTACCTACTAGTTGACCCGGTGGACTTCGTATATCGACGCATGACTGCCGAATTATCGTAAGCGACACTTTTATTGTAAGCGGCAATTTAGGTATAACGGACATTTTCAAAGGGCTTTTAGTATAAAGTATATCGTTAATAAAACTATTTTTAACCGACTTTAAAAAAAGGAGAAGGTTCTTAATTCAAGTCTGTTTTTTGTATGTATGTTAAATCGAGGGGTAAATTCAAAAATTATATGGTTGATTAGTGTGTTCGTAATTTTTTTTATTGAGTAGGTATTTTTAAGCACTACAATTTAATGAAGGTTTGGAATCGATCTGATGGCAGAGTCAAAATACAGATGAGGGAACTCCTCAACGTAAAAACGTACCCACTAAACTAAAAAACGAAAAATCCTATCCTACTAATATTGTAAACGCGAAAGATTGTATGGATGTTTGTTTTTTTGGATGTTTGTTACTACTGAAGCGATTTGGCTGAAGTTTGGAATGGAATAAATGGATATGGATAGATTTTACTCTGGATGAACACATAAACTACTTTTCACCCTGAAAAAATACATGGTTCCCGCGGGATTAGTGAAAAACTGAATTCCACGAGGAAGAAGTCGCGGGCGTCCGCTAGTAACATTATAATATTATTGTTAAGATGGTGCTGTAATTAATGGATGAAATGAAAATGGTCATCTAATTATCTCAAACTAGTTGGAATACTTGGTTGATAAAATGTATGAATAGAAAATAAAATGTAAAATTTGTAATTGGGCTAAAACATAGGGAATGACGGCTGATGTGCTTGCATATGAGGTCGCGGGCGATGTTAGTTTGTTTTAAAAAAAATCGTCAAAGTAAAGCGATTGTATTAAAAATTAGCAGCTATTTTTTTGCGGCGGCCGGCAAGAGGCAAAGTCCTCGGCTGTCGATGACGCGTGTGGCTTGTGACGTCACTCTCAGTAAGATAATGGCCGTCAAAGCGGATTGCGAACTGCGCGTTGCTGAAATACTGAGCCATTGTGCGAAGTTAGACAACATGCTGTGTATCAACCTTCACGATTATGATAGAACGACTGTCAATAGTAAATAGTACCATTACCATAAATACAAATAAAAACTGTATTGAAAATACTCTACTACCAAAATGTTTACCTAATTACTAGAGATGCGCCGACTAGCCGACTAGTCGGCAACTATCGTTGTTAGTCACTAGTTTTGAGTTGAGGTTGGTCATTAAAATATTTATTAGATACTTATTATTTTAAATCAGGAGGTTTATTTAAAGTTTACATTAATTTTTTTTTAATTATTTATAGTCACAAACTATTGCTAGTGATAAGATATCCTACTCCTACCGTAAATTAAAAAAAATAATATATAATAGTGCCATATTTTTTACGCATGTGTATAAAAAGTTGTTTGTATTTTTGTGATAAATTAACAACTATTAACCATGAGTAGTGGATATAATATGAATTGTACATACAGAGTTATAGCCAAATTGAGATTTCTTATACTTTTAGACTTACATTTTCCTCGCAGTAGTGAGAAGAAAAATTTTGTATCGCACGGCAGCAAATTTATTTATCTCTCGTACATTCAAGGGGAATGTCTCGCGATGCTAAGGATTATTTATTTGAATCTTATAATCCTTCACTTGCTCGGCATGCAGTACGCGTGAACAAAAATTAAGAAAACAATGCCAAGTAAACGAAACACATCGTACATTCACTCACACATTACAAATCAGATATATTTAAACTAAGCTTTAGGGATAGAAACCGTGATCGGCTTGGTAAATTAATCGGAATCTTTGCAAATGACTAGTCGGCTAGTCGGAAAAAGTCATAGTCGGTGCATCTCTACTAATTACTATCTTTAATATCAGTATCAGCCTATTTTAACTGCCTACATGCCGCCGATTAACTGTAGGTACTCTGACCTGCTACTGAAAATTTCCTTGAAAAAAAAATCAACAACTTTATTTTCATTATTATTCGACTACTACTACTACACTAGATGAACAAGGACATCATCATCATTATCACCACAATCATTTTCATCGTAGTGGAAAAATACTGATGTAACCAACGACATTTTATACTATAGACATGTTACATGCCTATCTGAATGTAAATCATCTGAATTTAGCTACTCGACTAAAACACAATTTAATAAAACACAAATTTGTGCAAACATGCACAAATCTGTGTTTTATTCCATTATATATTTATGCATATACAGTTTTTACAGTTCCTGAACATACAACTCTACATTGTATACAATATTTGTTTACCTAAATAACTATGCGACTCAATGAAATTAAGACAAATTAGCCGCTTTTGTTTTAATGCGCTAGTGACATAATTATCTCTATGACAAGATCTTTGAATATACCCATAGTATTTTAGGTACTTGTACCGACCCGTAAATGTATGGATATACCTATCTTCGGAATTGCTTATTATGGAGATACATATTATAAAAATCTAAAGCATTGACCGTTTTTGGTCTACGTGGCCAACATTAGCATTAACAAAAGGGCTCACCAGTCACCAGTCGCATGGTCGGCAAACAAGTTCTCTATCGTCGTTTCGACCTAACGGGACATCAAAAACGACCCTCATCTATTAGGGTTGGCAGAAATCTTTAAAAAAATTATTTGTTAAGACGAAATTTTACTGGACATATTTTAGTAGGTACTCTTATTTTGTAGACGTACGAACTTCGCAACTTTATTTATTTAATTTAGTGGTTTGACTACGGATTCGATTCAGGAGGTTAGGCTGTACATATGAAGTACTTAGCGCTTCTCTTTCTTCTAAGTTTTTAGTAAAAATTGTCAGCCTGGAGTTGGGAAATTGGTGATGATACACCCCGGAAAACACGTTAAGGCATCGGTTTTGTTCATTATTTTTAGAAACTACTTTCAGAAGCGTCAGACATCACTCTGCAGGGTTATTATGTTACTCGGTGTACCATTCAAACAAAAAAACCGTTTTTCATCGTATTTTCGTTTTATGTATCACACATTATGTTTTCAACGACAAATTATGTAATTTTACGTAAAATAAATTAGTATAGTCGTGGCAGTAGCAGATAGTAATGTTATTTTAACGACAAATCAGTATTTACGTATATTGAAATTTTCGTTACATATTCGTAGAAATAACTATTTTAGATGATCACTAAAACAAAAATACGATGAAAAACGATGTAGTGACTCATTAATATAATGATACATAATAATAATAATAATAGGTCCGCAGAACAGCATGTGAGTGACTCAAAATTAATTATCTAAACGAAAAACGAACTTATCAGTTAATTTCAGCCTACAAATTACCGTACTAAAACATTTTCTGAAAAAAGAAATGTAATAAGTGTCGAATACAGAATAATTGTCTTTTTCAGGTCGCCTCATACAAGGAAATACGAAAGATGACAACCCTATAACAACGCTTTCAACCAAAGAATGGCGAATATTAAAATATTTTTTTTTGTTCAAGGATTTAAGTTTTAAAGCTGAGCAAGGGACGCTGCGGTGGGATCAAAGACTAGCTTTCTAGTTATTTGCCTTCTTTGTCGGAACTACAAAGGGTGATGCGACTATGAATATTATGGTAAAAACTAAAAAAACTATTGAGAAGAATGAGCATGTAAATAGGTACTTAGAGAATGCTTTGAATTTTAGTTGTGTTTATGATTTTACATTACTAGAGGATCATTGCTGTACATGTTTATTGTCTATTTCCTTTGAATTTTAAAACAACATTACTGCTATGCTAAACCAAAAATCGAAAGTTACTTGTAAATATATAATTGTCAAACTAAAATCTAAATGTTTATACTAATAGCATTAACAACTGAGTCTTAGGGCCATAAATCATTTCTCTATATCTATCTCGCTTGCACTTATGGGTCTTATGGAGCCGTCTAGTGAAGGGTGTAACAATGAAAGACATATTATCGATAAGTAAAGTTTATTATCGTATCTTGTTCACAAAATTAAAAAAATTAACAATATTTGATTTAATATAATACATATTTCATATTATATAATTATTAACTAAATAAAATTAATCTTCATCTGAGTCTTCATCATCAGAATCTTCGTCTTCTGCCAAATTTATTATATATTAGTATCCATAGTGCGCAACGAGTAACACATGAATGTATTTATTTAATTGCAGTAAACACATTTATAGCAAAAAAAATACGCAATGCAATTACATTAGAAACCGACCAATCAGAATCGTCCAAATCATTATTGACTCATCATTAGCACGTGCGCAGGTAGCCGTTTATCGATAATTAGGGTGCGCAGGTAGGCGCGCTGCACATCCCTATCTTTTTTGACTTTTATGACCGGACGACTCAGATGATAATGCGCATACTATAGTCTTTTATCTTTCATACTGTTGATTACATTTACCGAGTATGACGTCAATATTTGGTGGGTAGGTAGGAACATCCCAAAAAATTAACTGCAGTATTTTTTCCCATTGCTGAATCTACTAAACTAATAGGTCACCGCGACGCTCGAGTAAGTAAACGTTTAGTTAGTATCATGGGCTCCTCTACCGCATAGTGCGCCTAACTACCAGGGATTGTTTTGTGACTGACGCTTCAATTGGTTGATGAATTAATGATTTTATACTATTAGATACGTTACGTGCCTACAAAAATCACCACAAAAAGTGATCCAAACTTAGCTATTCCACTTGGCGCACTATGCACAATAATTTTGTATTTACTTACATTAAATAGTTTTTAACTTTTTACATTTCCTGAACATTCATCTTGTATCTCTGTCTCTGTCATTGTAGATAATATTTGGGTATTAATATGCTCATGTGATTTTCGTTATTCAATAAGCGACCAAATGAAATGAAGCCGTTTGAGTGACTTTGTTCGCCTAAGTTTTAACGCGTAAGTGCCATATTTATAGTATAAAATCATTGTTTATAGGTTGGTTTATAGCCGTTTGAAATATATTTCAAAACAGCCATCAATTGACCTTTTAATTATACCAGTCAAATTGACACACAAGAGAATTTGGAAGTACAATATTTTTTAACGTATCGCGACATCAAAAGGAATATGAAACACATATTTTATTATTCCTTTTTGTCACTGGAACCCGGTAATTAATTCCGTTTACGTCCAGTCGACAGTAAAACAACGTTAGCCTTTTTTACATTCGCTCTCCGGAGTTCTGAATGACGGTACTGTTTTACCGACACTCTGTTAAAATGGTGTTAAATTCGAAAAAAGAATTCGACAAATCCATAGACTTAACTAAAAAAATCTTCTTTTTATCAGGATTTGAAATAGGAGAGTCGTTTATTTTTATCAACTGGTTGTATTATTTCAATTTATTATGGCTGTATGTTGATGTTTTGGGGGAGTTATCGTGGTTGGTAGAAGGGATAAGGATGGGGAAAAGTTTGGATGAATTGTCTATGGTTGCGCCGTGTTTTACCATTTGTCTATTGGGTACGGCTAAAATTCTGCCATTTTTTTTTAATAAAGAAACATTTCAAGAGGCATTGCGAACGTTGAGGGCATTTCATCCAAATGGAGAATTGAATGAAGTAGACAGAGAAATCGTCGAGGAGTCCCATAAATATGTGATGTCAGTTATCATGTTCTTTTTCAACGCCGCCGCGTTGGTGGTTGTGATGTTCTCATGTGAGCCCCTGATGATAATGGGCTACGAGTATTACACCACGGGGATCGTCGTCTTAAAGTTGCCTTTCTTGATCAAATACTTTTTCGACGCTTACGCTAACGTCACTGTTTGGAGCTTGGTTTATGTTCATCAGGTTTGGTCTAGTAAGTATAGATACCTAATAACATCAAGAATATTAAGAAACATAAGGTAACTTATTCTAATACCCATACAAATCTATACTAATATTATAAAGCTGAAGATTTAGTTCGTTTGCTAGAACGCGCTAATCTCAGGAACTGGTCCGTTATGAAAAATCATTTCAGTGTTACATAGCCCATTTACCGAGGAAAGCTATAGGCTATATAATATCCCCATATTCCTACGAAAACGGGAATCACGCGGGTGAAACCAAGCGGCGTCAGCTAGTCATACATATTATGTAGAATAGATTTTTGTGTACGACAGCTAGGCTTATACTTTGCGCAAAAATTTAACTAGCTCTCAGAGTTATATCATCATCATCATCAGCCGATGGACGTCCACTGCTGGACATAGGCCTTTTGTAACTACCTCCAAACACCACGGTTCGAGCCGCTAGCATCCATCGGTTCCCTGTAACCCAGTTTCTGTTGTCGGTCCACCTAGTGGGGGGTTGAATCACACTGTTTTCCGATGTGGCGTCGCCATTTCAGCACTTTGAGATCCCAAAGTCTATCTGCTTTTCGAACTCTATGCCCCAATTCAGCTTCGTCACTCGCTGAGTTATGTCGGTGACTTTGGTTCTTCTGCGGATCTCTTCGATTCTGTTTCGATCATTTCATTCGATCGATTCAGTCTTCAGAGCTTAGTGGCATAAATAGCTTTATAGACATGGTTTGGCATTTAATTGGTTCATGTCTGGCTAGCTGTCGGCCGTGGTTAGTTACCACCCTACCGGCAAAGACGTACCGCCAAGCGATTTAGCATTCCGTCGATGTCGTGTAGAAACCGAAAGGGGTGTAGATTTTCATCCTCCACCTAACAAGTTAGCCCGCTTCTTTCTTAGATTTCATCATCACTTACCATCAGGTGAGATTGTAGTCAAGGGCTAACTTGTAAAAAATAAAGAAAAAAAATAGACAGTTATTTTAAGGATATCAAGCAAAACAAAAATTGAGTTGTTAAATAGGTCCGAACGGTCATTCGAGTACATAACTAATCATAATATAAGAATAAGCTGTTAAAAAGTACGTGGAAGTGATAAACATAGTTCTCCTCTTACGTTTCGCCGCAGTGGAGTAAAAAAATATATAATTTTCAGCTGTGATTGTGTGCCTGTACTTAATAGCGGCCGACTCTTTGTTCTATATCTTCTGCACATACCTGAAAATGCATTTCCGTATTCTCGGCAATGAGCTCAGGAATGTTGTGACTTCCTCCGTAGATGACACCAAGAGGAATATGAGGAAATGCGCCAGTAGACACCAACAGCTGATCGCGTAAGTTTTAAAGCTCAGAAATTAGACGAATATCTTAGCATTCGATGGATTACGGAATTGATTGATTGATTGGATTGATCAGGTGGCAGAGATATAATCTTGTACTTTTTGAACTTACTGTAGTTTTAGTCCTTCGGAATGTTTGTCTCTCACTTGTCTGTACTAAACGTTTAATTTGTTTGGAGAAACTAACATGTCCGGTTTAACAGAAGATCAGTCCAAGATGGCCACCACAAAATAGCTTATTACTTACGTATTTTTGAATTCTTTACAACTACCTCAATATGGGTATCAATTAATGAAAGGGCTTCGGTATTGCAATACTAAACACTATCATAAATTGCAATCCAAGATAGCTGCCACTACAAAATGGCGAATAACAAATTTCTTTTTTTGTAAGGGATTTTAAATTGTTTTAATTTAATATTTGTACGATCTGTCTTTAAGTATAAGTAAATTGTCTACATACCCTAGCATATTTGAAATTAGATTTAGAAAGAATACAATAGAAACTTAAGCAAAGTTATCCTAAAACTATACAAATCATGCCCACGTGCAATGGTGAATAACAATACTGGCTGCATTTCCGCGCTGGACAGCCAGAACGATCCTTTGCGGAAAAAATGAACCAGCCCTTCTGTCACCAGTTGAGTCAACTAGCCACGGTCAAATAATTCGGAGAATTTTTTTTGGACTGCGGAATTACATTTCAATTGAGTACTTATTAATAATATTTTATTCTCATTTTCAGATTGGTAAACTTACTGGAGCTAATATATTCAAAATCAACTCTTTTCAATATAATAAGCAGCTCCATTTTGTTGTGCTTAAGTGGATTTAACATAGCGGTATATACACATATTTTTATTTTACTTTTAGAATAAAAAAGAAAGAAAGATCAGAGTTAGGCATAATCAGAAATGAGGAGATCCGTAAAAGGATCAAAGTTGCCATAGCCCTAGTTGTTAGGATGGCCCCGCACTAAAAGCCACTAGGTTTTAATTTCAAGGTCATGGGTTCGATCCCCGCCCGCTGGATTATTGTCGTACCCACACCTAACACAATCTTTTCGGCTAATTGGAGGGTGACATGGGCATATTAAAAAAAAAACCTTAAATATTTTGGAAGTCTTTGGTAGCCAATAGTGGACTTTCATCGGCTGATGAAGGTAATGTATGCCTGATGAAAAATGATCAGTTCTTAGTTTGTGCATTTCTAGAAGATGCCTACTCATATCTTGAAGATCTTCAAATTTTATGTAGGCAAAGTAAGCCTACATAAAATTTGAAGATCTTTTGAAACGTCGAGTTTGACTATTGTAAAGACTCTAGCACCGTAGTTATTGGATAAATATAAAATTAATATTATGACAAATATTCGATTCGATGCAAAACCTCTAGAACAGTTCGATGTTTAGTGTATGCCATTCACCTGACGGCAGATGCTTCAATTTTATTTACATGTATTGATTCCATTGGTATCTTATTAAAAAGGAGATCGGTTATTGATTCATATATTATTTTAGGTGGTACAGAAGACCAGCGCAGTTCTGACATTCGCTCCATTCCTGATCATGAGCCTCACACAAGTGTTTCTCATGTGCTTCTTCGGCGACTTGCTCATGGCTTCTGTAAGAATCAACAAATAACTATCACATTTTTCGCTCATACATAAAAACATGAACTCCGGTTTTCCTGGTTTGGAGTTTCGTTAGAAATCACGTGTCTCAAACGGTGAAGGAAAAACATCGTGAGGAATCCTGCATTCCTGAGAAGTTTCTTATTTCTCTGCGTGTGTGAAGTCTGCAAATTCGCATTATATGTATATAGGCCAGAGTGGTATACTATTTCCTGAAGAGTTTGTTTGTTTGATTGAACGCGCTAATCTCAGGAACTACTCATCCGATTTAAAAAATTCTTTCAGTGTTAGATAGCCCATTTATCGAGGAAGGCTATATTTTATGTATTCCTACGGGAACGGGAACCACGCGGGTGAAACTGAGCGGCGTCTACTAGTGCACTGATACTTTGAATGTTAATAATTATTGTTGTCTTTTAGAGTATCCAAATAAGCGATGCAGTTTACGGCTGTGGGTGGTACGATGCGGAGCTGTCGATCAGGAGGATTGTTCTGATTATTATGATTAAGTGAGTTATAGCATATTATACAGAGCGGAAACCTGTGATAGTTCATAACATAGCAGGCAACTTTAAAATTTTGACCGTGGTGGCTTTGGGAGATAGCAAGTTTCAAAGGATATTAGTTCAAGTTTAATTTAGTTTACACACTTGTAATTTTAACACAATGAAACATCGACTCTATAGACACAGTTTGTACAGACGTTAGATCATGATCATATATTTTTGACAGAGGGATAATGTCTCGCGAGGCATGTCCTAAGGTAATTGGTCTGAGCTAGAACCCAGAGCCGTAAAGCTTATTATTAAAAAAAAAATATATCCATAATAGCCAGATAGGTACTTGGCGTATATTCACGATACGCGAAATATATGAAATTAACCCAGTCACAAACAGTCGCTAGATGCTGGCGGCTAAAGACGATGGTTGTTAGTTTGTGGTCCTCACAAGAGGCCTATGTCCAGCAAACATTGGCTGAAAATGTTGGAAGAATTTTTAAACAGAAATATTTGTGATGAAAACTAGTAAAGGGAATTGCTATTGACCCTGGCCTACCCTAACCACCCGGCAATTTACAATAGACAACTATTTTAGATCCTTATTTATACATCATATAATCTCATCATATATCTCCATATACTTTTATACGAGTCACGAAGCTGAAGTGGCAATGGGCAGGCCACATAATTTGAAGAGCCGATAGACTTTGGGGTCCCAAAGTGCTGGAATGGCGAACCCGCACCGGAAAGCGCCGTGTTGGTCGACCCCTCACAGGTGGTTCGAAGACATCAAGCGGGTTGCAGGGAGCCGCTGGATGCTGGCGGCTCGAGACCGTTTTGTTTGGAAGTCCATGCAAGAGGCGTCCAGCAGTGGACGCCCATCGGCTGATAGTGATGATGATGATGATAATGATGATACTTTTATACGGGGGTATATCTACCTGGGTTCCCGCGGCCGACATTGAATTGGCCGGTGTTCATTCTTCTTTAGTGTAGACTTCGGAACAGCCTGTATAATTGTATACTAGCGGACGCCCGCGACTTCGTCCGCGTAAAATGAGTTTTTTAGAAATCCCTCGGAAACCATGGATTTTTCCGGGATGAAAAGTAGCCTATGTGTTAATCCAGAATAAAATCTATTTCCATTCCAAATTTCATCCAAATCGCTTTAGCAGCCGCAGCGTAAAGGAGGAACAAACATACACACACACACAAACTTTCGTCTTTAAAATATTAGTGTGATAGCGGTCATGCTTTCGCTTTCGCTTTTACTTATGTACACATCTTCCCTACCCCTACCTTACCCTACTCCCTACCTAAACCTACCCAACCCTACTGTGCCCCTACTTTTCCCTTACCCTACCGCTAACCCTAAACCCTACCCTACCCCTGCCTTACCTCTACCCTACCCTTACCCGTACCCTACCCGTACTCTACCCTACCCGTACCATACCCTACTCGTACCCTTCCCCTTCCCTACCCTATCTCTATCCTACCCTTCCCTATCGTACCCCTACCTCTACCCTACCCCTACACTGCCCCTACCCATACCCTAACCTACTCGTACCCTACACCTTCCCTACCTTACCCCTACCCTTCCCCTACCTTTAGCAAAATCGGTCCTGCCCTTTGAGCGTGGTGCGATGACCAAAGGACTATTTCCCAAGAAACTAAAGTGGGGTAATCTCTGGATCTACTGGACCGATTTAGAAAATTCTTTTACCAGTAGTAAGCTACGTTATTTGCGAGTGTCATAGGCTATGTTTGATCCCCATATTCACACGGGAACGGGAACTACGTAATTGAAAGCGCGGGGCGTCATGTAGCGAAATTTCTGCGTCTTTTAGAAATTTTGTATTATCTCCGAAACTATTTAACTAATTAACATACTATAAAGGGCAAATCTTATCTCCATAATATCCTTGTGATTATTAAATAATTTATTTTGATAAGGATTTAAGTTAAGTAGCATAAATAATGACGCAAACCTAAGTATATAAAATTAATAATTTTTAAAACACAAAAGGTACTATATCTGCTAATATATCCCTTTACACCCGAGAGATGAAGTTCTTCTATATTGTGTTTAAATGTTATTCCTTAACTTCCATAGTGGTAGAAAATGATGAGAAAAATATTGAAAAAAATCCTGGTGCACCTGGTTTGCAGCAACCAGACCCTCACGATCGTGAGTTACAGGAAATAATTGTAAGTCGCACGATCGTGAGTCTGTGTTATTATACAGGAAGAAATTTTTTCAAGTACGGATATTTTTATATTTTGTACATAAACAAAATTTAATGAACACGTATTTTTTCTTTTTTTTTTAACTCAAAAATAACAAAGTTATCGTTAGCTAAAGTTATTTACGTTTAAACAGAATTTGAGGGTCACCCTATCGCTGTACTAGGTAATAGGCAACTACAAAATCAGCTGGTAGGTAGGTTAGCGAGCGCCCGCGCCGAGGGCCGTTGACCTTTGTGCGTTTATTTTATTTTTGTTTGATACCTATTATTTTTATAATAATTAAAGGTCGTCACTTTTGAGCTGAGTACCGATATTCCTTTCATACTTTATTGGGCTTAGGACCATCAATAATGCCTAAAGTGCATGCGTAATAATAATAATAAAATTTTTTTTATAAATTTTTAATAATGTTTTGTATTTTATACTTATATTGTTAAAAATTTAAAAAAAAAGAAGTAATAAATAAATAAGAGACAAAAAAATAATAAAAACTATGAACTTTCGATTGAAATAGTGAAATACAAATGATGATTATTATTACGCAAACTTTTGCATTAAAGGCGTATTTAAAAAATTGTAATCAGCATATTTACATTCATCAATGATATCTTAAGTAGATATCATTGATAAGTTTGTTTTTGTTAATTTGAAAATTTTAATCACTGTATTTTAACAATTGTTCGAAATGAAGTCCATTCCTTTCAAGGCACAACCGAGAACGTTTTAATAAAATTTTCATTTAGTTTATTTACAACACTTGTTCCTCACATTAGGCACTGCGGGGTTCAGGATTCCTTGGGCTCGTGGCCTAGGAACACTCACTCGTACATTGTGCAAGCTGCACGAAGGCTTTCATTGCTGAGCAAATACACTCGCCCCATTTCGTAATAGTCGCGATTTGAAAATCCCGACATAGTAAATGCGCAAGCGACGGCAGATTGACTGTCACTGGTCGCCCATCGGCAATTTGGTAGGCGTCCTCAGGGATTTTTCGATCCCCTCACCTCTGCCACCCCCGTCAGTCGAAGCCGAAGCGATATGCCTACGGCCGGTATTTCTTTGTCGGCGTCTTACAAAGTGCCGCCAGCATTTGCGCAGTTTGTTTGGTAATGTGTCCATTATTTTGTTATTTCTGAGACATAAATTGATAAAAAAAAATTACATAAAATGTATCGAACTGTTTGTAGATTTATGTTCTATTAATGATACTGAACCACGAAAAAAAATATCGGTACTAAAGTCCGAATCACCCTGTATAGCAATATAACAAAGAAAATAATAGAATAATGATTGATAGTTATAAACATTATATTTATTTTAATAATTATTATAAAATCAACACTTTTTTACTTAAGTCTTAGACTTAAGTTAAACAAAATAAACATTTTAATTGATGCTCGGTCAGGAATCCTGTACTGCATAATGGTTCCTGTCGAATGCAACCCCATCTTTTCCATTTTCTCAATTAAAGGAATGGTATAGTAAAATATTGATTATGATATACACAGCAACCACGTGGGCACCTTTTATCAAATATAAAATTACTGAGGGTCCAAGACCCAAGATTTGTATCGCCGAAACTGCTTCCTTTGTGAATTTCGAAATCTAGCATCACCATCACTTGTGGAAAGGATAAAACGTTGTAAGTCTACAGGTCGTGGTCTATTTTTCACGACCTGCCATAGCTTACAGCGTCCAGTGAAGGGGATAATCAATCGTGCTTGTCAATCGAGTAGAATCCTGGGACTCTTACCAATTTTTTGCAGGCTTATTTAACATGTCAATCATGTTAAATAAGCTTGTAAAAAAGCACGTATGGAAGCTTGTACCTTCCATACGTGGTTATACACTTCGTTTGGAGCTGGTGAATAGGACTCGACAACATGGAGTGCATTACCAGTTAGAGTAAGGAGCCTGTCTCTTGTCATCAGGTCATTGATCAAGCCTAACTTCATACCAACTCTCCAATACATTACTCAAGGGTAAGGAATACAGCCCATAATAAGATGAATAGCAAATCATTTAGCTATTTCAGCCCTTAAAGAGTAAGTTCATGATCTGCAGTGCGTATGGTAATATAATTTGGAACAATGAGATATCCTTTCCAAAAACTGTGTATCAAAATAACCATGAAAATATTCCATTGGTCGTCTTACCGGGTTTATTGGTAAGGTAGACTAGTTGTGAGCGTTTTCTATAAAAGCAGTTTGCTTCCATATTCGCTTTCTTGTTTCTTGTATCTAGAACTGATTCTGCCCCTCGCCCTCTTGAAGGCCTTCTACCACGTCTACTTACTGGCGATCTCGATCTGCTACTGTAGAAGGCAAACATCTTGATTCTCGCACAGTAAAACGCGATTCTCTCACTGTCGTTCTTAAATTTGGCGGGACTCTTAATTCACATGGTGGTGACGATGGTTTTAGTTCTATTACCTCAAAGGAAGGTGGTATTTGTTTGTCATCCTGTTCTTCTTCTGACGCTTTGTCTGCAGTGTGCTGAAATCAGACATCTGGATCGAATTCTGTGTTCAGAATCTTCAATATCAGATATATTGCCGTTCGCCAAAAGGTCACAAATTGTTTCGCCCATGAGTGAACGCTCTAAAAGTAAAAAATACATACATTCAAAGGCATTAAATCACATAAATAAAACTAAAAGATAGGGTAACATTTGTTATCAAGTTTACGTAGTAAGACCGAGGTACTACGATCGTGCGAGTTTAAATTTCGAGGCATAGTATGAACCGATAAATAAACTAATGTACAAAAAACACATGTAGTATTATTTAACAACTAATAAAGTAGCAAACTACATATAAAAATATTAGTAAACCATTAGCATTACGAAAACATTAAATACTTACTTGTTCGAGCGGCGTGGTCAAAAAACACAGTCATCTTTTTCGTGTCTTCCGGACGACTGACAAGTTCCACCATGTATCTATAGCAATAAAGTGTATTTTGGCATGTCCTCAGATAGTCCCACGATCATTCGACGACGCTTGCGTCCGCAAAAGCTGTTACGTGTGTAGTGTAGAATTTTTCAAAGTCAAAACTCACGATCGTATAAGCTCGAGTGTAAAGGGATATAGAAGATAGATATATGGCGTCGCGGACTTTTTTGTAGAACTTTTAAAGATACATAAAGTCTCTATACATTAATTTTAATTTTACACAATAGTTAAGGCAGCGCATGCGAATAAGTCTGCTTAAGAGGATTTTCGGTCCGACCTGTATGACAAAAACTGTGTTAACTCGGCTAATATATATGATATCAATATAAAATATAGCCTATAGCACTCCCCGATAATGTAGCATTCTACTGGTGAAAGAATTTTTGAAATCGGAGCAGTAGTTCCGAAGATTACCCCATTTGAATAATGTGACAAACTTACAAACTTACAAACTTTACCTCTTTATAATATTATATTAGTATAGATAATATTAGTATAGATATAGATATAGATGAACGTGGAAATTATTGTGCAGATCTCAAAAGCCTTGTAAAGTAACGGCGGCCAACTTCGTAGACCTGAATCTGGCAGCTTTTACGACGGTTAGTATATACATTTTTAACTTACAATTTTAACAGATTTGTTTCTTTTACGGCGGAGTAGTCCTGACTCCGCCGACATTAGTTGACATTTTGTCTATTTCTCTTCAGGAGATAATAATAATAATTATTAACCACCGACGCAAAAAGAGGGGCTATAAGTCTGTCTGTGGCTAGGCTATAGCTCCCAAACGGAACAGAAGCGATTTTTAATTTAGTTTTTTGTTTGTATTAAAGGTGACTTATGTGCGAGTGTTCTTAGATATGTTTGATGAAAATCGGTTTAGCCGTTTAAAAGTTGTGGGGGGTGAAAGTGGGGAAGAATAACCGAATGTCTGAAAGAGAAAGACTGAAAGAGAATATTGATGACTTGATCGAGAATGTAATTAATAATTTCATGAACTTCGGGGGTTTTTCATAATTTTCAATTTCATGTTATTAGGTACTAGCGGACGCCCGCGACTTCGTCCGCGTGGAAATGAATGTAAACTTTTAACCTCTACTTCACCACTTCAAAATTCTTGAATCACATCATATTTCGTATTTTTTTATGATTTATGACCAAATTTTTAAAACTCTAACTCTAAAAATGTAGGACTTTCCATCCAAACTTTTAACCCCTATTTCAACCCCTTCTATTTTTATTTTATGGTCAAAAACTACCCTATGTTTTGCTCCGAGGTCCCCTTTACTATTACACCAAAATTCATCTTGATCGGTTCAGCCGTTTAACCGTGAAAAGCTAACAGACAAACAGAAAGACAGACAGACTTACTTTTGCAGTTATAATATTACTAGCGGACACCCGCGACTTCGTCCGCGTGGAATTTAGTTTTTCACAAATTCCTCGGGAACCATGGATTTTTCGAGATAAAAAGTAGCCTATGTGCTAATCCAGAGTAAAATCTATTTCCATTCCAAATTTCAGCCAAATCGCTTCATTAGTAGCGGCGTTAAAGAGTAACAAACATCCAAACATACGTCCAAACATCCATACAAACTTTCAGGTCTATAATATTAGTAGGATAATATATACCGAAAATTTTCTTAGAAGTCTTATCACCAAAACAAACCCGTCTTGTCACTAAAATCACATATTTCACTTACGTTATACGTAATTTCTAAAGAACAAAGTGTCTAAATCCTTTATTATACGCATACAGTACGAATTACACCAAAAACTACACCGAATTTACGATTTATTCACATTTATTTTCTGAAAAACAAAATCACAACGAGATTAATTTGCACAGCTTAACTACGATTACGGCAATTTGACATTTCGTAACGCTAGATTGTCTATGAAAAGCAAGGATGGGTAAATAACATCGAGCGTTAACTTATCGATAAATGATAATGAATGATTCTTTAATAATTGATATGTTGTTAGTTTAAAGATGGGAATATGAAATATTTTATAATCATTTTATTTTAAAAAATAGTTTTTTAATAAAAATGTTATACAATACATATGCTCACGTTATTCTATAGCGTAAAAGATATCTTACGAATAGTAGCATTATTCAAACACTTGTATGGATAACATTATCTCAATACGATTTTTAATAAAAATCGTCAAATCAAGATTTTAACAAAAACTAGCAATGTAAATTTAATTTGCAAAATGCGCGCGATCAGCTGTTTTCCAAGAGGTCAAGTAGGCAGGTCACGACTAATAGGTATCTATCTATACAAAGTCACAAACAAACTGCGCGACGTTGTATTGCCGACCGCCGCCGGTGCCGAGGAAAATAATTGCTATCTCTCTCTAACCTAAGCCGCGCGGCGTGGTTATAGTACGCGCGTTAACAACTGAGTCTTAGGGCCATAAATCATTTCTCTATATCTATCTCGCTTGCACTTATGGGTCTTATGGAGCCGTCTAGTGAAGGGTGTAACAATGAAAGACATATTATCGATAAGTAAAGTTTATTATCGTATCTTGTTCACAAAATTAAAAAAATTAACAATATTTGATTTAATATAATACATATTTCATATTATATAATTATTAACTAAATAAAATTAATCTTCATCTGAGTCTTCATCATCAGAATCTTCGTCTTCTGCCAAATTTATTATAAGCGGCGCGTGATCTCTAATTAGAGCTTTTTGTAAATCTTTGTTTTGAAGCTACAGTTCGCTTCAACACACTTTTATCAAAATCGTCAATATTAGTGACGGTTTGTGGTTTCTTAAAATTTGTTCTTGGTATACAGGTACTGCTTGATTGTGATACTTCCGTCTTGATTCGGTCCACTGTCGCTCTGCTCACACCACAAACAAATGCGGCCATTTCACGTGGTTTGTTGAAATTTAGAGAAGCCACTTTATTCGGATCACTTTTCAATTCATTGAGAAACAGGAATACGTTGTGAATCAGTGTTCGAGCTTGAGGGCTAATATCGCCATGTAATTTCTTCAGATCAACGTTAGAAAATAAAGTATCCATAGTGCGCAACGAGTAACACATGAATGTATTTATTTAATTGCAGTAAACACATTTATAGCAAAAAAAATACGCAATGCAATTACATTAGAAACCGACCAATCAGAATCGTCCAAATCATTATTGACTCATCATTAGCACGTGCGCAGGTAGCCGTTTATCGATAATTAGGGTGCGCAGGTAGGCGCGCTGCACATTCCTATCTTTTTTGACTTTTATGACCGGACGACTCAGATGATAACGCGCATACTATAATAGGTATTTTCAAAATATTGAAACTTTAGGTCCTTTCGCTAGACGCTACGCTATTTTTTCTTTAGTTCGTGTTCGGCGGTCTGTTGACAAACAAACCAAAATTCAAAAACCTTTGTGTATGTTCTATGTTATGTTAGTAGTGATTTTCTGTAACGAATACTCATACAATTGTGTCGTTTGTATTATGTGTGTTTGTGTGTGTTGACTGAGAAGTCTTGAAATGCTTAGATCAAATCAATTCAGTACTCATGAATATTGTACCTACTATGACGACAGAACGTCTCGTAAACGAGAAACAACCTGAAGTAAGTTAAAAACCTACCTGTACCTAGTTAAAAACTTGTAAAGTATAAAAAATAGGTAATAAGTAAGTGTAGCCAGCCGATTTGCTGTCGATGCGTACGTACCTACTCGTACGTACACAGTAGATTGCGGAGCGTTGTTATCGCGTAGTTAGCTGTACATTGCGTGCTCAAAATTTTCAAAATCTGAATTTTCTCATTTCCCACGTAATTGTTATTTAAAATATCGTTGTGGAAACTAAATTTAACCTCTTCACGCAGTTTTCGGTATCATGTCCCTTACACCCAGTATGTACGTGGATACGTGCACACTTTTTTGAAGTATAAGCAAATCTTGGACGTTAGTACGTCCCCAAAAGATTAAAGAAAGAGACGGCCGCGTGGCGCAGTGGGTAGTGACCCTGCTTTTTGCATCCACGGCTGTGGGTTCGATTCCCACAACTGGAAAATATTTGTGTGATGAGCATGAGTGTATATAAGTATTTATATGTAGTATATAATTGTATATTAATACTATAATATCAACTATCTTAGCACCCATAACACAAGCTACTCTGTATGCTTACTTTGGGGCTAGATAGTGATGTGTATTGTTTAAGTATATTTATAATAATAATAAAAAAAGATTACTCCATTTCTTAACCACGCGTACCCATAGGCATAAACCGTGCACCGTTCACCGTTTGTGACACGTGATATTTAATTTCTTAAAATGCACACAACCGACAAACGTTACTATACGTTCCCTTTTAAGATAACGTAGTATAGTAACGGATGTTTTAGTTTAGGTATTTCAGTTATAACGATACCTACTTGATATCGTTCCGATGCCCGCCGTTAACTTCTCAACCCTACTGATTGTCTTTGATTCATAGTCGGCCATTATTGTTGTGTAAAAAAGTCATCTAAGTAAATTTCGAGTATAGATGTCGTTGGTCGCATGCTAGGCGTACAGGCTATAGTTTCTGAGCGACTATTGTCTTCATCACAAACAGCTATAGGTAGATGTATATCGGCCCGTTTCCTATTTCAGTTGACTCTTTTGACCGAATAGAGGCGTCAGTTTATTTTTAGAGCTGATTCAGAGGAATTCTGCCTTAATTGAACGGTTGGCGGTGTAATTCTAGCTGCACTGCCCGCCTGGGTTACTCGAGGTCATGTGTACCTAACCTTAGATTTGAACAACTGAATTCTTGCCAGTAGAATCTCTGAAACTGAAAAAGATTCAGTACAAACTTTTGATGATCTCTTTTACGCTGTTGGTAGTGTTGAGGTTATCTTTTTTTTATTCTTTATAAGTTAGCCCTTGTAAGTGATGATGCAATCTAAAATAGAAGCGGGCTAACTTGTTAGGAGGAGGATGAAATCCACCCCTTTTCGGTTTCTACACGACATCGTACCGGAACGCTAAATCGATTGTACGTCTTTGTCGGTAGGGTGGTAACAAGCCACGGCCGAAGCCTCACACAAGCCAGACCTGGACCAATTTAGAAAACCTCAATCGGCCCAGCCGGCGATCGAACCCAGGACCTCCGTCTTGTAAATCTACCGCGCTTACCACTGCGTCACGGAGGTCCCGGGTTCGATTCCCAGCTTGGTTCAGATTTTTTTTTTCAAATCTGGCATTTAGTCAGGCAGCGCTTGAAGCTTGAACCATTGGTGTGGTACCATCAACATTACAAGTTTTTGGCTAAGTGAGCACGAGTCTCCTTTCAGAATGAGACGGGTTAGGAGGGTAGGCCAATAGTCCACCACGCTGTCCCAATGCGTATGCATGTTTCCTCACGATGTTTTTCCTTCACTGTTTGAGACACGTAATATTTAATGTCTTAAAATGCACACAACTGAAAAGTTACCCCGAACCGGATTCGAATCTACACCCTTCGATTCGAAGGCAGAGGTCATATCCTCTGGGCTAGAATATAGCTTTTGACTCCGGAAAAATCCATGGTTCCCGCGGGATTTGTAAAAAACAGAATTTTACGAGAACGGAGTAGTGAGCGTCCACTTGTTTTGAATAAAATCTAAATGTCATCCTTTATGTTACAGATCCTGAGCCGGTCGTGGTCCTTTTTTGCTCTTCTGAAAACTATGTATAACTAGCTGGTACACGTGTCTTTGTCTGCATTATTTAACTGTCATCTATACTATTGTAGTACCTTGTGTAGATTATTTTTTCTTTAAGCTTTTTCAACTTCAATACATATCTAGTATAGAAAAAAATTGTATTTTTTTATCAAGTAACTATCTAAGTTTTGAAGATTTTTTCCGACATCTTTTCAAGGTTGTGAAAAGTTCTCCCGTTTTTGCCGTCGATCTATATGTACTAGCTGACACCGCGCGGTTTCACCCGCGTGGTTCCCGTTCCCGTAAAAATACAAGGATAATATATAGCCTTCCTTGATAAATGGGCTATCTAACACTGAAAGAATTTTTCAAATCGGACCAGTAGTTTCTGAGATTAGCGCGTTCAACCAAACAAACTCTTCAGCTTTATAATATTAGTATAGATACTATCAAAATGTTGAAACTGTTTAGTTTAGGCGTAATAACGTAAAAGACAGTTAAATACATTAAAATATAGTCTGGCAAGTTCGTTGATAACACTCCCATGATATGCGTGCGACGGGGGGAAAGACTACGCGGGTGTGAATTCGTACGTGCGGGGAAGTGACGTGCATCAGTCGTGGGTTTTTCATTCATCGCTACACGCCCGCCTGCGTTTAATATCGGGAGTGTTACCAACGAAGTTACACAAACTATACTAAATTCTGTAGGAGTACGAATAATAAAATATTACTGTATAACTTAAATACGACTGTCCAAACAATAATACCTATAATAGTACCTAATTAGGACTGCGTTTTCCTATGTATCCAGAAAGGAGATGTCCATTTCAGGTACTCTTGTACCCCGTATCATTTAAATGTAAAAATACAAGGATTTTTTTTAAATTGATTAAAGTGAATAAATCTAACTAAATAAAAATAAAGAAATAAAATAAAAACCCAAGTTTTTGAGTTATATCAAGATGGCGCCCATAGAGCAACTATGACATGACAATTGACAGCAAACGTCTAATCGATTACGAAACGTCATCTATCCGCCATTATTACCCTTATTAATGTTGCATTTCTTGGGAGTGAATATTATTTCGAAAGAATTAAAGTAAATTCGTAGATTTGTAAAATCAAAAATAGTTAAAAAAATATCTTTTATTTCCGCTAGGGTACAATGGGCTCCATACAACTTTGGACCATCTCCTTTGTAGTTTTTGTGGCTTTATGTGCTTTTATATATCTACTACAAACTACAATGCAGAGCTAGATCTAGGCACTAATATTTAGGTCACTATCTTCTACTTAGCTATACGTGAGACTATTCCGATGTGATAAAGAAAACGATGCTGATTTCAAGGGTCTGTTTACAACACTACCTTTACACTTTAATACAACTCTATTTCGTATAGCATAAAGTTGAGAATCAGTTTAATCAACTGTAGTGTTAGTTGGTTTAATTAAGTCCCGTGAGAAATGTTATTAGAAAAGCTACTTTATTATTACGTGTTAAGGTAGTTTTTTGATTGATTTAAATTCGAACAGTTATGTTTCGAATGCTCCAAAGGCTACTTTCGAAGAACGAATACGTTCCATTGGTGTGAATAGAAGAAATACAATGTTATTTGTTCGGTCGTGTAGTGCTTATTTTAATGGTATAAGGTATATTATTGTGTTAGTTTATGATTTGTGTATCTTGGTATTCACATGACAGCAGGAGCTCGAGTGCGACGGAATGCAACTGCTGTTACACATGAGATGAATGTAGTAAAGCATTTTATAATATTTTTGTCTTGAAATTCCATTAATAAGTCAAATTAATTTAACTTTACTTAAAAAGGTTATTTTTAATAGAACACTGTAGAATTCCTCCTGTAGGAGTTGGGGATTTGGGGTTCGAACCACCACGCTGTATTATTGCAGGTTGGCGTGTCTATAGATAGATAATAAGTAATATTTGAGTATTTGAATGATCATAATGGGTTAGATGGCATAAATGTACATTTTTTGAGCTACAGCAACGACACTATAAGTTTAGTTTATAAGTGAGACAAAGAAAACTGCAATAATTTAAGAAGAAGTATAGTTTTATACATGTAAATCTTCAGGCCAACAAATAAATATAATTGATATTGATAAATTATCTTAGGAGTTTAATACTTCTACTTATTTAGTTTTTTTACTATTATTTTCATGCACCTCCAACTTTTCAGTTAAATTAAATATCACGTGTCTCAAACGGTGAACGTGTCAAAACATCGTGAGAAAACCTGCATACCTACCAGAGAATTTTCTTAATTCTCTGCGTGTGTGAAGTCTGCCAATCCGCATTGAGCCAGCGCGGTGGACTATTGGCCTAACCCCTCTCATTCTGAGAGGAGACCCGTACTTAGCAGTGAGCCGAATATGGGTTGATAATAATGAAGTAAAAAATTAACAATTCCTGTAAGTTTCCTTCTTACGTAACTATGTACCTTTAATTTTGAAAGGGGTAGGTCGGTAGGTAGGTTGGGATCCCCGTAACATTCACAGTTTCGTGAGATATATCGTAAGATTGATCCCGACGCACGTCATCTCATGTGCAGCAGTGCAGTGCGTTCGTTTGACATGCGGCAGGCGGGTCGGCTGTTGTCGCTTTTTTCTTCGAATCTGTATCGCACTACACGGTGTTTCCACAAAAAATGATCTTTTTACACAAAAAACGAAGTGAAAGTGTTCGAAGATTTTTATATGGACCGTATTGGATGGCTTTAGCAACTGTTATAATATTCTATTTTATGAGAAATATACGCTTTGGTTGTGGGAAACTAAAGGAGCGTCAACAAAATAAATACAGTAGAACCTGTTTAATACGATTTCGCAAGGACCCAACTAAAACCGCGTTTTAGACGGGAAAGCATATTATACGGGATATGGGTGGGGATAGTGAAAAATATAACGACTAATGTACACCTAATGTATACATACCTAGTTATAAAAATTAGTGTATTTAGTGTAAAGACTACCTACCTAATTATGCTACTAAAGTAACCACTTGTTCTGGTATGACAAAAAGATTTTGATGCATTAAATTAAATTTTACTTTTGCAGTGCGTCTTCAAAACTTTTAGTTTAGAATCGCATCATGTCCAGGGTCGTTTGCTGTCAGGGTCTTTCAGTTCTTTAAGATATCATTAGTCTTGTCCTGCAACCTTGTTTATGGACCTTTATGATGTTCTGATCTATCTGTTGTAATTTACCTGTCGTATATGTAGGCGTATTAAACGGGATGACGAATCGTATTAAGGGTTAGGAAATGTATGAAAACATGTCTCAAGTTGTAGGGACTGGCGTTATATTGACGTATTATAATGACGTATTATGCGAGAAATCGTTTTAAGCGTGATCGTCTTAAGCGGGTTCTACTTTACATGATTGTGTTATTTAATTTTCATCTGCACTCAAGTGGTTGCTAAATAACGGATTGTAGTAAGTTTTTTTTTGTCATAAGCCTTCCTCACATACAAATACTTAGGACACACGATGTGTTGCGGCGCCGCATCGCAAAGATTTCACCGTATCAGCGGGCACATGAGCGTTGCGGCGCCGCAACGTTGTTATGTCGCAGCGGTGCCGTAGCGTTGGACAGTCTGTAAACCCTTGTGATGCATATGTCACCGTTAGATTGTAAAACACGTTAGTTTATAATCTCACTCGTGATATTATAATCTGCCGTTATATTGTGAAATGAAAATACTGATTACAATTTAACGTGTTATTTTTTGGTATATTATAATCTGTCGGAAGTGAAACCGTTAAATTATCAATCAGGATAAATTTACCATTGAGTTACCGTATTACATCGGGCATAATAAAAATAGTAAAAAATTATTTAAATAAATAAATCTAATTTTTTTTGTTGGTTTGACCCGCGATGGAACCCTGGACCTTATTATTATTAACCATACCAGAAAGCCGTACTGCCAACAAGGCAGTTAATTAAAGTTGATTTAGTGTGTGTAGAAGTCCATAAAAACCATAAAAATACTTACTGTAAGAAACTCAAGCAACATGGATGCTTGCTCAAATGACCCTTATCAGTAAAGTTACTTAAGTTTTCTTTCTAAAATGTAACACAAACTAGAAATTCTCAGTAGCCGAATATAAATCGTGGAATGTGGATTCTAATGTTGAACAAGTTAATTTCTTACGAAATGTAACCCAAAACCAAGAAAGTTACGCTATTTCACAGAAATGTATTTTTTTTTTCATAAACACTTACACGGAATTTTGGTTTTTACTCTAATAATAAGGACTATGTTGAATTAGTATTAACAGCCATTTATGTAGTACTAACTCTTATTACTGAGGCTATAAGGTTTAGAATACTGCTACAAATCTGTTATTATAAAATTGGTTATATTTTTTTCATGTAAAAGGAATCTTTAAACGTGCCAATCTCGAAGGTTGGTAGAAGGTCAGCACCGAAGCCGACATTATTGCATGTTTATAATTTGTTATGACTAAAGCCTTATTACGTTTATGTACTTGTACGTTACGTTATGTATTGTTTTAAGTAGTTATGAATGAAGTTAGCTTCCATTTTGCTGCCGTTCCACTTGACGTACCAACGTTGACAGTGGGTACGTGTTACAATTAGGTAACTTTATTTTAACTCTTACAACGCTGGTGTCAGTCTTAGTATTGTAAGTAAAGTGGTTGGCATGTGTGGCTTGGGCTCATAATGTTTTCTGTATCATAAGGTCCAGAGTTCTGTACCATGGATCTAAGCTACAAATCCCTTCTACTATAGGAGGGCGTCCGGGAGCTATTCAATTGCTGATGAGTTAATGTAGAAACAGTCAAATTGAGTAGATACAAAACAATGGTTATTTGCTAGCTCCATGTCTATAACACAGCTGACACACAAAACACAGGGTAATATTTATGGTATGCAAATTTTATCCATGTCTGATTGATCAGTTTTATTTATTTTTTACCTTGTAGCCCCTGATCTTAATCTCACCTGATGGTATGTGATGATAAAATCTAAGGTGGAAGCGGGCTAACTTGTAAGGAGTAGGTTGAAATTCCAAACCCCTTTCGGTTTCTACACGACATCGTATCGGAACGCTATATCGCTTGGCAGTACGTCTTTGCCGGTAGGGTGGTAACTAGCCACGGCCGAAGCCTCCCACTAGCCAGACCTGGACCAAGTTTTGTCATCATCAGACTAGAATGTTTACGATTCGACAGTTCGATAGTTGTTGGCACATCTGTAGAACGCTTTAATTTAGAGTCCTCAAATAAAATATATGACTAAAGAACCCCAAAAAACAGGTTCTTTTAAATTTATGGCATGTCAATTTGGTGCGTGTAGCTGTGTGGGCATGTGTGAGTTCACTTGCCAAACACAGGGGGCTCGATGTGCAAGGGGTGTGGCGGAAATAATTACAGGGCTGCCACGTTTTTTAATTAATAGGTAGTTATTTTGTTATTTTTCTGTATATCAAATTACGTAAGCTATCTTTTATGGGACATCGATTCTTCATCGTCCCTTTTATTGAATTCCCTCTACTTTTAAGAGAAACAGTCTTACTTTGCGTCAATAAATATAAATCTGCCGTTTTCTAAGTTATACAAAAATGTTTTTAAAGAATCGTACATAGACTATACTAGTACAATAACATAATTCTCACTTGTGGTTGCATAGGAATTAGGTTTTGGTAGGCATTGAAAGTTTTCATTAAAACTAGTTTTTTCCACAAAAATCAGACAAATTATTGTGGTGCACCGCGCGGTTTCAATCGATTTTGAGAAAAAATTTTAATAAAAAAAATTCAACCGACTTCCAACTCAAAAATTAACCTAAACTAAAAAGCAAAAAATAACATCTTACCTATGTGCTACCTTCTGATCAGTTTGAAGGCGGTGACCTCGATTTCTCCAGGATGCCATCATCAGATCCTGACATGAAAAAAATGGGACCACCCTGGAATTAAACCCTTCAAAATAAAAAAAGAATTTTCAAAATCGGTCCACAAATGACGGAATTATCGCTGGACATACATAAAAAAAAAAAAAAACATACATACAGTTGAACGTAGAACCTCCTCCTTTTTGGAAGTCGGTTAAAAAGGGATTAATTGGTGGCAATAAGCAATTTTGTCAATAACTGCTAATCCTTAAGAACTGAAAATATGCAAGTAAGTAACGTTAAAGATTGTTATTATTTATTTAATTGATTTTCTTTTAAATAATATTCTATAGGGATTTTTAAATGTAATTAATTCTAGCTACTCTCAAATGATACATACCTATAAAGTTTGTTTCTCATAATATATCAACTACTAGCAGGCAACTTTTTACATATGAAAATAGTTAATTCTAGCTACTCTCAGATGATACATGTATAATATTAGATTGTTTCTCACAATATCATCAAGAACAATAGCTTGAATAATATACATTACCTACTTAAATTCTAGATGATTTTTTTCTCTTCAGTGCCAACCCTAACGGAAAATTCCCATAGTCGATACGCGACGCAGCGAGGGGGCGCCCTGTATAACACACACACAGCTAAGTACGTAAGTATTATTATACATATAGGGATGTATCAGTGTGCGTCCTAGACATTATTGTACGAACTTTTTATATAGGATGTGTCAAGTTTGACGTGGGTATGCAATGAATGACAAAAAGTTGGACGCGCATGTTTTTCAAGGGCATGAGAGTCATACATCAGTAGATTGATATCCTGTACCTATCGGAGGACAGGGTTGAGTGACGTCACATCTCTCGTTTACTGTAAGGTTTTCCTCATTCGGCCATTTTGAATTTGCTTTGAAAATTACACTACCTACTTACCTGATATGTCGACTGATGTCAAATGACGATGCAGCCTAATATACCATACAGAAGCATATACATATATAGATTTAAACCAATTCTATCTAAATCTCGGGGTGGTAATTATGCACGGCCGAAGCCGTAAATAAAACAGAAACCACACTTTGATAGTTATTTTAACTACATAAACATAATGTTAGCGGCCAAGTCTTAGAACCATTAGATCTTGGTCGCTAACTATAGGCACAGGATACATATGTGCTATAGGCCTCATAAGAAGGGTCAGAGTCACACAGCGGGCGATGGAACGAGCTACGCTCGGAGTATCTTTGAGTGATAGAATCAGAAATGAGGAAATCTGCAGAAGAACCAAAGTTACCGACATAGCTCAACGTGTCGCGGAACTGAAGTGGCAATGGGCGGAGTACATAGTTCGAATAGCCGATGGACGTTGGGGTCTCAAGGTGCTGGAATGACGCACTTGAAAGCGCAGTGTTGGTCAACCCCTCACCAGTTGGAGTGACGACATCAAGCTAGTTGCAGGGATTTGCTGGATGCAGGCGGCTCAGGATCGTGATGTTTGGAAGTTGACTTGAAGATGACTCCATCGGCTGATATGATGATGATGATGATGATGATGATGATGATGATGATGAACATAATGTAATATTATAAAGAGGTAAAGTTTGTGGTATTGTAGGGGATAATCTCTGGATCTACTAAACCGATTTTGAAAATTCTTTTACCACTAGAAAGCCACGTTATTTGTGAGTGTCATAGGATTGTCACATGAACGGGAACTACGCGGGTGAAACCGCGAAACGTCGGTTAGTATGCAAAACCTTTCATTACTTCGCACTTTGAACAAAATATGAGCCAATGCAGGAAATATAAATCCTACATTAACTCCAGCCGGGAATCGAACCCAGCACCTCTGTGTTAAAAACCGGTACGTACCAACTAGGTACTCCGACGAGGTTGTCAATCACGCCATGGAAGAACAAGAATTTAGAACTATTCTATCTACTATATTCCCAAGTTTTATTACGTTTTAAAATTGTCTTGAAATAAATTGTTTTTTTTCTACCGACGAACTTCTACAAATTACACCTGTGACTGAACGATTACAGGAAATTACACGTTAGAAAACAGTTTTAAACTGTTCATTTAATATTGAAGCACTTTTCACATTAATAAATAATAGTTTTCTATTCGCCGTGCCCGCCATTTCTGTGGACTGTAATTATAATTTCAATTCGTTTTGTGACTGCTTAACATTATTAGGATTCAGTGACAGTTTTAGATATTTTAGTATTTCTAAATTATGACAATTTAGAAATACTAAAATATCTTCTGCTAATGTTCCTATCCTGAATTTCCTCTTTCACCGTTTTGATATACAGATACTCGTGGATCTCGCTATGTATAATGAACATGAACTATGGCATTACTTCATTTGCTTGAGTATGTAATCTCTTTGGATTATTAAAAAGCTGGAGTCACAATTGGAGCCCCAGAGCTGTATTCCATATTGCCAAATTGAATTCAATTCAGTTTTGTAGATGAGAATTTCTCAAAAGCAACTAGTGCAATCCCTTGTACTTCAGTTTTATTTCCACCTGCTTCGTTTCAAAATGTTGTTTCTAGGTCATCTTCCGATCTAGGTGCATAACCAGATATCTAACGCAATTAGTGTGGGCTACTAGTTTGTTACCAATACTAACTGGAGAACCAGTTCTCAGTGTGAATGCTTTGATGTCGAAGCACTAGCTTGAATTTTCCATTCGTCCATCCATCTCTGGGATTTCGTAGAGATTTTGCAGGATCTCTGATGCTTCTATAGGATTTTCACGAGAAGCTAGTAATGCTGTGTCGTCGGCAAAAGTTGCTACTGATACTCCAGGCGTTTGTGGTAGATCAGAAGTAAATAATGTGTATAGGACTGGACCCAACACTGAGCCCTGGGGTACTCCAGCTTCAATATTGTAGAATCCTGAGGTAGATTCACCTTCTTTTACTTGAAAGATATCGTCCGAGAGGTAGGACTTTAATAAAGCATAAAAAGTGTGTGGTAAAAGCCTTTTTATTTTGCACAAGCCTTTGTGCCAAACTTTATCAAATGCTTGTATAAAGATAAGTACGATAATGATTTAAACTATAAAGCCATTGTGGTTTTATACAGAACCCAGATTATTTAATAAACATCCCACAAAAACGCTTCATTGTATGTAAATGTTTATAATTGCACCTTCCCAGCTGGATGTGAATGTATGAATTTAAGTAGTCTTTAATTTTTACGACTAATTATATATTCATAGAGTCATTGTTTTTCCCTGTCCAATAAATAAATTATAATAGAGAGCTTCGTAAGTGCTTACACTGCGGATTAATTTATATTTTAGTATCTAAAACATTTATTTTTAAAATAAAACTTCTATATGCATGCTTGAATTGCTGGATGGCCGGTAAATGTGTTACAAAAAGTGGCTGGGCTAGGCCGTGGCAAGCTTAGCAAGTTCGTTGATAACACTCCCATGATATGCGGGCGACGGGGAGGGAGGAACTACGTGGGTGTGAACTGTGAAGTCGTCACTTACAGGGACAGAGGTTGGAAGTGGGGTGCATCAGTTATGGGCTTATCTGTCATCGCTACCCCCTCGTCCGGCCCCCGCGGGCCATCAGGAGTGTTACCAACGAATTTGCCAAGCTATAGTTACCAAACTACCGGTAAAGACGTACCGCCAAGCGATTTAGCGTTCCGGTACGATGTCGTGTAGAAACCGAAAGGGGTGTCGATTTTCATTCTACTCAGCCTTTTTTTAACGATCTACAAAGCCTGGTTTTCCTCCTTGTAAGAGAGGAAATAGAGCTTAGACCCGCTGCTCTAATGCGGGTAAGTGTTAAATATTATTGACGCAAATGCAGATGGATACTTACATGCAGAATTTGATGTTACACGGAGCATTTTACAACGCCTTTGCCAGGAAAAAGGAAAAACTTCTTACTCTTGAGGCGCGAGTGTTAGGCGTGTCACTTGCCATAACGCTTCAGAATGAAACAGCAGAAGTAAGCAACACAATAAGACTTTCCCGGACAAGTATTGCTCATAAAAAGCCAAAGTTATGACCACTACGCAACCATTAAAGTTAAATACTACTTACACTTAATTACATATGTTTACTTCTTTAAATGTAATGTCCTCCAATCCAAATAATTACACACATACAATATAATAACCCTTCTTACAGTTGGTTAAAACGGCGCAACCAGCAATTAAAAATTTTATATATAAAGAACCCCACGTGTAAATATCACCATTTGTATATCTGATGTAGAAAGTTTACTATAAAGTTAAGCAATCAGCCAAAAAAATGTCCCAACCGATCAACTTCGATAGATCACTACAAAGACTTCAATTTATATTCCATTACTGCGGCCTTACTTTTAAAAGTAAAAAACTTACGGCGAATCAAAAACTTAAACTACGTTGTGTGTACCTTTTCAACTTCTTTTGCCTAAACAGTGACGTACTTGGTGGCATTTACTGGTTTATAGATGGGATACAAACGGGAAAATCGTTCGTCCAACTAACTTACATCTCACCCTGTATAACTTTCAGTTTCCTCGCAAATCTTAAAGCGATCTTTCTTATACATAACGAAAACCATGTCTCTGATTTGATTGACGATCTACGGGAATTAGAACGCAAAGATGAAATTGGTAATGACAATATAGAAAACAATGAAGAAAGAGTTATAAAAGATAATATAAGAGGAAAACACGTTAGATTTCTACATTCAGTGTTAAAATGCTCAAATGTGTTGAGCGTCCTACTTATTTTAACGTTTATCGTTAGTCCGTTAATTTTAATAGCATTGAAATATTACCAAACCAAGGAAGTGGAGTTGATTTTGCCGTTTCTGGTAATTTATCCATTTGATTCGCACGACATAAGATATTGGCCGTTCGTGTATTTGCATCAGTTTTGGTCGGGTGAGTACGGTAACTGCTATAGGAAGAAATTCAGTTAAAAACATGAAACTGATGTCATTAACATAAATCCACATGCAACTGTTGTTACAATTTGTACTATTTATTTTTAAAGTAGTAGATATTATCAATACGAAACCAAAACACAGCTATCAAGTCTAAAAAATTTTTGTAAGTGGTACCTATAACATTCATCAATAAAAATAATAATATGTAACTCTTTCCTCTTTAGATATTTCTCTATGATTTAGTTTATGCACTTCATTAATAATTTCAGTTACTAATTACTCATCATCAGATGAAAGGCATGCGTTGCTAGATATCTTACAAGGACTTCTAAATATCTCTTGAGGCTCATGAATCCTGCGGTCCCGCGATCTACTTGTCATAAGTGCAACGAATGGGAGAGGCATCGACCAACATTACGCTTACCGGTGCGAAGTCGCCATTCCAGCACCTTAGGACCCCAAAGTCGATGGACTTTCAACATCAGCTCTTCGTACTATCCGCGGCCATTGCCACTTTAGTCTCGCACTTCATTCAGCTATGTCCGGGGATCCTATTTCTGATCTGATCATGCACAGGCACTCCGAGCATAGTTCGCTAAATTGCCCTCACTGAATCTCAACCTACTTCAACTAATTCTTATATCACTTAAATCTTTTTTTGCTGTATTCATAAGTTATCTCTATGTTAGTTGGATTGGTATAACCTAAAAGCCTTTTCTTTAGTGTTATGTAGAATCTTCTAGATTAATAAATGCATTATTTACCACAAACACTGATAAATTTAAATCTGTTACCATTATGTAGTAAACGTGGTGCTCCTAAACATCTGCGCCGTGGATGATCTTCTTTATGTCTGCTGCACCTACATCGCAATACAGTATAGATTGCTGCGATATAACATTGAGAATGTGGTTGGGACGAATCGCGTGTTACAGGACCATGAATTGGCAGAGTTTCAACAGAAATGCAACCAATTGATCAAGTGGCATCAAAAACTTATTCGGTAAAAAGATCTTAAAGTAGTTTTATCTATTTAAATATTATTTTGATACGTTCCTATGTATCTTTTAGTATCATTAGTTATTAAATAGAATCAGGCGTTATATAAGATAATTATTATCAATAGGGAATAATCGGTAAATTTCGCTTTTCTACAGATAAACCGTCGAGTCCATATGGACGCAAAAATACCAAGATTCGACAGAAAGTCTTCTATGTTTGAATACGAATTTATTGACTTCGTGATTGAATATGCTAGGATCAACACCTGAGGATGCACTGATCTCGGAGTGAAATGTGCGTAGAAGATTTTCTGTCTTATCTGGGTGACGGTGTCGCTTTAATCGTTCATTTGTCAGTTTTTCGCGGAGAATAGCAATATATTATAATAAATTATTCCCTATGTATCTTTAGTTTTCTTTTAGTAAGCTTATCAAAAGAATTGTATCGGGATTTTTGTCTGTTTGTTCGTTCCAAATTCTTCTTCGATCTTCAGTTTAGCTTGGAATCTATCGTGACATATCCTTGGTAATATTATTTTAATGATGATTGAGAGATTCAGTAAAAACAAAAACTTTAATCTATCGACATGAATTAGTAATTTATCTTCCAAGATTATGCTAATACCATACTATAAAACACTTACAGAGCAAGTTAATTAAAAGATCGAAAGGAAAATAAACTGATGCTTTAAGTGCATTTTACTTTACCCAAAACAATTAAAAGCATTACCATCGTTTTCTACAGGGAGAATGCTTTTAGATTTAGAAGCTTTTAGTGCATTAGGGCTTTATCAATTTAGCTTAGGATTTACGTACAGTTAAAACCTTGACTAATCCTTCGTAATTACTCTTCTTTGTCCACAGACTAGCAAGTATGTTGGAATCTATTTATGCTGAATCAAACTTATTCAACTTCCTGTCGAGCTCTATTCTTATATGTTTAACTGGCTTTAACGTTATTGTAAGCAAGTTATTATTTTTTTTTAAGTTATTAGTTTTTTTCTGATTGTTAATTAACTTACTTACCTTATCAGCCGATAGATGTCCACTGCGGGACATAGGCCTCTTGCATGGTCCTCCAAGCATACCGGTCTCGAGCCGCCATCATCCAGCGGCTCCCTGCCCGCTTGATATTCGGTCCACCTAGTTGGATCGACCAACACTGAGTTTTTCGTACTTATTACTTCATTATACACCTTCCAACGGAGAGGGGATATAGAACTTGGACCCACCACGCTGCTGCATGGTGTGCAGTGGTGCACTGTTAAATTCTGAAAATAATAACGCAACATGAGTCGTCAACATAATTCCATAGGTTTTTTTTTATTCTCTACAAATTAGCCCTTGACTACTATCTTAACTGATGGTAAGTGTTGATGCAACCTAAGATGGAAGCGGGTTAACCTGTTAGGAGTAGGATGAAATCCACACCCCTTTCGGTTTCCAAAGGACATCGTCCCGGACGAAGTCGCTTAGCGGTACGTCTTTGTCGGTATGTACATTCTGAAAAAGTTACTTTTCCTTGCCTTTGCCAATCTGCCTCATTAGTCCAATGGCTGGCATGTCTTAGCATGGCTGCCGGTCTTTAACAACTGGGTTCAGGTTAAAAAAGTCTTGTTATTTGGTTCTTGCAGGAGATGGAAAACGTTGCATTTGCCGTGAGTTTCCTCGTGTTCTTGTCGTCGAGTTTGCTGCAGATATACATGCTGTGTTTCTTCGGTGACTTCCTAATGGCATCGGTATTTATTCCTATAATAAAATACTAGTGAACCCATGATCTCTAGATGTTGAGTCCGGTCCCTTATGCTAGCCACTCACCGTCCGATAAGCTCACACACATGCCCATAAATCTGATCGTGTGTTGGTCGCGAATCGCGATGTGCTACATAATGCCTATCGCGACCAACACACGATCAGTTTTATCGTCTGTCAAGCCGTTCGCTCCGCAACGTGTGAGATTCGTGAATAGTCAGTAGGTGACTTTAACTTTTTTGGCAGTGGCGTATCGTGCCTTAGAGAAGCCCTGTATCAAAATTAGTCGGGGGACCCAATAGAAGAAGGGCAAACCCCGATAAATATCTAGTTTTTGATTTAATATATAATAATTCTATCACCACATAGTGTTTTTTTTTAAGTTAGTAATTTGTGCAGTTTTTTTTATGTTTTTTGCCGTGAAGCACCGGATTAAGTAATATTGTAGATTTTACAAATTTTTGCTTTCACACATAAGGGGTCCCTGAAGTCCGGGGGCCCCGTATAATTGATACGGCTGACAGCGGTAGCTGTCAGCCGTATCTGTTGTCGGTAGGGTGGTAACTAGCCACGGCCGAAGCCTCCCACCAGCCAGACCTGGACCAATTAAGAAAACCTCAATCGGCCCAGCCGGGGATCGAACCCAAGAACTTCGTCTTGTAAATCTACCGCGCATACCATTGCGCCACAGAGGCAATCAAAGTAGGTACTGCTGTCATGCTTATTCTGCCACCACGCATTGCTTACCACCATTGGTTGCTGGTTTACAAGACCTACGCCTCAGGATGGTAGGCTCGGTGTGACAATTTGTAGGACCTGTTCGTTACATGCTCTTCTAAGTGTTGCTCTGTCAATAGGGGATGGTTTACCACTTACCACAATGTGGAACATCTCCTTGGTCCAATTATTAATATAAAAAAGTTGTTTGTGCATTTTTACAGAGCATGGAAGTGAGCGATGCGGTCTACAATAGTAAGTGGTATAACCTCAACGCACGGACAAGGAAGAATTTGCTTATAGTACAAACAAGGTCAGTATAATTTTTTTTTTATTCTTTACAAGTTAGCCCTTGACTACAATCTCACCTGATGGTAAGTGATGATGCAGTCTAAGATGGAAGCGGGCTAACTTGTTAAGAGGAGGATGAAAATCCACACCCCTTTTCGGTTTCTACACGACATCGTACCGGAACGCTAAATCGCTTGGCGGTACGTCTTTGTCGGTAGGGTGGTAACTAGCCACAGCCGAAGCCTCGCACCAGCCAGACCTGGACCAATTAAGAAAATCTCAATCGGCCCAGCCGGGGATCGAACCCAGGACCTCCGTTTAGTAAATCCATCGCGCATACCACTGCGCCACGGAGGCCGTCGAAACAATTAGAAAACAATGATCAAATTATGCCATTTTAAATTAAATGCTGTAGGTAGGTATACTGTCAGTTTAATGTCAGTGTAGGTATTAGTTTAGATTATAAGATTGTGTTGGCTGTGTTCGTGGCGTCAACCAATCTGTGGTTCCAACAGAAAATCAGCGCTACGTGTCCAAAATCAAGTGGTCAGGTAGCATTATGCTGACTGGGGCCATTTTCTGGGTTATACCACACATCGCAGGGTATTGTCCTGGATGTCATGGTGTACTGGAGATATTGTGATGTGTGGCATAATTTCGAAATAAACGCATTTTTCTTTCTTTACTTCTTTCATTGTGTGAGTTTAGAAAAACCGATTGGATGCGATACTAGTCCATAAGTAATTAGTCTAAGTCGCAGTCCACTTTTGCATTAACACAACGAAAGAGTGCGGTATTTTCGATTATTTCGTCTCGTTTAAGGCTCTTGTATGTGCTAGCGAAATTGACGTTGTAGGCGGAGCTATCTTTTTTCCCCGCGCCACCCGCTATATTTTTACGTCGCCACTCTCAAATACTATAAAATAACCTACGGGTAAGCCTCGGCGCTCCTACTAAATTTAAATGAGTGCCTCATTTCGTAATTTCCAGGGCGCAGAAGCCTAGCAAGTTGACCGCTCTCGGGTTCTCTGACGTCAATTTGAAAGCGTTTATGAGCGTGCGTATACTATTCCCTTATTATAAATGTACGCTATTGTTCTTCTGTATTTTTAACTTGTAACCGCAATGACGTAGGCAGCGTTTACCTACGACCTGCTGACGTTATATAACTTTGGTATTACCTATTATGTGTTGTGTTCTGTATTACATAATAGATACTGCTACAGATTGTTACATTTTTACAGAAAAACTATAAATTTTTAAGGCTGTTTGGCCTTAAAAATTTATAGTTTTTTTATACTTTTCTATATTCCCCTATCATAATGAGAGGGGGTAGGCCAATAGTCCACCACGCTGGCCCAATGCGGGGATTAGCAGAATTCACACACACAGAGAATTAAGGAAATTCTCTGGTATGCAGGTTTCCTCACGATGTTTTTCGTCACCGTTTGAGACACATGATATTTAATTTCTTAAAATGCACACCACTAAAAGTTGAAGGCGGATGCCCGGTTCGAACCCACATCCTCCGAAATCGGAGTCAGAGGTTATATCCACTGAGCTATCACGGGTACGCAATTTTGCTACGTAAACCTGCCCCAGTGGTCCAGTGTTTAGCCTTTGGCGTCCATCGGCTGATATGAGATGATGGATGATGATAGGTTAATAATGATGATGATGATGTTTGTTAAGCCATATTGTACATATTGTATGATATGTGCATTAAACAAAGCACGTTCCCGAATAAATGGAAAATGGCACGTATAGTTCCAATTTACAAAGGGGGCTCAAAAAGGAATGTGGAAAACTACCGGCCGATATCAATTCTGCCAGTACTTGCTAAACTTTTTGAACGGATAGTGCATGATAACATTTATCCATTATTACACAACACTATTATTCCACAGCAACATGGATTTGTACATAAACGTTCGACAGTAACTAACCTTCTGGTATTTACCTCGCAGCTATTTGAAAATATTGACAATAACAAACAAACAGATAGCATTTACACAGACTTTCAGAAGGCTTTTGATAGAGTGGACCATAAACGGCTACTTGAAAAATTGGCATATAACGGTATACGTGGTGATCTGTGGCGATGGTTCAAATCGTACATAACAAATCGCACTCAAACAGTAATTATTAGTGGTTTTAGCTCAAAGACGGTTGTGATCACTTCTGGCGTACCTCAAGGATCAATATTAGGACCGCTTTTGTTTATTTTATTCATAAACGATATTCATAAATGCTTCAAATATAGTAACTTTCTTCTTTATGCAGATGATCTTAAAATATTTAAAACTATAGAAACACCAGATGATCACTCCCTTCTACAGGCAGATTTAAATAGTTTCACGGCATACTGTTCTGAAAATAAATTAAGCTTAAGTTTAAATAAATGTAAACATATAATTTTTACTAAAAAAAAGAATATTAGCAATGTAACATACTCACTTGATAGTGTTAGCCCTGAAAAGGTTGACAGTATTAAGGACTTGGGAATAACGTTGGATTGTAAATTACATTTTGATATACATGTTCAAAACATAATTAATAAAGCATATAGAATGTATGGTTTTGTAATGAGAGCAAGTAATGGTTTTAAAAGAACTGCAACGTATTTACATTTATACAAATCACTAATTCGTTCTCAATTAGAATACGGTGTTTGTATTTGGAATCCGTTTTATGATAAATATGTAAAGAGCCTAGAGACAGTTCAAAAAAAATTTCTACGCAGGATGCACTATAAATGTACTCGGAGTTACCTTTCTTATAACCAACTTCTTGAAAAATATGATATACTAGGCTTAAAGTGTAGACGAAAGCAACTCGAAGTCATGCTCTTGTATGATTTATGTAATAACAAGTACGATTGTGTAGCCCTAACGCGCAAAATTTGTTACAAAGTACCACTCAGGGCTCGAATGCGAAGTGTTCGAACGCATCAGCTCTTTGCTACCACCAACTGCCGTACAAATGCGGGCAAACGTTCTCCATTATATAGAATGACGCAATCCTACAATGAGTTTTTCAATAATATTGATATTTTTTCTACACGTGTAGGTACCTTCAAGAGGTTGGTTATAAAACGGTTAAAGAGTTTATAGCTATTAGTTAATTAATAATTTAGTTTTAGTCTTTTCTTCCATCTATTTATTTTTTATTCACTTTTTATTTTTTATTTTAATTTTTTCAAAATTTGTTTGTAATAATTTTATATAAAATATTTAGGTGCGTAGTAGTCTACTTTATAGTATTGTAATCTGTGGTTTCCGAAGCTGGTGTCATAGTTATAATTTTTATTTATATTACTATTATCATAATATGATTATGTACTATGATGTTGTTTGTAAGCCCTCAATAAAATAAAAAAAAAAAAAAAAAAAAAAAGTTTTTGTTTCAGATTTTGAGCAGCGCCTGGTCATACTTCGCTTTATTGAAAACTGTTTACACCCACTCAGGAAAATAAACATTAAACATCCTCAATAGCTTAGTGAATAAATGTGGGAGTAAAAATCAAAAGTTCCTTAGTTAAATTCCCGTAGTTTATCCTCATTTTAATCTTCATCGTCACAACCTGCTTTATTACTATTTCGACGCTGTGTAATGGGTATTTTAAGAAATTAAATTTCACGTTTCTTAAACGGCGAAGGAAAACATCAAATAATTTTCTTAATTCTCTACGTGTGTGAAGTCTGTCAATCCGCATTGGGCCAGCGTGGTGGACTATTGGCCCAACCCCTCTCATTCTGAGAGGAGACTCGTGTGAGCCGAATATGGGTTGTTACTTGTTAATGATGAATTGTTACGGAACTAACAATTTACCACTCAGATATTTTATTTATTTATATGTGTGTCTTTTTTCAAATATTTTAAAAATGTCGAAAAAATACAAAACTCTATTAAAAATGTATAAAAAAAAAAGTTTAACCTTCCCGCTGCGGGACATTTGAGTGCCCAAACAACCGGTGGTCAGGGCTCCAGTGTGAGGGACATCCTAATAATACTCGCCGTCTCAAGAATCACTGCCTTCTGTATTGACCCTTGATTCAGCGGTTAAGCAAAAGCGTCTTATAGTGTTGGTCGAAGCACTTCGTTTTAAGACCATTGACTGAAACAACTATCGGAATAACAATAGTTGACTCAATATTCCACATAGCGGTAATCTCGTGAGAAGGGACGTAGCTACCACCGTATCAGACGTATCGATGATACGCTTAGACCATTATTAATGGTCTAAGATGATACGTTTCACTTAAAACAATCACAATCTCACCTAAAACGGTGCTTCGCGGGAAAAAAAAACTTCGGCAATGACAAAAGTAAGAAAAAGTTATCTCTTTTTCCCCTGGTATGATGGTTTTGGGCCTGCGCCCAAAAGTTGGAAACATTCTACATAGGTTAAGTCACTGTCATATTTATTTTAAGCGAGCATTTTCGTTTCTTTTGTGAGAAATCTTTACCCTTCATTTGGGCCCACCAACTAATGATGATACAGGCCCCCTAAGGCATGCTACGCCGTGCTCGCTCGTGAGCAAGATCCAAGTATTTTGATACTATTTCCTTTAGTAAGCTATTATTAAAGGAGTTCGATTTGACTGAAATGTCTTATTACGAGTCGACGGGCTACTGATCTCTCATTCACTCTCAAATCTGTTACTCTATTTTCTACGGAACCCTAAACACGTTCACAGTGCAACTTGTTGCATACAAAAGAAAAACTCATGTGGCGCACGGCGGACGAAAAAGAATAGCAACGTGTGATTTATAGATACCCTTGCGATACCAGGAATGGGAACGCTTTTGAGCCAGGTTGAGCCGCTTCAAACGACTTAATATTATAGCTTGGCAACTTCGTTCTTAACACTCCCAATGGTCTGCGCGGGCCGGGGGGCGTGTAGCTATGAATGATAAACCACGACTGATGCACCTCACTTCCCCGCACGCACGATTTCACACACGCGCAGTCTTTCCCCCCGTCGCCCGCAAATCATGGGAGTGTCATCAACGAACTGTTTCTGTTGTTGAAGTGTTTGTGTATATTCCAGTCGCGGATTTTGCTATTCTGGGGCCCTTGGCAGTAAAAAATGTGATTTTGGTTCTCCTTTCCAAATCCCTTGCAAGATTTGACTATAGAACAACTCTAAATACTTTTTTTAATTGAAAAATATATTTTTATTTAAAGTACTTTTAGCTCCGCCCCTGCTTGAAATTAACCTACTTTAAAATCGTGTTTTCACTTCGTTAAATGGACAAAAGTATTGTTTAGGTGATTTTCTATCTAGCTTGTACCATAGAATACATAATATGTACAAAGCTTGTACTATTAAGACGTACCTATTCTGTGGCCTTAAGTGCCTTAAGCCAATCTTCTTTCTTTTTTCTTCTATTTAGAATTCTGCTTTCTTTTTTATTCTGTTTAGCTTTCTTCTTTATTACTGAAGCCAGACGTATTTTCGCAGTATAAATAAAATAATATAAAAGTGTCATGTGTGGACCTGGAGGTAAATGTATAATTATTTAAAAGCACGTGTAAATGAAAAAAAAGCAAGCTCGTTACACACATCGTATTTTGTAAATAGAAGCAAGGTGAAAGCGAGTAATTAAAAAAAAGAAGAAAAAAATAAAGCTCGCCGCACAGTGTTGTTTCGTAAATGAAAGCTTACTAGAGTTATAGCGCCGTGTACAGTGGCTGGTACGTTTTTATCTGTGCAAGCAAGTGACAGCCGGTGTCGCTGTCCCGCCACAATAAGTCTCGAGTTGAGCAACAAGTGGTACAGGGGTGCGAGGGATGTGCAACTGCGGGCACGCCGTTACAGAGAATCTTGGCATGTAACGGTGTCGACCTTTGCCTATTTAAAAAAGAAAAAAAATATTTTATTATATATTGGTATAATCAGAATAAAAATGCTAAAATGTGTTTCTCTTTAATTATGTTGTACACATCATCTGTTTCATCATCACGTACACTTTGTCACATCAATTAAATAAAAAAAGAAAAATATGCTAGAGCTTTTTTTTACTCTTTAGGTACAGGTTAGCCCTTGACTACAATCTTAACACTAATCATCACTTACCATCAAGTGAAATTGTTGTCAAGGGCTAACTAAAAGACTTAAAAAAAGAATTTAAAAAAAACCTGATGGTAAGTGATGATGCAGTCTAAGATGGAAGCGGGCTAACTTGTAAGGAGGAGGATGAAAATCCATACCCCTTTTCGGTTTCTACACGATATCGTACCGGAACGCTAAATCGCTTGGCGGTACGTCTTTGCCGGTAACTAGCCACGGCCGAAGCCTTCCACCAGCCAAAAATAGATAGACCAGCTTCTATTATAGATAAGATAGATTTAAAGAAGATCGTTCAAAATTTCAGCCTGGTGTTTGTACTAACAGAAAAATAAAATAACGTACAAATTGAACATCAAAAACAACTACCAAATACGTAAGCTTTATTTTATAATCCACTTTGAAGTAGAGTAGAGAAAAATTAGGTTTTTCTCTTTTTTTAAGAAATGTGGGTATTTCTTAAAAAAAGAGAAAAGCCTCGTTTATTCGAAATCGGTACACTTTTGCTCCATATAATCCAACTCTCAAAGGGCTCGCATTTGTTTCTAGTGATCCTGTATACATAAATATGTAATGTAAGTAAACACAAAATTGTGCATGTGTGTACTTAGAGTAGCTAGATTCGGATCACTTTTTGCGGTGATTTTGTAGGCACGAAACATATCTAATAGTATAAAATCGTTGGCCAATAAAATATCCTACGGTTAGTTTCTAGTCAAATTAGCCGCAGTGGCCAGCATTGTATTTCATAATCACCAATTACAATCACTATTTTTATGGTATTACAAGTGGTACGAATCTTAAGCTTAATTTCAAATATAACGGTTGAATATTATTATATTTAAGTTGTAATTTCTATTACATTTAGGGTCAAGTTTATTCATTAATTTTTCGTTATGGTACATTGATTTGTTGAGTACAAATCAATGTACCGACCGACCTTGAAAACGCTTGCGCAAGTAAATTTGAATGCAATGTTTACAGAATTCTGTTATTTATATTGTCTACTTCAATCATTGCTTTCATAAGATATGGCATTTTTTCAATAAGGCGGAAATTAAAGCTTTTGTACCTACAAGTGTTCTGTACCTCCTCCGTGAGTCGTGAACCTCTTGTGTGAGGGTCGTGACCACATGTGTTCTGTACACCATTACGTAATTTAGCCATTTCCTGTAAGTGAAATTTAAATGAAATAAATTTCTAGTCGTCATCTTTAAAATATTTGATTTAAAATGCCGGGATTTTTATTCTGTTTGATAATAATTTAATATGTATTTTAAGGCTAGATGATGCCTATTAAATATAATGTAGCATAAAATTAATAAGTATAATACATGAACCTATGCAAATAACGAGAGAGACGAATATTGATTGATTGATTGATTGATTGATTGATTGATTGATTCATCCTACGGGGAGAAAAAATTCCGAGCAGACCAAACGGGAACCAAGATGTTTATGCAAGTTATAGAGAGATTTCCTCTCGCACCCACTTTCTACGTACAAACGAAACCACATGGCTATTTTTATAATATAATAAGCGGACGCCCGCGACTTCGTCCGCGTGAAACTCGATGTAAACTTTCAACTACCCCTACCCCTTCATTTTTTTTCTGTCATAAGAACCTTCACCTGACAATAACAAACACATCAAAACACCAAAAAAAAACATCAAAAAAAACATTAAAAAAAAATTGTGAAATCGGTCCAGCCGTTCACGCGTGAGGGATATATGGATTCTTTTTTATATGTATATAAATTATTTCTGTAAAAATATTTGTATCTGTATATTTGTTATTTGTAAAAATAGCACTAAAATCCTTATAACTGTTGGAAGTGTCGGAAAAATTCAAACCGCCTGAGACATTTCATAGAAGACGATGCATTATATTTTTAAGGTATTAAAAAACAGTCCCTGATTTTAGAGGAGGATTCCACGCAAGCGAAGTCGGGGGCATCTGCTAGTATAAAGATAAATAAAAAAAAATCTTAGCGGCCCGCAGTTGCACCTCCCATCAAGATACATGACAAACGCGGCAAAACAAAACCCGCACTTTTGCTCGTTGCCGCTGTTCTGTGGAAAGCGCGCGAAACTCCATATTTCGTCTACGGCATGAACAATGGTCGACATTTTATTTATTCTGCCAATGCATGTGTACTCTTGCTCTCGAATACAAGGATTCATTTTAAATTCACTGTGTGAGGTTTTCCCTTAAATTTTAAACATTTGTATTGTTACCTACGTACAGTTGATGAAATATTCTCATAATACGAGTACCCGTGATACTGGTCCGGGGTCGAATCTGGTCCGGGGCATGCACCTCCAATTTTTCAGTTGTGTGCATTTTAAGAAATTAAATATCACGTGTCTCAAACGGTGAGGGAAAACATCGTGAGAAAACCTGCATACCAGAGAAAATTCTCTGCGTGTGTGAAGTCTGCCAATCAGCATTGGGCCAGCGTGGTGGATTATTGACCTGACCCCTCTCATTCTGAGAGGAAAACTCGAGATCAGCAGTGAGCCGAATATGGGTCGATAACGACGAGAATACCTACCTACGCATGATGGTTTCTACGCAATAACGACATACCTACATAGAGACCTATAATATCTCCCCACAATATAAATAATACAGCTCTCGAAAACTTATTATGAGAGTGCCACCTCTCACCCTAACCAACTAGTAGTTGAGGCTTCCCCCCGATTTCAACGCCGATTGTAGGTCTGAAAAACGTCATATCAGGCGATGATTCTGCGCTCGTCCAAAACCACCGGCATTGCCGGTGATGATGATGATCAATGGCTGAAGTACCATTAAGGAGCCTACGGTACAGTCAGATGAAAAAAAAGAAAAAAAATATATACGGTCGAATCGAGAAACCTCCTCCTTTTTTTGAAGTCGTTTAAAAAAAAGAGGTTAGCCAGAGGATTAGGTACTTCGGTATGTTATACCTATTTATGCAGCATGCATGCGTAGCCACTTAATTTGGGTAACGAAATTGCTATCCCCGAGGCATAGCGTTTAAAATTAAAAGTAAATAGGTAGGTAGGCAAGTAAAATGTTCTCCCAAAAATACATCTCAGGTAGAAAAATCTGAGACGTCGGACGCTTTTCAAAAAAAAAGGTCGACATTTCCTGGAACGGCTTTTATAAAATGTTTTTGTTAGAAACATTTTTTTGTACTACATTCGACCCTAGGTGTAGGGTAACCATATTGAAGTTAATTTTTTAGAGCATAGAAATGTCAACTAGCAGACTTATTCTCTATCTTTGACTTAAGTTAGTTGACATAAACGAAATTGAGATTCTATGTTAAATTGTCATCCGCTGCTTAGGGGTGGATATCACACAGTAGGTAAATGACATTTCGTCAATCGATTTAATGTTTATTTTAATAGGTTGATAATAAAGGCTAAAATAGTGAATAGGCCAGCAGGATCTTCAAATGTTATGACGTTTCGTAACATCTTGCGTTAAGCTAAATCAAATCAAATCAAAAATCATTTATTTCAAGTAGGCTCAGTTTACAAGCACTTTTGACACGTCAGTTGACTATTTGTAAAGATTCTACCACCGGTTCGGAAGGCAGGTTCTGCTGAGAAGATACCGGCAAGAAACTCAACAGTTGCTCTTTTGAAAAAGTCATACAGTATTATAATTTACAATTAATAACAATTACTGTTTACATTTCTTATAGTTTTACTTTCTGTGTGAAGGTGGAAGCTGATCCAACGGCCTCCAAGCATCTTTATCATTAAGGAACTCATCAATGTTGTAGTACCCTCGACTAAGTAAATGTTTTTTAACACATTGCTTAAAGCTATGCATTGGCAGGTCCATCACAGTCTTGGGGATCTTATTATAGAAGAGTACACCCAAACCTACAAAAGATTTTTTTACTCTTTGGAGACGATATGCAGAAATAACTAACTTATGCCCGTGTCTAGTAAGACGTGGGTTTAAATCTCCTTTTCGTTTGTACAAATTAATATTTTGTCTTACATATACTATACTGTTATATATATATTGACAGGCTACTGTTAGTATACCTATTTCTTTAAACTTTTGACGAAGGGACTCGCGTGATTTTAATTGATATATTGCTCGAATTGCTCTTTTTTGAAGTACAAATATAGATTGTATATCGGCAGCCTTGCCCCACAATAAAATACCGTAAGACATTACGCTGTGAAAGTACGCAAAATAAACAAGCCTAGCTGTATCAACATCAGTAAACTGTCTTATTTTTCTCACGGCAAATGCCGCTGAGCTAAGTTTACCAGACAGTTTTTCTATATGAGCACTGAAGTTTACAATCCAAGGTCACTCCCAGGAAAACTGTGGAACTCTCCATTTCCAGTGTTTCACCATCGATCATTATAGACTTATCTAATTTATAAGCTACGCAATATGCGCTATACAAGATTTTAGAAACCAACGGTAACGTAGGGGGGCGGTGGCAGGGCAAAAACCCTTGCGCCCCTATCTCCCACCTGCAGTCGCCTCATGCGTCTTGACTTTATGTATGACCTGCGCGTAGCGCCATCTGTAGCTGATATCAGTGACGTCATAAAGATTGTGTCCGACTATAGAGAAGTATTTAAGAATAACACAGTCAAAGGTATTTCAAATTTCATGATTGAATAAGAATTTTTTATTTATTACTAGCGGACGCCCGCGACTTAGTCCACCCTTAGTGCTCCTTAATCCGGCGCTCTCGCAAAATCCGTTCCTAGTTGACGCCTACTACCTATAAACTACCTCCCTGCCAAATTTTAACTTTGTACGTCAAGCGGTTTTCGAGATGTCGTGATGAATGACCTTTCGCATTTATACGTATTATGTTAACATTAGTGTTAATTAGTAAGTGAATAAATCACTCATATTTTATTGAGACCCATCGAAAACCCCACAGAATCCTAAGAATGCTTCAGTTCCATTTAATGTGAACCGAAGTATTTTCAGGAGATTTTTGCTTTACAATTAATCAATTCTAAATTCATCATTACCAGCCTATTTTATTGGCCTACCATTATGCTCCAGTGCGGCTTAGGATGATAATATTAAAGTCTTTTAGGATCACTATCAGATGCAAATTAATGACAATGACCGGAATTAACGGCTTAAAGAGTCTGTGACATTCATCTATCTGATCTTTCATATCAATACATCAAAGAAAGAATGAAAATAAATTTATTCAAACGTAAGTATATCAATCATCAACATCATCATCAACCAATACATGTAAATAAAAATGAAGTGGCTGTCTGCGATTTCAAAATAACTGTGTTTTTTATACGACAGTAAAACACCATCTAACTTTTGCCTGTCAGAAAGCCTAGACAAAAGAAAGACTAAATTTAATGGATATTTCACTGGAAGTTAGAAGAGGTCATTGAATAACATATAGATGACTTTTTATCACGGAGAAGTCTATGGTTCCCGCGGGATTTATGAAAAACAAAAAAAAAACACGTGGATAATGCCGCATGCGTCCGCTAGTTTATAATATAAAAATCCATACTAATTGATATATCCAAACTAATACAATTGAGAAATTGCGAAAGTATGTCTTTACATTTTCACAGTAAAACAAGTGAAGAATCTCAATAGATTCATTTTTTTTTTTTATGGGAGAATTATTATGAGAGAACTGAAGTTTTTAGCAGAACATAGAACATAGGAAATAGGCTACCTACTTTATAAACCGGAAAATCCATGGTTCCTGCGGGTTTTGTGAAAAACAGAATTTCATTACGGGCGTCCACTAGTATTTTAATAAAGATTAATTTAAAGCATTTTTTGAAGGATTCATCACAAACTTGGACGAATACTAAAAAACTAAATCGTTTGGCGAACCTATTGATACATCTTCATTGTATAGCCTACCTACTTACTTATCGGTGTATTTTGTAAAGATTATCGCAGTACGTATATGTATATTGTTATACAGCCACTAAACTTAATGACTCTGCTTTATTTTAAGTAATATACAAACATTCGAATCATTATCATTATTAAAAATAATAATTATTATTATATTTTTACATTACTTATTATGTTTATTGAATTGAATAATATAAAAAAGTTGTAAGCAAGCCGATGCTCTAGCTCCTACCATAGGAAAGTAGACAATAATTAGTTTGGTTCAGGATGAGTTTGGAACCAGGTTTTGCTACCAGCCACCAAACAAACGTTAAAACTCTGTCTAAACTCTAAAGTTACCACCAAAGATTTTTTACTAGTACTATACTCAAACTTAAACAGTCAAACGTACTACCTATAGTATAAAATCCTTTGCCACGCACAATCTAGTCTACTTAATAATATAATCATCTCTGAAAAGGATCGACACCGTATGAATTCGATCTGAGTATTTTTTATACGAAACTCCATACTGCAACGCACACTAATCAGAATCGCAACGTAAACGCCTCGCCTTGGGACTTGCATACGTCTTCCAGAGCATGTCTCTTTGTGCATGTTTGCCCTTCTCACCCTCCTGCGTATCGCTATCGCTATCGCATTGCCATCAACGTGAGGTCGGCGAGCCGTAAGCGCGGCGTCACCATCGCCTAGTCGTAACCGAATCGACGCCTGATTGACGGCGAGGTGATTCGGTTTCCTATTCAAGATGATTATGTGTAGATTATAGTCTGGGCCATAGATTAGTTATTAGTTACTGCGTAACTGGGCTCTGGAACTTTGAAACCTACTACCTCCCAAAGCCATCCAAATTGAAACTAATAGTTGCCTAAATGCCTACCGTACCTACTTAATGTGTATGAATCGACCAACGGAAACGTAACTATTCGGGTAGAGACATAGAGAAAATAGTATAAAATATCATTAGAAAATAGGTCTATATTGGTAATATATGATTAGAGTGTATTCTTACAGATTTTCAATCAGTATAATAACATCAATAAATATCTTATACAGTTATACCTACATATTAAATAAAAGAAAATAACAAATACGATTATAAAAGCAAAACGCTTAAAGAACGTAAATTCAACAATTTCAACAGCTAACATTTTCCCTAGAATCGTAAAGATAAACTTTCTTAATATGTTGTCTGTGTCTCATCCTCAATTTTTACCCTGTCTGTCTTTAATCTGTATTCTAAATATATCGGTAAAACAGTTCCACAACTAGTGGCGCCAGCCCTGTTTTACCGGCGCTCGGCGATCTGTCATGGCGACGTTCGGTCGGTGGTGTACATTCTGTGCACAGTAAAACATAAATAATGATTCTTAGAATGAATATTTCATTAATGTGCGTTAGAAAAGCCCGTGCTTATTCCAAAATATCATGATTAACGCGTGAGATATATAATTTAGGGTTAAGTGTGCTTTAAAATGGACAAGAAAAATGCCATTCGGAGAGGCAAAAGGCCGTCCAAAGTGCTCGAAGAAAATTATTGGGATTGTAGCGTTTGTACATACAGGAATAACGCCGAAGCTTTCAAGTGCTCAATGTGTGACGTTAGAAAAGGTAATGTGGCTTTAATTTTTGGATAACAACCTCAAAAACCGACTTCAATTTGATGTTCATTCTGCACCTTCGCTGAATAATTATGGACACAAAAGTCATTACACTCATTTGTAAAGTTAATTATAAAGGTGAAACGACGTTCTCTGAATGCAATAATGACGTGTTTCATTAATTAAGCATACTTTGTGCATAATCTTAACACTTGAAAGAACAAAGTCTTAGCAGTATTGATTATTTCTCATGTTACGTACCTACTGAGAAGAAGGGCCTAGATTACGTGCGTAGGTGTTGTATAGTAGGTAGTCTATTGTTTTATCAAAGAAATTTCGCAGCAAATTCCATGAAATTCACATAACAAATATAGATACCTACTCTACAGGAAATAGCAGCTTCTAAAATATGCACAAAGACATTTTACTATCAATAATGTTAAAGCATTGAGCTACATGCTAAAACTAGTTATTAAAACTGTACATTTTACATTTAGTTTAGTTTAGTTTAGTATTTAAACATTTCATTCCTTTTGCTTCGTAATGTAAACAAATTCCCAAATAAAAATAGTTCATTATAAGTCCGCACAAAACGTCCGCCCATGGCGCTGTAGTCGATATAATCCGATAAAATTAAATAGCTGTCACTTGATAGTGTGACTAATTGTTAAACGGCGACTTTTTTATTGTTAGGTTAAAAAGCGTTGACCTCTATCGAGTAGCGAGTAGCAACCACTAACTTGAATACTTGAGTTAAAATTAATATGCAAATTGGGCAATTGTTTAAAATTAAAAAAAAACATTGCAATTAGGTGTAATTTAATGATTAAATAATTGCAAATTTAGTAGTTCCCATTATTTTTTTTTTCGTTGTAGTACCTACCTATCTATAAATAGGTTTCTATACCTACAATATTTCGTGTATACTTAGTCTGTAAGGTTTATTATTTTTTCTAGACTGTGCCATAATTATCGACCCATATTCGGCTCACTGCTGAGCACGAGTCTCCTCTCAGAATGAGAGGGGTTAGGCCACCACGCTGGCCCAATGCGGATTGACAGATTTCACATACGTAAAGGATTAAGAAAATTCTTTACGTATGTGAAATCAGGTTTCCTCAGGATGTTGGAAAAAAATATCGTTTTATATCCGCGAATACACTTGTTTTTGGATACAGGCGCTTTTTGCCAAACGCCCAACTCTTATTTCAGCCACTAACGATCAAGTAAACTAACATGCCTGCAGCGCTACCGGCTTGACGTCCGATAAAACTGATCGTGTGTTGGTCGTGATTTGTATGATGTCATGCACATCATCATCATTAACAACCCATATATTTGGCTCACTGTTGTGTACGAGTCCCCTTTCAGAATGAGAGGGGTTAGGCCAAAATTCCGCCACGCTTCACCGTTTGAGACACGTGATATTTAATATCTTAAAATTTGACGGCCTACGTGGCGCAGTGGATTTACAAGACGGAGGTCCTGGGTTCGATCCCCGGCTGGGCCGATTGAGGTTTTCTTAATTGATCCAGGTCGGGCTGGTGGGAGACTTCGGCCATGGCTAGTTACCACCCTACCGGCAAAGACGTACCACCAAGCGATTTAGCGATTTCCGGTACGATGTCGTGTAAAAACCGAAAGGAGGTGTGGTATTTCATCTAACATGTGAGCCCGCTTCCATCTTAGATTGCATCATCACTTACCATCAGGTGAGATTGTAATCAAGTCAAGGACTAACTTGTAGAGAATAAAAAAAAAATGTAACTGAAAAGATATCCTGTAGTATATGCTAATTATAATTAGTATCGATACAGCATACGTCGCTAGGGCGGGTCCCTAGTGGAGTATAGCTTAGCAACTGCGTTCGTAACACTCCCGATGTTCCGCGCGGGCCGGGGGGCGTGTAGCAATGAATGAAAAACTTACGACTGATGCACGTCACTTCCCCGCACGCACGATTTCACACCCGCGCAATCTTTCCCCTGTCGCCCGCATATCATGGGAGTGTTATGAACGAACTTGCCCGACTATAGTTATGTACTCAGTATAGCTAGTTACCTACGTCCTACGTCTTTCCATATACAATAATTGGTGGATACATTGGAAATGCAAAGACAAGGAAATGCTCGGGGCTAATGCGAAAACTGTGTCGCGTTGGGATGCTGGGAAATTGAGTTTTGAGATCGGGCCAGAGGGGGGGGGGACTTTAGCTGCATAAGTTTCCCATTTTTTTTTTTTACTTTTTTTATCCAAAATTAAAAATTTTACCTTAGTGCTAACCTACTGAGTAAATTCTCATAGTAAGATGTTTCTAATTTCTTATTAAAAAATTAATGACTTTCGTACAAAGTTTGGGATAGCCCAGTGGATATGACCTCTGCCTCCGATTCCGGAGGGTGTGGGTTCGAATCCGGTCCGGGGCATGCACCTCCAACTTTTCAGTTGTGTGCATTTTAAGAAATTAAATATGACGTGTCTCAATCGGTGAAGGAAAACATCGTGAGGAAACCTGCATACCAGAGAATTATCTTCATTCTCTGCGTGTGTGAAGTCTGCCAATCCGCATTGCGCCAGCGTGGTGTACTATTGGCCTAACCCCTCTTATTTTGAGAGGAGACTCGAGCTCAGCAGTGAGCCGAATATGGGTTGACAATGATGAAGCAGATATTAATTCACCTGCAACCATATATCAGAGCAAGCCTGCTTAGCGGCACGAACCAGTTGATTGATTCATCATCATCATCATCATATCAGCCGATGGACGTCCACTGCAGGACGTAGGCCTTTTGTAGGGACTTCAAACATCACGACATTGAGCCACCTGCATCTAGCGAATCCCTGTGACTCGCTTGATGTCGTCAGTCCACCTGGTGGGAGGCCGGTCAACACTGCGCTTACTAGTGCGGGGTCGCCATTTCAGCACCTTGGGACCCCATTGATTGGTTATCCGTGGTTGATGTTATTCCTCGTCGGTCGAAGGTACCTCCACCCGCAAGCCGCGCATCAACCCGGCGCTGGTGGCGGCGCAGGCGGCGGGGACTGCGCCCACCAGCTCACAGAAGCGGCCGCGCTCCGCCAACTCGCTCAAGAAGAAGCGCCGCCCGCCACGCCTCAACAACGTGGACAGAAGCTCTGCACAGACCAGAGAGGTGAGATATAACTTACTATTGTACTTAGTATATCATAATCAACCCGGCGCAGGCGGCGGGGACTGCGCCCAACAGAAGCGCCAACTACGACTGGTCGCTCACGCACTATAGCTTGGCAACTTCGTTCGTAACACTCCCAATGGACCGCGCGGGCCGAGGGGCGTTTAACGATGAATGAAAAAGCCACGACCGTTGTACCTCACTTCCCCGCACGCACGATTTCACACCCGCGCAGTCTTTCCCCCCGTCGCCCGCATAAAATGGGAGTGTCATCAACGAACTAGCCAAGCTATAGTTCAGTTCGTAAATTAACAGCATCCCGATAATGGTAAGCGTTCAATTCAATTTTTGATTTTATGTAAGCGTTCACAGATCCGTATTGTAAGTATCGGACGCATCGCATCCAACGTATTCTTTGTACGGAAAGTAAAACAGTGCGGCCACTGATCCGCTTCGTACGGATCGCACGAATCTACCGTAAAATTAAAAATCCGTTTTATGCGATGCGTCCGATACGTACGATGCGGATTTGTGGATGCCTGCCTTAAGAGCGCGCAGGACGTCGGTACGATATGGATATAGTTCGAAGCGCAAACGAGACGCCGAATTATTACTTTCACGTGAGTGAAAAGCACGGAGCGATTGACGCGCGACGCAAATTTTATGACGTGAGCGCCAAAACCATTTTTACCTAATTGCAAGTAAATTAAACAACATAACGAAAAACAAAATGGCCATGTTCAAGATATATACCTAATTTTCTATACAAAACAAAAATTTAAGAAAATATGTTTGCTTTTCCTGAGATTGAAAGCAAAATGCGAGCAAAACATGTATTTTTCAAAAAAATAAACTATCGAGAAAAGTTTTACAAATTGTGTATTTTGTATAGTCATAACAAAGCTAACACTTTGAAATATCATTTACCCAAATATCAAGCTCCTAATTTTTTTTAGAATCTGAGATCCAGAACCATTTGTAACCACCAAATTACATATTGCACACTCTTAATTCGCCGCTTCACGACCGGTCGTGGCCGAGGCCGCAACCGCGCAGTCTAACCGTAGCGAAGCTTATGCGACCACGGCCTGCAACTAATCGTAATCGTGGCCGCATAGTGTGTGATATGCCTTAGTTATTGAAATATGTTCTGTTACAAACTTATCAGCCTATAAATATATCATTGGCAGCTAAAGAAACGGTGCAGGTGGTATGAAATGTCAATAAAAAAGACACGTTATCTGCTAATCATTTAGATAATTTTATGCGTACGCACAAAAACAAATCTTTGAATATTTATAGATCGGTTCACTTACCAAATTGGTCGGCCAGCTGATTGTAGGTACACCTGCGCTACGCCATTCCCGTTTGTGGCGAACTTTTTATACGACTAGTAAAATAAGCAATGGATAATTTAAAGTATTATTACAAAGCGAATTTACATAATATTAATAAGCCCTTTTGTCGGAGTTTGACATCAGAAGCGGTTGTCTGCAAAACACAGTATTGAATGAAAGTCTGTCAGGTCTAACAATTCCCTCTAAGAATGTTACCAATAAACCCTGAGTAGCAGAGAATGACCTTGAGTGGAGTCACGCACTTGTGAACGATGTGTGTAGGGTTAAAGGATCCTTTGACTGTTAACAAACACTCCCCTTTTCCACTCAAGTCACTCTCCCCGCCTATTCCAAGTAACCCATAAATAATTACACAACAAGAGATGTGGACGGCTCGAACGCCACGAGCACTGAAGCCGTCCGTACCGCAAGTCGTTGCAACGCGGCTATAACACTTTAATTCCGTGTTTTTTAATTAGTTGCCGTGAGAATACGGGGATAAAATATAGCCTATGACACTCACAAATAACGTGGTTTTCTAGTGGTAAAAAAATCTCAAAATTTTGGGGAACGGGAACTACGCGTTTAAAACGGGGTTGTACAAAATGAAAAAAACAAATTCGAAATTTATTGTTTCATAGTTGTAATCGCGTTCGTCGGTTAATGAGGTTCGTGAATAAGCATGCACCTTCAACTTTTAAGTTTTTAAGTGCATTTTGAGAAATTAAATATAACTGTGAAGAAAAACATCGTGAGGAAGCCTGCAAACCAGAGAATTTTCTTAATTCTCTGCGTGTGTGAAGTCTGCCAATCCGCATTGGGCCAGCGTGGTGGACTATTGGCCTAACCCCTATCATTCTGAGAGGGGACTCGAGCTCAGCAGAGAACCAATATTGGTTGATATCGAGACTACTTGAGGGTGAAACTAAACCGCGGAGGTCTCCTAGTACAAAAATGTTTCTCAATATTACCATTCACCACCAGGTAACCGTCAGCGGTGTGACAGTTGTGATAACAGAGTACAAGCCCAAGAAGTCCGTCGCCAGCAGCTCCAGTGACGTCGAGTCGTCCAACGACGCGCAGCCCTGATCTCTCGCTCACGCTCACCACACTCCGCATCTATCTGTCTCTCACAACCGCCAGGTAACACCTTCCACCAGGCGATCATGATACGTCGGATTACCATTCTATACCTTCCTAGGCCAGTGCACATAAGATATCACTACATTTCGACATGATAGAAAGGTAAATGTAGACCAATAGCAGCGGATTTAAGTGAGCCCTTGATTACAATCTCGCCTGATGGTATGTGATATGAAACGGGGTAATTTGTTAGAAGGAGAATGAAAATCTACACCACTTTCGCCTTGGCCTTTCTACATGACATAGTACCGGAACGCTAAATCGCTTGGCGGTACGTCCTTGCAGGCAGTAGAGTGGTAACTAGCCAAGCTGAAGTTTCGCACCAACCAGACTTGGGCCAATTAAGAAAATCTCCATCGGCCCAGCTGGGAATCGAAGCCAGGACCTCCTTCTATTTATCGATATTTCAAATCCACCGCTATTGGTCGACAATGTCTCTTAATCTTCACAGGATATTTATCGTTGACACATGCTATGCCTAGCTGCGACCATCGACAATTATCTCGTGAAGATAAATGGATATAATATCAACCAATGGCGGCAGAGTGGTCCTAGTTTTATCTCTTTCGTCTCAACGTAATGAAAGAGATAGCGATATTTCCAGTTGTGTCGCTATTGGTTGGTATATTTGTCTATTTCTGTTCACGAGATATGTCGTTGACGCCCGCTCGATCTGACGGCTTATGTCATATTTTAATAGAAGTATATCAAAGCGGATTGTTGAAACTCTTAGTACGTCGAGGGTAGATAGAGAATGGTAATGGTAAAAAATATTTACAACTATGAATATAGTTTTTTTTTTAGTGAATAATTTGCGCTTGAGCTTTGAAAACTTGAATGTTTGGAAAAATTTAAGATTAATTTTTTAAATTTCAGTTTCTAAATATTAATTAAATTAACTGTGAATTTAAATCTAGTTATCTGTACTAAAATATCACAAAATTAGTATATATACTATTAGGTGCCTAGACTATAAGTTTATTTAATTAAATGTTTTACTTAAAATGAAAAAATAACGTTCTTCCATGTAGAACGTTGTGATTGTATGAAAATTAAAGCAATACTTTTAGCCTTGAAAATTAATTTAAATATTTATTTGATCCATTTTCAAGTTTTCAAAGGTCGTGAATCATTTTAGTTTTAACTTCGGTGCGTAGTATTTATTTTAATGATAAACTAATTTAAATTAATAAAATAATAATGATAAACTAATTTAAATTAATTAAATTAACACAAAGCTGCCATGTACGAAATGCTTTGAACATAATTTATTTGGATTGCATGTTACGGACCATGTTGAATTGTGTGCTTTCAGAGTAAAAGTTGGTGCGTTTTAAAATTATGTCCTCCTGTCGTGTGCAAACAGAGGGTAGAAATGTAAAACATGTTTGTATAATAAACGTCAAACGTTTAGTCCACTCTGAAGTTGCTTCACGATGAACTGCGTAACTATACGTCTTGAGTTCAAAGCGGACTAGAAGTTTGTCGTATACTTTACTTCTAGGATTTACTTTATAGATACGGTTGATACAGTTGCAAAAGTGATTGCTAGTGATTATTATGCGATTGTACATTTTATCGTGCCATGAGGGTCATTTTGACTTTTTGGTATGTCGCGTCTGCATACTTCAGTAGGTCTTACATGGGACTCACGACGTTAATTTCGTGAAGAGAAACAAGACATGTCGACCAATGGCGGCCGATCAATCAATCTCTTTCTCGTTTGGTTCAATAGGACGAAAGAGAAAGCGATATTGTCGGTTCGGCGCTATTGGTCGACATTATGACATTTTGTCTTCGCGAGATAAGTATTGGGTCACATGTTAGGTCTACTGGCAAGAAACTTTGCTTATTTAAGCAGTTAATTTGAATTATCGATATGAATGCAGCACAACACTAGTAAACACAATATTGTCTATGCTTTTCTTATGATTTAAGGCTGAAAGCGACTGTAAGGATGACATAATTTCGAGACGTTATGTTAGCCACCCACGGTCAGATATACCCACATGTTTGCAGCGCTGCCGGCATGACGTCTGGTAAAATTCATCGAGTGTTAAGCCGGATTTATATTTGTCTGATGAGTCGTGTCGTGATGCATCAGAACAGAATCGGTATCACACATTTTGTATGGCAACGTTTACATTTATGTGACATGTCGTGATGGCTTCATGTGTCGCATACAAAATATATGATACCGATTCTGTTCTGATGCGTCACGACACGACACGTTAGACAAATATAATTCCGCCTTTAGTCGCGATGGATATGACAGCGAAAGTGTCGCGATCCACACACGGTGAGTTTAACCGGACGTCATGCCGGCAGCGCAGCAGGCATGTGGGTATATCGGACTGGCATTATACTAAAATAAATCGTAATCGTATCGTAAAATAAGTCGTGTGGAGTTTGTCGGTTGTAAATAGGAAAGGACCAGCGGTCACTGCCGAGTTGTAGAAGCTGTATATAAAACGGTTTTGGATTAATTGTTATATTGAATGAATAATAAGTAATGAGTAATGTTATGCGAACAGTGATGGGATGTCATTTATAATTGGAAAATTATTGGAAAATCAATTTAATTTTACAGCATTTTCAGACTAGAGGTTTTCGCTTGAACAAGCATTTTTTTGGAATCGCATGTGACGCCAGCTAGACACTCAAGTTTGCCGTGAAATCTGCAGCTTGCTTATGTTATGGATGTGGGCAGTGAAAAACTGGCATGGTTCCGATATTTTTTTTTCACTGCCGCATGCCTAATATTCTGCAGACTTGACGGTAAACTTAATCGTGTGCGTCTGCCATAAGAGCTTAGAGAAGCGTCTTTTACCAACCGATCTACTTGTACCAGTATTGACACGCTGATAAGATAAGTCAGAATTCGTGTTAGCACGAACACGCCAGAAAAAAATACGCTAGTCTGTGACTGCCCTTAGGTACTTTTTAAACAGTTTTAATAAAATTTTGGTCAGTTCAATTTTAATTGTTTTTAATTACCAAATACCGTGCTAATTCTAATATACCAGAGATTTTGTAAGTGTATAAAGATTTCATAGCTTTATTGGCTGATAAATGAACAATATATTACAATAACGCACAAACAATAGACAATATTGTACCAATCTTATGAGTAAACACTGTATAATGAAATTGTTTGCTGTTTGAAATGAATTATGAACCATGTGTTATGAATAGGTCTGGAAAAGTGTGAACCAAGTCTTTATAGATGGATTTCAACAAAAGTTACGTCACATTAAATCAATCACCTGCTAAAAACAAAGTATATAGATTTTCTGTTTTACTGAGTCCAGTGTATTGGTAAAATATCGTTAACAGAGATATGCGTGGATTACGTTAAAATATCTGTGTATTTTTTAATACAACCTATTACGATTTTCTAAAGTAAACAGAATGGTTAAGTGATGGAAATGATTTTTGGCTATGCACTGGATTTTTGGAAAACGAGCCGATAACGTGCGCCGTATGCGTTAAGGGGACTTGGCTTGGCAACGCACAGTATGTTGTAACCATTACACACGATCTTCGCATTTGTATTGCTACAGAAGCGTAGATACGCCAATAGAACGCATAGAATCTGTTAATACGTGTTAAACGCATAGTAGACGCGCGTTTAAAACGCGCTTCATCGGCTTGTTTGAAAAACCGCCGTGTTCAAAGGCCCTTAATGGTAACTTTTGTCGTGAATTTGATTTATTTTGACAGATTTGAAGGAGTTTTGTAATGGGATCTACCGCAGGTAGCGCTTGTTGTGTTCCAAGCATTAAATAAGTATTTATTTTAGCTTTAAGTTTTACTATTATTAGTATTTAAATAATAATCTTAAGTGATAACAATCACAAATATATTAGGCTGAATTAATACATACTCAACGTACGTTCAGTTTTGTTTACGTGTTTTGTGCAGAACGAAGCGCAGAACGATAGCATTTTGATCGCTTCATCTCAGTTTATCGCATCACACGTGCCATGGACGATACGCCTATTTATTATAATCTTATAATATGTTTTATAACTACCAATTTCAACAAGAATGATGGGCGTACAGATATTTTAACCCGGCGATAGCTTCCACGCCCATCTTGATCCAATTATAGTTCCACAAACTTTTCTAACCCAAAACTAGAACAACCGTCGCGGCGGTCGCCATTTTTAAAAACATAATACTAAAAGCACCCAGCAGGCTAATTCTCTAACTTTGATGTTTGTTAGTTGACATATACGAAATTGAGATTGTATGTAATAATTGTCATCCGGTGCTTATTGGTGGATATCACACAGCAGGTAAATGATAAGTATTTTGTCAATTGATTTGATGCTTATTTTAATAAAGATCAAAATAGCTGATAAGTTGATGGCACTGTACAAATGCACACTGAATGTCGCTATCGTGTATAGCTTGGCAACTTCGTTCGTAACACTTCCGATGTACCGCGGGGGGCGTGTAGCGATGAATGATAAACCCACGACTGATGCACATCACTTCCCCGCACGCACGATTTCACACCCGCGCAGTCTTACCCCCTGTCGCCCACATATCATGGGAGTGGTATAAACGAGCTTGCCAGACTATAGATATGCGTTAAAACCATCGCATAGCCATTCATCTATCGGCCATTCGATGGTCGTGATATCATCCATCGTGTAGTAGCAGTATAAGTGCCAGCATATTTGGTGATAAACTTTGGTAGCTTTAAAAGTTTGGGGTTCAATATAATTATGTTGAAAAAATGTCAGAAAAAGTAAATTCAATAATGTATACAATAGGTAAAATGCGTTACACCGCGCTTAGTTTTCTACTGAATGTACTTCAGTTGTAAAGGCGTTCTCTAACCAGCCACACACGAACAATTTATAGTCAAGCCTTCAGAACAAGTTATAGTCAAACTCACATCACTACGCTGCAGACTTGACTTGTAAACTTGATCGTGTGTGGCTCGCGTAAAAGTTCATCAAATAAACGCGGTGCATATCGGGTGCCGGCTGGCTCTAATGAGATGTGATTTTTATCTAAGCCCATTGCACTAATAAAATTATATTAATATTAGGTGGTTTTAGAAGACTTGTGTGTTTTGTATTTTTTAATTAAATTATTAAATAGTAATTAGTGTCACCGCTAGATGTCGTGTAAGTCTTATAAACAAGTATTAAAATAATGACGGTTAATTAAAAAAAAATAATGTATAAATTGTTGTTTAAGTAAAATTTACTGAGTGTGCGTTTAAAATTAAAAATAAAATATTTTGCTAAAGCATGCGGTATTTTTATACAGAAAAAAGAACTGTTAAGACGCCTTCACACTATCCGATCAATGTTACCCACCTTTTTTGTCTATAAATTTTAGAAGTTTGCAGTATAAAGTAGTTTCCCACAGTCTGTACGCTTAAATCTTATAACTACGCAGCTGTTTTTAATGCAGTTTTCAGCATGAGTATGTCTATAAATATCCTTTTTATGATACGTTAGGCTTAGTTTTTTTTAACTAGGTAGCATCCCCATGAAATTGTGCATATTGGATGATTGTCAGCTTGCTGTAGTTGGTGTAAAATGAAATTTTAATTTTGATATTTTTACTAAAAGTACATGGTGACAATTTTATTTTTTAACTATGACATTATCAACATTTTTAACAATATTTCAAATGAAATTTTAATGAAAATAATTAATCTATTTAAAATTAATTAAATCATTTTTTTGCTTTAGTCATAAAAATACATTTGACTGTTAATGTGGGTATAATCTTTAAAACGTGTGCAAAGTCCGAGTGTGTTTAGGTCTTATAAATTGAATTCATATTTCGTAATGCATAAGAGATTTAAGGATCATCGCTTATTAGATCCACCACGCATCAGACCTGCTTCTAGTCGTAACGTGCAACTGATGTCAGCCGATAAAAATGATCGTGTGTTGGTCGCGATCAGCATGATGTCATGACACGACCAACACAATCAGTTTAATCGGCTGACAAGCCATTAGCGCTTCAGGCATGTGAGTCTACTTGATCGTCAGTGGCTGACACAAGGTAATCGGTACGGTGAATACCTTGTTATAAACAATACTCACCGCACGGGTCGAGATGAGTGCCAAATGGTTGTAATGAGTAGTAACCCTTATTCTCTTATGTATTACAAATTGAATTGGCATTGTTTCCAATATTTTTTTTAAGAATTAATTTATTAAAAAATTTTCGTAATTACCTACCGCTGAATGTTAACTCAATGTGTAAATGTATTAGTGCTAAATGTTAATTATTTTTAAGTCCCATATCTATGTAATGTATTGTATATAAAGAATGTGAAAACTATGTGTTTGGTTTTATTCAATTCATACCTACATTTTATAATTTTTTTAAAAAGGGGAAATCTATACTAATATTATAAAGCTGAAGAGTTTGTTTGTTTGTTTGAAAGTGCTAATCTCAGGAACTACTTGTCTGATTTGAAAAAAATCTTTCAGTGTTAGCCTATTTATCGAGGCAGTTAAATAAAGTATAAATTATCCCCGTACGGAAACTATGCAGGTGAAACCGCACGGTATCAGCTATTAAATATATATTTAACAAATACAGTTACCGGGTGCTTAGTTTAAAAAGCATCAGAACGTCCTATAACGAGCGCTAACGTCGCGCAGCTATCAGTGTACACAATCTGGACAAAGTCGGCACTTGAAAGATATTCCTACGTTATTCGGTGACGGCCGGTGGCTAAATAAAGCGCACAATCTTGATGCGTCCCCAGTGCGGCGGCAAAAACCGCTCAAAGGACGCCGCTCGGGGCTTGTGACACAGGACAAGATAGACGAAAGCTAAATCTAGCGAATGAAACTCGCAAAGGATGCTGTTAGGAGTAAGGGACTTGTTACAGACGAAGCTATGACAGGCGAAAGCTAAATACGGCCCTGAAACAATGATATTAAATACTGTTGCATAAATTAATATCATTGTTTCAGGGCCGTATTTAGCTTTCGCTTATACTGTTGCATAAAAAATGAGGCGCTTAAAAGAGGAAATTTATACACAACTCGATGATAGTTGTGGTCAACAACGAAGGTAATTGAAACAAATAATACCTGAATATCGTCTACAATATTGACTTGCGTGTTCAAGAAGTGTAAAAACTATACATACATAAAGTTAAGTACATGTAATGGAATTAAAGATAAAATTGTGCATGTGTGCGCTCAGTGTTGTAGCCTTATTATTCGGATCACTTTTGCAGTGATTTTGTAGGAACGTAACCGATCTATAGTAAGTATAAAATTATCATTGCCCTGAAAGGATGTCGCTCGGCCCCGGGACTTGCGAAACCGAAAGGGGTGTGAATTTTTATCCTCCTCCTAACAAGCTTCCATCTTAGGTTGTCATTTACCTGGTGAGATTGTAAGGGCTACCTTTTAAAAAATAAAAATATATGTCCAGTGATGAAATTGTAACCGCTCAAAGGTAAATTCGGGGCTTGTCACACAAGCTATGAGAGGCAAAAGCAAGCTGGATACAGACGCCAGTCGCAGGCCGCAAAAATCGCTCAAAAAATTCCATCACGATAATTTCCAAAATGTGAGTGTTAGTGTTAGTAATAATTAATCTTAATATTAGCTTGCAATAACAAACAGCGCTTCGCTTCGTCAAGTGTACGCCAGCCCTAAAGTCCTGCCTTCCATATACGGCGAGGACAGCTATGGGATATCGCTCTTTGAAGCTTTCAATGCAGTTGCCTCGCTTATAAGTACACGCATCTAAGCAGTGCCGGATTATGGTAGGCGTCCACTGATCCGCATCGTACGTATCAGTTTTATCGGACGTCAAACCGTTAGCGCTGCAAGCATGTGTACTTGATCGTCAGTGGCTAGCATTATGCAACATCAAAGAATTGAATTTATTACCTACCCGTTAATAAATTGTAGAAGTTTTCACCTCGTAAATATATTTTCATGAAAAATGGCACATAAAATGCTTAAGGATATTAAAAAATAATATATTTATTGCCCAGTCCGTAGAGTCCATTAGTGCCAAGCTATAAAACAGCGTAGAAAGAAAGAGTTATAATATGGCACACAGTATGAGTTATATGATAGCATTTTATATTACTACTTTGTCGCTTCTATAATGTTTTTTTTTAACTGGAAATAAGTATACTCACACTTGATTTCATTATTTAGAGGAGTTTCTTTGTATTTTCATAACATCTCTATTTTTAAAACAATGCCTCATTGTTCCAGTGGTTAGCCTATTTGGCTTGTGATCACGAGGTCCTAGATTCGAGCCGTGGGTCGGGACTCGGTATATTAGCTTTTCGTTCTTGTACAGGGTTCCCAACTTAGGGGTTTTCCCCCCAGATTTAGGGGGCAAATAAGTGAAATGGGATTTTTTTAGGGGTCTGAAATTCTTAGGGGTATTTTCAGGGATTTTTTGACTGTCTTATATTTTTAAATTGATAATAATTTTAATATTTCTTTCTTGACCTAGCGACTTACAACGTTATTCTACAACCACTCTGAGGCAACTTGCGGCAATTTTCATAGAATAAAAAAAAAATTAAATTCGAATTCGAATCCGAATCTTCAGTTAAAGACGTAATATTTTGTCTGTATTAAATATAGACTTTTAAAACATATTATTTCTAAATTATTATGAATTTATATTTTTTAGGGGGAGAACTCAATAATTAAGGCGATTTTAGGGGTTTTTGACATAAACTTTAGGGATAAATATTTTGGAAGGTTGGTAACACTGTTCTTGTACGAAATTTTCAGTAGGACCTAAAATTCTCTGGATGGCGGTGTCGTCTCGGATGGAACGTTAGGCCATCGCTGCCGGTCAATATCATGAAACATCCGATACAGGTCCCACCAACCTCCTTTGTAAAAGCTTGGTGGGTCTAAGCTCCATATCCCTTCTCCTATAAGGAGGGAGGGCAGGCTATTGTTGGCTGTATAAGCCGTTAAAATTGGCTGATAATGATGATAATAATAAACCAAAGTTCTGTCTGTTTGTCTGTTCGCGACAAACTGAAAAACTACTGAAAGGATTTTCAAGCGGGCTTCACCAATACAGAGTGTTTCACGAGGAAAGATAGTAGACGTACCTATATGACTTTGAAAACCTTCAAAGCGAGAGTAAATAGGCACCTTCAAGGCAAACGTTTTCTGTCTTGACCTCATCAATGCTTTCAAACATGATTGTACATAACCACAAGCATAATCAATCGTCAAAAAACATTACCCTTGGCTTGGCAGTCGGGTAAAAAAGAAATCACATAGTGTATGGGATAAAACAGTAATAATGCTACGCTCACGGCATCGTGTCGAGGTCAAATGCTATTATTTTTATATTTTTGATCGTATAATGCGTTATAAAATAGGTACTTTGCACACGAGGGCGTCAAAGCAGGCAACTTCGTAAATAACTTTACGAGGCCGTTAAACGTACAGCGTATTTTTTTTAGAATAAAAAAAATACGCTGTTATTTAAAACAATATTTATCATGCCTTTAAATCTGTTCAATATTTCCGTACCCTTCAAAAAAAAGCCATAGGTTTATAAAATAGCGTTTGGAAAAATAAATAAATAAAACTATACTTGGACGATTGATGGTCTGGACCTTAGAAATCTGCTGCTTTTCAAAACCACCACGATCAGAACTCCATAGTTGTTCTTACTGATGATATATAAAATGTCAAAGATATGATTATCACATCCTTCGCCCTTATCCATATAATTAAAATTTGATTAAGTACTTTAATAATCACAGAACAGAACAACAAACGCTTTTGTGATAATAATGCTTTCATTGTAATAATTGTTCACTAAATAAATGAGTATTGATTGTGGATCCGAGACTTGGTCGCTGACTATGGGCCTCAAAGTCACTCAGCGAGCGATGGGGCGAGCTATAACTACTTGGAGTTTCTTTGCGTGATCGAATCAGGAATGAGAAGATTCGTAGACGAACCGAAGTTACTGACATAGCTCAGCGAGTCGCGAAGTTGAAGTGGCAATGGGCAGGCCACATAGTTCAAAAAGCCGATGGACGTTGGGGTCCCAAGATGCTGGAACCCCCCACTAGGTGGACCGAGGATATCAAGCGCTTTGCAGGGAGCTGCTGGATGTTGGCGGCTCGAGATCGTTATGCTTGGAGGTCCATGCAAGAGGCCTATGTTCAGCGGTAAGTAAATAAATGTCAAACAAACAACATAGCATTTGGCGGTTTTGGCATTAAAATTATTAAAATACATTACAGTACATTTATTTCTACGAATTTATTAGTCAAGAGAGAGTAGGTACATTAAAACGAGAGCATTTTTAAAATGAGATCATTTGGATACTGCAGGCTATTAGTCCATATACCTACGTCATACACGATGGCAACTAATATCTGAATAAAATTTTAAAATGTTGTGTAGTTGTTTTTCATTATCAAATTGAGGTTTTTCTCACAAAAAGAGCGTTTTTTTATTATTTATTTAAATTTCTTTCACCCTGCAAGTACCTAGATGGTAGGTACTAAGACCCTGAGATGGTTTTACAGCTGGTGTATTTTTAGTGTAAGGTTTAAAGGCTACAGTGGCGACGGAATGACGCAATATTACTTAGGAGTATATACGCTTAATAACATCGGAAATGAGGTTTTGGTTCATGACGCCATAATGTTTATAAAAGAACCACTTCTAAAATTGCGATTTGGCATTTTTACGTCAGTTTTATATCCACGGATCTATCCTAGGTTGCCCTAGGATAGATCCTTTCTTTCTTATTATTTCTTAAATCGAAACTACAATACAGGGCCAGTGCGGCTATTCTCTGTCGATGTTTTGTATAACTCGCATGTGCGAGTTTCGAATTCACCGCTATCTTTCTCATTCTGATTGAGATGAATTCGAAACTCGCACTTGCGAGTTATAAAAATATCGTAATATAGCCTAGCTGGTCTTCCTCCTACTGGGAAAGGCAATATGGAGCTTAAATCCACCACGCTACTACAATGCTTCTTGGTGGACTTACGGTGATGATGTTAAATTCTTTAATGACTGGAATCGATGGTAATATACCTATAACAAGCTCCGAGCTACGGTGTTGTAACACCAGCAACTTCCCAACTACGAGCTGAAACTTAGTGGAATGCCCACCGGCCCATACAACGTCGACCCATAGAATAAAGGTATACCCCTGTATAGAAGTATATGGGGATGATAATATGATGTATAAATAAGGATCTGGTTAAATAATTGGCTTAATAAAAGTATGTTTCATAAGAAAAATAAATTTTTTCACACATTTTTGACGGCCTCCGTGGCGCAGTGGTATGCGCGGTGGATTTACAAAACGAAGGTCCTGGGTTCGATCCCCGGCTGGGCAGATCGATCTTTTCTTAATTGGTCCAGGTCTGGCTGGTGGGAGGCTTCGGCCATGGCTAGTTACCACCCTACCGGCAAAGACGTACCGCCAAGCGATTTAGCGTTCCGGTATGAAATTGAAAATGAAAAATGCCGTGTAGAAACCGAAAGGGGTATGGATTTTCATCATCCTCTTAACAAGTTAGCCCGCTTCCATCGTAGACTGCATCATCACTTACCATCAGGTGAGATTGTAGTCAAGGGCTAACTTGTAAAGAATAAAAAAAAATACTCATTTGGGGCAAAATGTGTATCACTTAGTGGCGAAGTAACATTTGAAGCTGTATTTTTTTCAATCATAAGTCTTCAAAAATTATCGTAAAACTCAGGCTGTGTTGTCAACGATCGACGAGTCAACGAGCTTGCCCCCGTTGTGGACAAATTACAGATAAACTGAAAATGTCGTAAAACGTTGTAGCAAACTATTTTTGATAAAGTAATGATTTCATTATTAAAGTATAATTATCAAGATTTTTTTAGGTATAAGTTGCCGGGCGGTAAGGGTAGGCCTGGGCCGCGGATGGGCATTCCCCTTTCATAAAGAATAGCTCGACCCAAGACTCAAACCTTGGACGTCGTGATCCGAAGCCACTAACTAACCTCTGAACCAAATAAGCAGTTATATTTAGATAGTGCGGGAAAAATATTTCATATCTCCGCAAGTCGCGTATAGTTCCGTATATTAGTTGGCGGAGGATTTAATCAAGTCGGAATGAAAAATGCCTGCGGACCCCTGCGGCGGGGTAATGTTGTACCGTGCGCAAAAATAAATATATTATTCATTTAATTTTTTTTCCATTTTATAACAACTTTAAGAAATAATACAACTCAATAATTAACCCTTATTGGTTCAACGGTAAAGGATCCGAATCCAACCCCCCGTCCACAATTCAGTTATGGGAATATTATATAGTTATGTCCACCACGCGGGCCAAATGCGAATTGGTAGACTTCACACATGCAGAGAATTAAGAAAATTCTCGGGTGTGCAGGTTTCCTCACGACGATTTTCCTTCACCGTTGGTGAGACGTGATATTTAAATTCTTAAAATGCACAGAACTGAAAAGTTGGAGGTGCATGCCCGGACCGGATTCGAACCCACACCCTCCGGAATCGGAGGCCAGAGGTCGTTTCCATTGGGCTATCACGGTACCAGATAAATAGCAATCATACCTACTATATTATTACCCACGCTCTATTATCTATACTTATAATAAATCTGTAGAGAGGTCAATTCTGTACATGAAATATATTTCCAAAATAACTATCAGGGAGTAATTAGTGATCGATACTGATGCCAAAAATGCAATCAGTAAAATTTTTGTCTGTCTGTCTGTCTGTCTGTCTGTCTGTCTGTATGTTCTTTATAGAAACAAAAACTACTTGACGGATTTTAACGAAACTTGGTACAATTATTCTACATACTCCTGGGCAGGTTATAGTATAATTTTCATTACGCTACAATCAATAGGAGCAGAGCAGTGAAGAGAAATGTTGAGAAAACGGGAGAAGTTACTCAATTTTTTAAGCTTCCGTCGCGTGTACAGCCTTAATGGTTAAAGCTACATAGAAATCATGTATGACGGAAATATTCTCCTTAAAATTATCTATAAAAACACAACAGCATATATATGTCTATCTTTTATGGTTGACACACAATAACACGTGTAACTCCCGATAGCTTAGCAGTTCGGAGCTTTCTAATTATATTTGTCTACTCTTATGCTTATAACACTCATCATTTATCCCTAATAAAAAAATTAAAATTATAACCTATTCAATAAAAAAAAAATCATAAAAATCGGTAAAGAAACACCAAAGTTATACAAGAAATACGCTAAAGCATCGCGCGTGAATACTAATTCATGCTATATGGATTATTTTTGTGTAAAGGTTGCCGCGCTCGACGCGACTTCGCGGGGGGTGGGGAATAAATAAAGAAGTGCAGCCTTAATGAGTAGGGTAGGGGTAGGATAGGGTAGGGTAGGGGTAGTGTAGGATAGGGGTAGGGTAGGGGTAGGGCAGGGGTAGGGTAGGGGTAGGATAGGGGTAGTTGAAAGTTTACAACGATTTTCACGCGGACGAAGTCGCGGGCGTCCGCTAGTTCTATACTATAATGCTTATACTAGTCACATAATATTTAACTATTTACTATTTTCCCTAATTAGTAGTACTTACCTATATTTATATAATATTGCTGCTTCGTATATTTTTGTGCTGACCGTACCGGGGGTGGAATCGCAAAGGGTTGCAATAATGAGCAGAATGAAAAATGGGCGCGCGGGGTACGCTGCCGTAGGTATTAAACACTGCTAGCTAGTGCTGCCGCCCTGCGCGCCTCGCTTGTTGCGGGTACGTACCATCTGCATCACATCATCACTAATGGACGAAGATCCTCCAATAACCTCATATTTATAAAGGATTTTTATTTTTTTAAGAAAATAAAATATTCTATGACAAGTTAGCCATCCACTGCGAATAGGCTAGTTGACGCTTTTTTTAAATGGTCCTTAATTGTTTATTATCGTTCTACTAGATTGAAAACAAATATCATATTTTACCCTATTACGATCTCATCTAATGTTAAGTGAGGATGAAATCGCTTGGCAGCACGTCTATGGCCGTAGGGTGGTACCTAACCATGGCTACTAAGCCATAGGTAGTAAAGTAGACAATTATGAAATTTGGTAATTTTAGGTGACAGGTATCAAGAGTGCAGATTCCGAAATTTCCAAGTACAAAAGGTAATTTTTTAATATTTTCTACGGGATATCATGAATAATCATATCTCCTGTCACCAAACCTGTAGCTTCGTACTAGGAACCATTCGCTAGACCCGCTAGAGACCCTTAAGTTTGATGTTTAACGATATTTTTCGAAGAGTGCAAGGCCACCACAGAGGATTACATCCGAGGTTTAGGGCGCCTACCACCAACTCTGGACTACTCGGAATTTCATTTGCTTAACAACCAAATTAAAATTAATTTTCTTTATAAACCACAATTCCATTAAAAAGTTACACTCGTCGCACTGCGATTAAAATTGTTCGTTGAATACGTCGAAGACTCGAACCTGGATCACACGGACATTGTACCACCACTACGCCGAGGTCACAGCCGACACGCTAGGCAAGTCAGTCGGTACCCTGCTTCATTGGCTACGAATCAAACCTATCCAGTACAAGGACGTACAATAAACCTGAAAAAAATTGATGTGGCATTATATGTAACGTACATAATAAAGGTAACGTTTTTTTTATTTTTACTTAAGTATATTTAACCGTGTGTGTGAAGTCTGCCAATTCGCATTGGGTCAGCGTAGTGGGCTATTGGCCTAATCTCTCTCATTCTCGAGCTCAGCGAGACCGAATATGAGTTGATAATGGTGAATGATGATATCTAACCATAAAAAATGAGTTACTGTGATTACTGTGGTTGTGATTAGACCAGTTAGTATTTTTCGTTTATGTAATAATCTTAAAGGTCATTGCTCATTGGGTATCTCGCTGTTGAATAGAAATTTTGTATAGTTGATGGAACAAACAATATTAATGTTAAAAGAAAAACCATCGTCTGTAACAAAGCGTATATATTTTCATATCACATATTTTCATATTACAATGATATATTTTCCTTACATTGAGCTGTGAATGACGCAGAAGGTCACAGCCTGTGAACCCTATGTAAGTTTTACATGTGCCTGTAATTAAATAAGTAGGTACACCGACAATTATACCTTCAAACCGGAACACAACTCAGAGCTGCATGACGACGAGAAAAAAATTGCAATGTTATTTATTATTTACCCAACCTAACTACATTATAAAAGTAACTCCTTAACATAAACTAATTCAACCCGAACATTTAAAACCCTTACAATTTTATAAACAAGTAAAAACTGCCGCGTCCATATCAGATATGCAAATGGTTTCGCGCATCATGTTTCCCCCTACAAAGTTTTTTGCATCGCGTGCCGTGTGACAGACAGACAGTCGGACGGCCAATTTATAATATGTCCTTATCACACGATCTCGGCACGCCACCGCCGACCAGCCTACGATGACCTGCGGATAATGTTCACACAGGGAAACTGTTTTTTTTATGTTAACCATCGACGCCTTGATAATAACCAAACCAATTTTGTGTAGAGAGTGGCGTGATCTAGTGGTAAACAGTGGCGTGCACAAGGCTTTTAACCAGGGTAGACGTTATAAGTACAAATTATTATACAATAATCGTCGTCCATCCGACGACGCTGCGAATACGCCTAGCCGGCCGCTCCCGGACGTCATTTCAAATGGTCTGAAAGCTGATGGATATTTTTGAGTAGGTATTTGAGATCCGTAATAGCCCAGCGGATGTGGCCTTTGGTTCGAGGGCGTAGGTTCGAATCCGGTCTGGGGCATGCATTTCCAATTTTTCAGTTAGGTGCATTTTAAGAAATTAAATATCACGTGTCTCAAACGTAAAGGAAAAACATCGTGAGGAAACCTGCATTCCTGAGAATTTTCTTAATTCTCTACGTGGGTGAAGTCTTCCAATTCGCATTGGGCCAGCGTGGCTATTTGGCCTAACCCCTCTCATTCTTACAAGAGACTCATACTCAGCAGTGAACCAAATATGGGTTGAATATGATGATGATTTGAGTCAAGTTAAAAACTTGTTCTGTACCCAGAACAGTACTGGAGACCTGGCTTGAGGGTAGTAGGAATTTTTATGATTGCATATCACAAATTCCTCATATTTTCGATACATGAAAAAAATACGTTATTCGTCTAAAAAGCGTTATAATTCGATGTTTCAACGTACGCTGGTCCCAATAACACCGAAACGGCAATTATGCAGTTGATTTTGTGCGATAGCCGGAATTCGGCGTAATTACAGCAGAGGGCGCTGCAATGAATCACAAACTGACACACGCACAGGTGCAAAAACGATAGAAGTTTGGTTTACCCCGCATTGCGTAGGTAATGTAATATTGTGACCGCCGGATTAGGAGCAGTGTGGTGGGTATAAGCTCCATAACCTTGGAGGAACGGCTGTAGTGGGAGTTAAAAAGGACAATATTATTAAAATGTTTTGTCTGTTATTCAGGGCTTGTCTCTGGAATGGCTGAACCGATTTTAATGAGATGTACACTGGAAGATAGAGGACGTTATTGGGCAATATATAGGTACGTTTATTTCGGGAAAATCCACGGTTTCCGCGGAATATGTGAAAAACTGAATTACATGCGGGTGACAGTGACACTAAACTAAAAAAAGTAATCTTACTTTAGCTTCTCGTAAAAGTTTTAAGTTTATTTTTTTTGACTTAACACAAAAACTACTCGTCCCATTTTAAAAATTCTTTCACCATGAGAAAGCTACATATTCACCGAGTAACATAGGCTATATTTTATCCACGAGTTCCCACAGGAACGGGAAGCACGCGGGTAAAACCACGAGCGTCTGCTGTTTCAATTAAAAAACATTACTGTAGGTTTACAGTATTTTCAGTATGTACCTTCCAGTGGCGTGCACATAGATGCATATATGCTGTGCTTACCCTGAGGACTCATTACGAGTATTGGACTAGATTTTTTTCGTTTTGTACAATTTCTATGCATAGTGCCTACGATGGTTCCTAACAATGCGATTCCTATCGGGTTACCTTTTAAAAATCCACGAGTGTTAAAGACGTACATAATTTAACGTATTTAGGCAAAATCACATTCAGTGTTCGTCTGAATAAACCTACCGACGAAACCTACAGTAACGTTAAAATTGTGTGTAATATTTCATTCTTCGGTATTGGTGCCTACTCGATTTATAAGCCTTGTGCACGACACTGGTATTTACCTACCAATGGATCTGAATACCGCTCCCTCTGCCCCCAGGGCGCCGCAGGGTCTGCGAGGCGGACTAATTAAACATCAACATTGAAATGCCTCCCAGCGTTTGTTCTACAGAGTTCTGCAGCAAGGTAGGTTTCGCCTACGCGTTGTGTTGTGTGTATAAAGTAGCTTTATTACGTAATATTATTATATACCTATATAGCCGTGATAGCTCAGTGGATATGACCTCTGCCTCCGATTCCGGAGGGTGTGGGTTCGAATCCGGTCCGGGGCATGCACCTCCAACTTTTCAGTTGTGTGCATTTTAAATATCTCGTGTCTCAATCGGTGATAGAAAACATCGTGAGGAAACCTGCAATATCCGAATTCTCTGCATGTGTGAAGTCTGCCAATCCGCATTGGGCCAGCGTGGTGGACTATTGGCCTAACCCCTCTAATTCTGAGAGGAGACTTAAGCTCAGCAGTGAACCGAATATGGGTTGATGACGAATTATTATCCTACCTCAGGGACGTTGGTTAGCTTATAGTTCGAATCCTGTGTTGGGTAAAAAAGGATTATTTTTTTTTTCGAGAAACTCCCATGGTAAACCAATATGCTGGAATGGCGACCTCGCACCGAAATTGTGTTGGTTAACACCCCAATGAGTCTAAATCTGGCAGGTTTCAGGGAGCCCTATAGCACTATGTCCGTGGGAATTTCTTGTCTTTGGTTTATCCTATCTATCTAATTATTTACATAATAAGAGAGCGCATATCTTCGTGTCTACTAAACGGATTACCAATTGTGAATCGGGGTTCCTATATAGGTAGCCTAGTTAGACGCCGCGCGATTTCACCCGCGTGGTTCCCGTTCCCGTAGGAATACGGGGATAAAATATAGCCTATGTTACCAGTAGTTCCTGAGATTAGCGCGTTCAATCAAACAAACAAACTCTTCAGCTTTATAATATTAGTATAGATTAAGCAAAGTTTGGAGTTTTTTTTTTATTCTTTACAAGTTAGCCCTTGACTACAATCTCACCTGATGGCAAGTTCAGGATGTTTTTCCTTCACCGTTTAAAACACGTAATATTTAATTTCTTAAAATACACTTATCTGAAAAGTTGGAGGTGCATGCCCCGGACCCCATTCGAACCTACGATCACCTAATCGAAGACAGAGGTCATATCCACTGAGCCTTAGCCTTTATGTATCTACCTTTGATTATATATAATCTACATACTTATAGGCTAAAGACTATTTGAAATAAACTAGAAGACGAGTAGGTGCCTACTCAATTTGAATTTAGAATGAAATGATTCTTCATTTAATTCTAAATTATAGTTGCGTGTTCTTTGTATTTTGAATTTGGAATCTTTTCATCTAACCAACGTTGGTATTATGTAACTCGTAGGTTGATAGTAGGTATCCGCGTTCTAAATTTAAACGGATCTCGGTTTAAAGTTACACATCGGTAACCCAGGTGGTCCTTGCAACCTCTTTAATTTTTTATCCGACCTCCTTGCTCGCTGTTCGATCGAGTTCCTGAGCCACACACGGCGTTCACACTTGATTGACAGTTGACAGTTCTAAAATCGGCGGGAGAGCGTGAAATCCGTGGGATTACCTCTCTGTGGCGCAGCGGTGGGTACGGTCTCGTTTAGACTTCCCGGATTTGATTCCCGGTAGACTTTTTTCAAGATTTTATTCAACATGACGTATTTAGATAGGTTGCCGATTTCATCCGTAGAGCTATTCTGTGAAACTCACATTATAAAATAGCGCCACTAGTCAAGTGTCAAGTGACGAATGATGATGCAGTCTTTGTTAGCGGGGTAACTTGGAAAGAGTTTGAAAGAAGAGGAAGTTTATTCTGCTCATACTTCTAACTGAAATCACAGAATACATAATAGGTAGAACAATAATTATTGAAACTGAAGTAGGTAGGTATGCAGAGTAGGTAACCAAGGGGCCTGGTGTAAAATAGAAAAATGGGGCCCCACGACTATCTAGTTAGATTTTTAGATTTTAACAAATGAACATATTTAATATTTCACCTGCGTTGTTCCCGTTCCCGTAGGAACACGGGGATAAAATATAGCCTACAGCACTCGGGGATAGCGCAACTGCCCAATAGTGAAAGAATTTTTCAAATCGGTTCAGTAGTTCTAGAGCCTATTCAAAACATACAAACATACAATCAAATCTTTCCTCTTTATAATATTAGTATGGATATACAAATACATACAAGTTCTACAAGTTCATTTCTGGTAAGGATTTTCTGGTAAGGATTCGGGGGTCCCATGAGCTTGAGAGCCCCGGGGCACTTCACCGCCTAGCCCCTGGGTAGCTACACCATTGATGGTATGGCCCATACAATGATAATTTTATACTCTAGATCGGTTACGTCCCTACAAAATCACCGCAAAAAGTGATCCGAATAATAGACTACAAAACTGAGCACACATGCACAATTTTGTATTTAATTCCATTATTTATTTATGTAAGTATAAATAGTTTTTACACTTCCTGAACACACAACACGACATTGTAGACGATATTTAGGTATTATTTGTATAAATAACATTCGTTGTTGACCACAACTGTGTGATGTGGGAATTTCCTCTTTTGAGCGCCTCATTTTTCATGACCTAGTAACACATCTAACAGTATTTAACATCATTGGGCCCATAGGTATGGGATTGGGCTTAAGAAGGTTCAGAGTTACTTCGTTCGTTATCAACCCATATTCGGCTCACTGCTGAGCTCGAGACTCCTTTAACGAGGGGTTTAGGCCAATAGTCCACCACGCTGGCCCAATGCGGATTGGCAGACTTCACACACGCAAAGAATTGAGAAAATTCTCTGTTATGCAGGTTTCCTCACGATGTTTTCCTTCTCCGTTTGAGACACGTGATATTTAATTTCTTAAAATGCACACAACTGAAAAATTGCAGGTGCATGCACCGAACCGGATTTGAACCCACACCCTCCGGAATCGGAAGCACTAGAGAGTCAGAGTATCAGAGTAACTTAGAGGGCAATAAAGCGAGTTATGCTCGGAGTACCTCTACTCTATGGGTTTGAATCAGAATAGAGAAACCCAGCAAAAAAACCAAAGTGAACTTACTTTGCCCGAAGAGTTATTTTATCATTGCGGTCCTAAGGTGAAAGAAAGAAGAAGAAAGAAAAGAAAGAAACTGGTGCTGGAATGGTCCCGAATCGGAAAGAGCAGTGTCCCCACAAAGCGACCCCGCACCGGAAAGCGCAGTGTTGGTCGACCCCCTAGGTCGACTGACGACGTCAAGAGGGTTACAGGGAGCTGCTGGATACAGGCGGTTAGAGACTGTGATGTTGGGAAGCCCCTACACGAGAAAATTATAGAGCCTGTGGTTGTGTTATAGGTATTGTCAGTGCCGGATTTACACATTTGTCGCCCCAAAGTTAAAAAAGTCAAGTGTAGGATCAAAAGCGGATTTAGAAACACATTTGTCGCCCCATAGCTAAAAAAGTTAGGTGTAGGATAGTCAATACGCGGTAATCGAACCTTGACCACTCCGTTTTGAGTCCGGTCCCTGAACCGTGGAGCTATTGAAGCTCGAGTACGGATATTTTACAACTTGGCGCGCTTTTTTCTTTCCACACGAATGACAGTTGTCAGTTTTGCAAATGGCGGAAGGGCGCGAATACGGCGGCAGATATAAAAACAATAACGGGCGCGGCGGGCGATATGCAAAAATTTAGCGAAAATAAAATACAGAAATAAAAGGGAATAAATAAAATAATAAAAAAATATAAATCCTGTCTTTTTGTTTTCCGCTCCTCGGATGGGCTCTCGATGTAAAAAAGCGCCCGCTTCTAGACAGCCGTCACCCGCTAGCGGGAGAAGGGGAGCGCTGAAAATTTCAAGTTCTTAACATTTTCTTTGAGTCTTTTAGAAGCCTTCATCCGACGGCCTACCTACACCGATGGTGTAGCCCTTTAAGTTTTTAACAATTTCTTAGAGTTTTTCAAGAGGCCTATCCTACCTACACCAATCCAACCTTTTAAAACACAGTTTTAATTACTGACTTTAAGAAAAGGAGGAGGTTCTCAATTTGACGCGTATGTTTATTACATCATAACTTTGTCATTTATACAAAAAATATCAAAATTGTTCTTTTTTGCTTGAAAGAGCCTTCATCAAAAAAAAAATAAAATTTGACAATAAATAAGAAAAGACAAAAGATTATCGTGTCTTTTCTTCGGTTCAGTAATTTTGTGTGTTTTATTACTAAAATAAGTCAAAATTGACCATGTGGCATTTACGGTCACTACAATAGTTAGGTTTCCTAAGCATATGATAGTTGGAAGGTATACTGGGAAACTTGAAATATTTTTAAAGCTTTTAACTATTTTAACTTGTTCATTGTCTGTGAATTGTATTGTAATTTTGCCATACTTTCTGGTTTCCAATTGCACTGAAATTGAACTTTTTAGTATAGAAGCTCGTTTTTTATTATTAGTTTTATTTTTGGAGTTTTCACTACAGTAAATATATGATAGGACACACTACACACAAAAGAAATCAACGGACTTCAAAGATGCATTGCTCTAACAAGCGAAAACTAACATGGTACCAATGTAAAGGACATTGGTATTGCTATTGATCGCTTTGAAGGCGGTGCCAAAAAAAAATAGGTACTAAAATAATCATTCATGGTAGAGCCGTGTTCACACCTACTATGTAGACATACTGAGATTATGTAAGGAACACTTCCAATAAAATAGGTATAGTGGGTTATAGTTTTTAATTGTTTTAGGAGTAATGAGTTGCTTGTTGAGTAATTTTGTATTTTTTAACTGTTTAATGTATTTGTAAGAAATAACAAACAGCTTACCGTAAAGGGAAAATGTATACAGTTTAACTATAAGGAACACCATATAATATGGAAATAGTATGTTTAATTTCTCACGCACTTAAGAGTATTTATAATTTAATTTGAATATCATGAATTATCATAATTATTCATTTATAAATATGCATGAACATTTATATCCTCAATAAATATAAATTATAATTTATTTCTTTAAAATTTATACAAAACTCATTTCAAAAAATATAAATGTTATTTATCTTAATACAATAATTTTAACTTATAAAAAAATATTTTATGTTTTTATTTCTTGTGAATAACTACGCATTTGAGAAAACAGCTACTTTGAAATTACAGATAGACACTTAAATTTTACTCATATGTATGCATGTAGTGAAGATGTCTATATTAAGCAAAGGATATTTTTCTACAAAAAACTATTCCCATAAACGATATTTTTCATAATAGTACATAACATGTTTTTATCAAGGTTTTTATGTCGCAGTGGTAATGCAGTTACGTCCTTCTGCCCGTCGCTCGCCGTATTTCAAAGTGGGCAAAAGTACGTTCGCGCTATAACTACGTAGGCGCGCACAGCGCGGGACGCGGGCTTAGGGTGCGCTACATACTGGGAGAAGGAAGCTAGAATATTTTATAGCTTCTAATTCTATGCAATAATTTAATGCGAGCTGACTTGGGTCTGTGCTCAGTAGACAGACACAATCAAGACAATGATATCTTAATATACAAAACAAAGTTAGATTTGTTCTAACATTTTTATATGAATTCGAGATCGATTTTTATGGTTTTGATTAATTGTATTCGTCTCCGCTTTGAATAGCAGAATTTATTAAAAACATTGGAAAATAATAAAAAAATACTTTTTCTAGTACAAATTATACAAATGCTTCGTATTTGTCAAACATGGTCATCCCGGTCAAAGATTACAGTGTATTGTTGGAAAATTCCGGTAACACGGTAAATAAATAAATGTTTGAACAGGATGACATAGAACGTGAGGGAATGTAACGGGACCGGAACGGAACTGGAAAAAAATTGTTTTCCTAATTTTTTAATTAAACTAAGAAAAGTTTTCTCATATCCATTTTTTGTTTTCCCCCGGCAATATTTAGTAATTAATAATAATTCTTTAGGGGAATGTCTAAAGAAACCCTACTTATGTATGCGTATTCTCAAGGACGTCACCATTACACATTGCATATTCTACTTTTCACTATACATGTGGAAAAAAACCAATAGATTTGTTGCTGTCTATTTGTGGTCGTTACTATGTCGATATCATAAAGGTTGAGAATTTGCAGACTCTACAAGTGTGCAATTTCACAACCTTTATGATTTCATATGAACATTTTAGTTAACTCATTGTCCTTAATATTATCCCACACAATAACATAATATGTCAATATATACCTAGTTGTCTATCAAACTACTATGGAATACAATGCTACTGTGAAGGAGTTTATTTACAATACATGTTTTTCTTTCATTTAACTCAAAATTCATTTTGAATAGGTAGGTGTACGAAGTAATACTGTTTCGATATTGTTTAAATCTGTTTGATCTGTAAGTAGGTATATTATCCAATAGTATTTTCGGCTATTTTTTAGTATTGCTCAGAAACTATAACAAAATACAAAACAAAGAATGTTTTAGGGAAATAATAACAGGGCTCATCAATTTAATATTTAAAAACGTATGACATTTATTGAAAACAAATATCTCTTTTAAGTAATTTTTTTAATGACCTAGCTTGTTAAAAAATATATGATAAATTTCGCCATCTCTATGGTGGAAGGAGAATATTTATTGTATTTTATTAATACGTAAGTTGGTATATATAACACTTATGGGATAAAAAAATACAATAAATTCTAAACAAAGTAAAACGCACGTTAGGTACCTACTTACCTAAAGAAAAAAATATTATAAGAACAAACTAACTTACAAATAAACTGACATAACGTAAATAATAAATAAAGTCCATATTTCAATGGAAATCAAGCTTTAAGTAGAGCAGCGCAGCCGACCGTCGTGCAAGACAGGGACGGAGAACAAGACGAAGGGTTGCTCAGAGACTGAGCAAGTATCGAGTTTATCAGCACCGTCCTCCCTACAACGAAACGCCGTCCTACATAGGCGTGCACGTCTATAAAGCAGCGCATTTAAAATGCTCGCCAGAGAGATAAGGAATTTATATAAGAGATCGTCATTTCTCTATATTGGTAAAATATTTAGCAATGGATTGTATATCGAAAAATCGGTAAATTTTCCAACTATAGACTAGTATAAGTTTGCATATGCGTCTTTTTGTGATTAGCCCGTAAAAAGCGTTCGAAATTTAAACCAGAGGTTGAATAATTCTGTGTCTCTAATACCGTACTTTATGGAACCTTCACATAGAATTATAATACTTAGACTAGTGCTTGAATATAGACTGATCTTTTTTTTTTGTTTTATCTTTTATCATAAGTTTTTTTACACTGTTTTAAAAACGCATCAAAATAAATGTTGTAAAATACGTCGCTTCAAGAATCAAGTCAGCGAATGTAAAAAATCGAATATATTACACAGTAGGTTGTGCGATACTTTATAGATTTTGCGTTTCCACTTTTATGACAGATTTTTTATAGTAGTTTTTAAAAACCATTTTCTCTTCGATCGTGCTTAAAATTTTGACACTTGAAACTGGGATTAACTTTTGGTGTTGTTGAAATGAAAGATTCTATTTTGATTGTATTCTTAATTTTTTATGTAGACTTTGTTCACAAGGTTTGTGCTCTATGGTCTCTATGTCAACTTTTTGGTGTTAATTAGAACTTTGGTTACTAATTAATACCTACACGTAGTCTTTTAAGTTCGTCACCTTTTAATGTATTGACATGATTAATTTATCAAATTACAATAGAATGTTCATTTTTTGTAGATTATTATTTTAATTTAATTGTTTTGGCTGTTTTTGTTAGTTTGGTAAAAATATACTTAAGTTTTATATCTACGTCTTGAAAGATCAAAACATAATTTCTTTATTATTTAAAAACTGCTTTTGCCTTAATTAGATACGTACAATTTGTTTCAGCACTTTGTAAGATGTTGAGCTGTTTAAATGATTACCGAATCCAGTTAAGATAAATGCATTACAATCGTAAGTAAAATATTGCTATTTTATTTTATTTATATAGAAACTGTCAAATTTCTTATTTGCCTCGACTGCGCTTCTACGCGTTACAATTCTAAGTTACTTCGTAACAATAGCAGAGAGGGGGGAGAGGCGCGCCTATCAAGTACGGTATACCGTTGTATGCAGCGCCAGAGATAATAAACCAGTTCCTTTATAGACGCGTTGCCTAGAGAGGATATGCCAAGATAACAGTAAGTTTCGTACGGCCCTGTATAGTAGGTATAAGTACAGTTAAGTAGGTATATAGTTTTTTTAGCGTCTTGGACTAGGATCTACGTCGAAAAACGAACGTTCGGAAACCAGTTTTTGAACGTTCCATATATTGAAAAAGGAACGTTTTTTAAGGAAGGAAGGGTTCAGAACTTGGAATTCTGAAACGTTCTTATTTTTGGTGCGTTCGGAAATCGGATGTTTTTATATAAATTTGAATTTTGTTTTTAGAATTTCTTTGAATGCAGAGTTTCAGATTATTAATTTGTTCTTCTACTCTAAATCTATGTTTAGGTTTCCAGTTCAGTCTATACGGCTTCAGTTCATGTTTGGTAGAGTTGGGTTCAACTTCGTATCTTCCTTTCATAAAACCTTTGAAACCAACCTTTAACATTAATGAAAGGAAGAATTCATTCGAATGAAATGTAGGTGCCTACGAGGTGCTAGTGAGGTATGTCATGTTGATTTGCTAGTGTTGTGACAAGAATGGATAAAATACTGAAAGTGGCGCCAGTGACAGAAAAGTTGAGGAGTAAAAGGTGAGCTTGGTTCTACTTAACATGGACATGTACTTAATGTAGATAATGCCGAGTGATGAAAGTCACTATAAAGGATGTTGAAATTGCAAGTGGAAGGACTCGAGAGGCGAGGAAGGCCAAAGAAGAGATGGTAGGATTGTTTGAAAGAGGATGAGTTTGTATGTCTATGGAATAAATGATAAGTTGTTGACGAATGATAGAAGCGAATGGAAGAAATTGACATAAATTTGGCCGAACTCACAAGTGGGATGAGGTAAAGGAAATGAATCGTTATCTACAAAACGTGGACTACAAAATTTGGTATTATAAATGAAGCCTTAACTAAACCTGCCAACTTTAAGCAATCCTGTATTAGCAATTGGGGCATCTCGTTTAGGGGCTCACCAAAGACGAGCGAAAAGGACACGATTATACGACAGTTTAACGGTGTATTTTACACCGCGCGTTTTTTTTTTAAATTATTTTTTTGTAGTTCAACTAAAGATACACAGCCCTATATGGGAAGATTGCTTAAAAGACATCAAGTTTCCTTAATCCGGCACTGAGTTTAAGCAATGCGCGGTAGGATGTTCCTAGTCACTAGGAGCTCCAGGCAGGTCATTTCCTCCCAGATGATTAATCCGGGTGGGAGTACGAGCCTCGAGGCTTAGTCACAGAAAACATATGTACAAGGCTTAGTCTCCTTGCCCGGGTAAGGCGCGGGGATCTTGTTCCCCCGGTCATTTTCTTCCAGCGTATCGGTCGTCTTGGGTCTCAGTTCAGGTGCCCTCACTACTGAGTTAGAGTCTCCTCTCAGAATGAGAGGGTTTAGGAACATAGTCCACCACGCTGGCCCAATGCGGATTAGCAGACTTTACACACGCAGAGAATTAAGAAAATTCTCTTGAATGCAGGTTTCTTCACGATGTTTTCTTTCACCGTTTGAGACACGTGATATCTAATTTCTTAAAACGCACATAACTGAAAGGTAGGAGGTGCATGCCCTGGACCGGATTCGAACCCACACCCTCCGGAATCGGAGGCAGGGGTCATATCCACTGGGCTATCACGGTTCTCATCTGCAATTGCTCGCTATCCTAAAAGCTCCAACTCTTCTGTTGTTAAGTTTCAGGTCATCTGTTTGTTCTATAAAAAAACAAATATAAAAATCATCAAGATCTATCAAAGCATTCTGCTAGTTAACCTAAACGGTATTTGAATACCTATTTGAATTGATATTGTGGTAAAGTAGTAACGGGACACAAGGAAACCCGTGTGGCGCCGCTTGTGCGGGTAAAGTATTAATTTACATACACGACGAGTCTGGGACGCGACGCGCTTGCGCGACACTGTACTGCGGCCGTGATGTCTTGATCGTTGACATTTTGATGTGAAACTCACGGCCACAGTGGCGCAGTGGTTTGCGCGGTGGATATACAAGATTGGGTTCGATCTCCGGCTGGGCCAATTGAGGTTTTCTTAATTGGTCAAGAACTCAACTAGTTACCACCCGTACCGTACTGGTACCGTAGTGGGGTTTTAGAGTGATTTTTTGAAAAAAGTAATATCGCCCAATTGAACGAAATTGCGTATTTTTATTTTCTGTAACTTATCATCATGACCTACCTAGATGGAGGGTGGGAAAGGAATTTCGTAATATGCGACACGGTGATTTAACTGGATAATTTATACTATTTTACCACTAATTAGTAATTACTAGTTAAGTTTTATTATCAAGATATTTTAGGAATTTTTGAATGATAACTTTTTATGGGAGGGAAACCGCTTGGTAATTTTACAGCTGAAATTGCCACTTTTGACACTTGCACTTGATGGCGCGAAAATCGGACTGATTTTACGACCACACACTATTTTAAAAGTTTCTATGTTGTTGTGATTAGATTTTAGATAGATTAGAGATTAGTGAAAAATTAATTAGATTAATTTCAATGAATTAAAGCAATTCGTTTAAGGTATCACATTTGTCGAGCAACCCGAGACGCACGTTTTTTTAAAGTAGGTTTTAATTTAAAAATAAAGTTTACTACTGTTCTCAAAATGAATCAATCGCAGTATAATAAAATAGCCAGCGTCCACTCTACATTAAACATGCTATGGTTGGATTGTACTTTAACAAAGCATGCCATTTTGTATCTTACCACTTTGCTTTAAGGACGAAATTGGCATGTATTTTTGACAAAACTTTAAACTATCTGTTCGACATATTGTATCTATACTGTCGTAATTTTGTCATAACGTATATCATCAGGGAATTCTATGCTTTACTGCTATTACATTAAAGTTGATATTAATCTGTATAATTTGAAATATTAAAACGAAAGTTGTTTTACTGGTTGTAACTGTAGCATCTATATACGTTTCATATAAAACTCGGTGTATATGTAGTATATACGTATAATTATATGTAGGTATTATAACATAGATATAACAGATTGTAAAGGGGTTTTCAGATGTCACAATATTGGCCTCGGCTTTTGTTATCTTTTTAAAATAGAAGATGAGGCTGAGAAATAGAAAGAAGGTTTTATTTAGTTAACATTCATTTACATATTACTTGTGGTGCTTGTGCTTGGTTGTAAACGCAAGAATCCATTCCAGTCAACAAAGTCAGAAACTTACTACACAAGAACAGTATAAGTATTATAAACTCAGATAATAAATAGTAATTTACATATGCCTGAAATAATGATGTAGTAAACTCATCGAGTGTTTTCTTTATTTTTTTTTTCAAATAAGGTAGCCATAAATATATTTTTTTTGATCAATATTCTCTTTCTGAATCCTAACAAGCTAGAAATGGATACGACAGCAAAAGTCTAACGAGCAAGGATCGAACTCAGCACCTATGAAATAAAATAGAGGAGACAAACAGGCAAAGTTGAATAATCTATAGATACTAATATTATAAAAAGGAAAGATTTGATTGTTTGTTTGCATTGAATAGGCGCCGATACTACTTGTTTGCGTACTCTCCGATGATCAGTTGATCACTAGTTTAATTACGTCCACTGGGTTGAACACGGAATCTACTTAGTAACACGCACTACTATAGCACCCAAGTGCAAATGCCCCTTCTTGTCCGAGGCTTGTATTTATAGACTAACCTATTGACAGCCGAGGCTGTTGACATATACTGCACTACTAAATCGATTTGTAAAATTCTTTCTCTGTTGGGAAACAGTTACTCTTTTAGCTTAGTTAGCTTATTCGGGGATAGTGTAGCTTCCCACCTACACTATTCCCCGAGTGCAATAGGCTATATTTTATCCCCATATTCCTACGCGAACGGCACCTACGCGGAAGAAACCGCAGAGCGTCTGTAAAATTTATAAAAACATATGAAAAATAGTAAGTAGGTATCTTTCTAAGATGTCACTCGCGCTCATAAACCGCACAGAAATCGTTGTTAATGTGAACCGACATTATTGCATTATTCCCACACTCTGATAAGTACTGCTGCGTATCTATGCATGTGTGCGTGACAGTAATGTGTCACCACATTCAATGTCCACATGAAATTCGTATTTATCATGCCTTTGACGTCACCAATATTAAGTAAGTTGAGTTCAAAAATATTAACATAATATACTTACGCATACCTACTCGTAGTTTTTTATGAAGTAAAAAAAGGTTAAGTCAAGCTGCAAACTTAAAATTAAAGCTATGGTACTTGTACATATGATTTCTGTGGCTATGGTACCAGACCAGACTTTCATCCAGATCCATTTATAATTATGTTAAGTCGTTATATGGTTTTTTAAGAGTAGTAGGTATTTATGAAGAAGAAGTACTTAATAAACACCCATAAATAAAATATATGTATAGGTATCTACTATCTAGTTTCCAAAGAATTAATAATTCGTCCAGTGATAAGCTTCTACGAAATAATAGAAAACACGAATATAATAAAATCGAACTTAGCTAAAAGAAAATAAAAAAACATAGACTTTTTCAAAACTGCGCCAGTTTAGACGGCTTCCGTAACGCAGTGGTTTGCACGGTGGATTTACATGACGGAGGTCGTGGGTTCGATCCCCGGCTGGGCAGATTCAGGTTTTCTTAATTGGTTCAGGTCTTGGTGTAACTTGTAAAGAATAAAAAAAAGAACGATAATCTCCTCCTTTTTTAAGTTGGTTAAAAATTGCAAGTTGGTTAAAAAGGAAAAGGAATGGAAAGCAGGATTTTTTAAAAGCCCATTTATTTTTCCAAAAAGGGAGAGGTTGTACACTGGGAAGTAGGTAGGTAGGTTTTATATATATATTTTTTAGTTAAGAGCCAGTGTTTTCGAGACGAAGTCGCGGGCATCGTGCTAGTTACGAATATCGCAAAAACTTGTAAAACTCGCCAAGGTCTCGCAATTTCGTTTAAACTGTCGGCATCGCACGACCGCTCCACCTTCCCTCCGCATTATTATAATTATCGCGTCGGACGGACAGACGCCCGGGGCAGACGAAATCGCTGTAAATCCTATACATATATACTTACGTTATAGCTGGTTGATTCGACCCATTCAGGATTTTTATTGTTTTCTTTTTTTTTTATTTATAATAGACTTGCGCTTGACTACAATCATGCCTGGTGGAAAGCAATGATGAGGTCGAGGTTGGAGCGCATTTGCCTAGAAAATACCTATTCATTCTTGTCTTGAAGGTGCACAAATCATAAGTGTTAGGAAACACATCTTCGCTTTTCTTAATAGAAACGTCGATGCGAAACGTTTTGTGCGAGTCGACAGGACATTGACAACAAAAGGATGCCAATTCTTGTCATAATAGGTAACAAAAAATGGCATAAGCTGAAGGTCAAAAGTAAAAACTGCTTACGCGTTTTTTCCCTCAGTGGCAGTAAGTTTTCGGCGCTCCTAAAATGATTACTTTGAGGATCAAGTTAAACCACTGCCTAAGAAAGAGCGTGAAAAAATGGTCTACCGAGCGAGCCTTTGCAGCGCAGATTACTGCAGCTTTGAAGAGGCATATTAATTAGTTGTTCTAGATTTGTTTATTGAGTTTTTAGAGGCATGCAAATATGGACATTTTCCAAATATTTTTATTTTCAGTTGACAAAATTGCGGAAAATTGGACGCCGTTCTCTTTTTAGAGTTTGGTGCTAAAGAAATTTTATAATAATAAATACATGAGACCACGTGTTTGTGTCTTCAATGCACTGATCAAAATTAATTTGAATTTTGAAAAAAATTTTTGAGTTAACCAAATCAAAATAACAGAACACAATAAACAAGGCACTTGGTTCTTATGGGACATGAATAAGATAGCATTACACTGTTTTAGTAAAGTGAATTTTATCAATGTCTAATGCAGAGTCAGTTACGGGAATGACGGACGGATTAAAAATAGATTAGATGGTGATTTTTTCTCAGTTATTTATAACCACTTTGAGTTGTCGTAAATTTGAATCAAATTGCATAATTGGTGGTATGGCCTTTTGTTGGTATGAAACTATTTTGAACTTTATCGTGTAATTAATAGAGTATAGTTTTGTATGCTAATGCTTTTTTTTATAATTAAATGCAGATATGGAAAGGTATTGTATCAAATTATAGACTGTCTTAGATTTAGCTTGAGGGTTTCAATATTGTAAAAAGGGTGCCTGATTGTGGTACGATACAAGTTGTACGCGGTAATCGAACCCGCTATTTGTATACCTAATAACCGCAAAAACCTTAGAGCTATTGAAGCGCTAAATCTAAATTTATCAATAAAGTGTAAAAAGCCGTTTTTAAAGAAATTAAAAATTCATTATTATTTTGAATGATATATTTGAATGATATATTTAGTTTACAAACACATTTGAAACGTTAGGTTTGTTTGTCTGTTTGTTTTGACTTACCTTCACTCGCACCTTATTTCTGATACGACATAAAGTTTGCGTCCGACTATACCTACCTACAGATTAACTTAGATTGATAATTAATTTTTTTTTTTAAACAAATATCATCCAAACTAAATGTACTTGAGGCAAAGCTTTTTGCTTGTAAAAAAGAAATTAACCCTTGCACAGTAAAAGTGAAACCAACACAATAATGGGTCTCTCGTCATGACGTTGTCGCGCTCACTCCGACCGGAACTCGCACGCACCTGTATCCGGCGTCACTTCCGGCGACATGGCGGCGCAGTGCACGAGCGAATATACATCTATAAACCTACCAGTCATCATTGTCAGACTATTATAACGGCCTACTACAAGGCTAGGCCTCCCTCCTTTTTTAGGAGGGGATATGGAGCGTGGAGGTCAGTATTTTTTTCATTTTGTACCTTATTGATAATGACTGAAATCAACGGTTTAGCTTTTTTTATTTTTTATTCTTTATATGTTAGCCCTTGACTACAAACTCACACGATGGCAAGTAATGATCCAATCTAAAGTGGAAGAGGGGTAACTTGTTAGGAGGAGTTGAAAATCCACACCCCTTTCGGTTTCTACGTGACATCGTACCGGAACGCTAAATCACTTGGCGGTACGTTTTTGCCGGTAGGGTGGTACCTAACTAGCCATGGGCGAAGCCTCCCACCAGCCAGACCTGGACCAATTAAGAAAACCCCAATCGGCCCAGCCGGGGATCGAACCCAGAATCTCCGTCTTGTAAAGTGTGAGTTTTCACTTCCAGAGACATGCGGTGTACCTTCTTAGCTTCAACAATCCCAGAACTGAGAATTTTGAGAAGACAGAAAATACCGACTTGGGATTCGAACCTAATAAAAAAAAAACATATTTACAAAAATAATATCTTTAGAACTATTTATTAATAAACATATACTGCCATCTATTGTACAGTAGAAGAAACAGAATTTCTTTCTATTAGCTGCTAGGTGGCGCTTTATCATAAAATGTTTACCTATAATTATATAATTATATATTGTTGTTGATAGGTAATAGGTACGACGTTTTAAACCTTTCAGACAAACTCAAACAACCTAGAATAGCTTAATACAATAGTCTAATCGAATTAGTGATGTGATGTGCCGAAACTTATGTGTATTTGCGGATATAGGTATACCTTGTATATACTCGGATATACTTAATCAATAATCATACTTATAAAACGATTTGTATACGAATACAAACATTAGTCTCACGTTTCTAGTCTAAAGTGATCTGTGGTCTCACGATCCGTGGATACCGATCTTAACTTTCTTACGTGATCATTTCAACCAATCCCAACCATCAAAAATCAAAATATAACTAAAGCTATACACCAACAAGTTATTTTATACTGTTGTCTAGCCGATGTTGGTAGGTATCTAAATATTAAAAGAAAAGGGGAGTAGAGCGGATAAAAACACACATTTTGTATTATATGAAGATATTATATTTTCAAAGAACATGTACCTTATATTTTCAGCATAGTTTCGGTCAATACAACGTGTGAAACAGCGACCCACGGCTTAATACCATTATAATAATAATAACAAGTAACTAATATCATTTTAATACCATTATTATTGTGATCATACAATTTTCTACACACTTGATTCAATACAAAAAATTAAGCTGCAACGCTGAGTTGACAACGGATTTTTTTAAATTTAAAATTCGAACACATTCGAAATTCCGATTTCAACGGAGCCTTGCAGCTTGTCTATGCCCAACCTACCATTAATACAATATACCTACTAAGTTTCAGCGACATGTATCAAGTATAAAAAGCCAGTTTGCCAACTCCATTTATTATTTTAAACTGTTTATTTAGTTTTCCAGCATAATTGTTGAAGAATTGACAGCTTAACGGCTAAGAAGGACGATGGCCATTTTGGACCCGAAAACTGATAACCCACTGTTACAAAAAAAGACTTTCTAATGATCGTTTCAGAACGGAAATTTAGATATTTCAAAAGATTAATTATAAGCTTTACGTAATCAGTTTTTATGTAATATTTTCATAGCTTTACACATATACTAACTATTATTATTGAGAAAGTGGCCATGGTCCTTGTAATAGTAAAATAGCATAAATTGAGATCTTTCGATGTTATTATTATAATTCGGCTCCAATAAAATCCAATTTATGAAATTGGGAAAATGGCGTTATTTAAAGCTTTTGCCTAAAACAGCAATAATAAAAATATGATATTATAATAACATTTTATTAAGGATTTAATTTGACTAGGCTAAACTTATTACCACAGTTTAGATACTAACAGTAGGTCAACTTTATACGATTTCTAGTCAATGTAGAAGAATTATTACAATTTATTTTTAAAATTTTCTCACTATTATCTTGATTTGTTAAGCTTAATGGTTAAGGCATGAATTTAATAACAGTTACGAATAAACTGGCATGAATAGAAATACCACTGTTTTTTATTCTTAAAACTTAATAAAATAATACTATGCACATTGACATTTTCGTATGAATTGTAACCACTGTTCGTATTAACTATTCCGTGTCAAATACTTAGGAGTAAATAATATTCACAAATTGGATTTCTTACACGCCGATCATCGCATCACAAACGCGATGCAGTTGTAAAGACATATATAAAAGCTCAAGATACATATTCGATATAAAATACGGTATTCAGCTGCCGAAACGGAAAGTGGCTATTTATTCCCGCGAATTCACAAAAGTTTTCAACAACTTTCATTCAACGTGTTTAACAATGAGCGGACGTTCAGCTATCAAAATCACATCTCACATTTAAACAAAATCAATTTCCTTATTTTATAAGGCAGTGCTTTTGTCGAGTGTAAAGGCGTTGTTTCTATACGATAGCGTACTAATCTCATAGACATATAAAATGTAGGCCGTACAAGTTTGACAGGGATAACGGGTTAGTAATGGACAAAATAGTTCAGCATAATTAGTTTTTCTTCTTCTGTTTTTTCCAGTCGGTTTTTTGTTTAGTAGCTACTGACAAGCTTTAGAGTTTAGAACGATAAATGAAAATTTTGTATCTTTTTTTCAGAAATTTTCTTGGGCTAATTTCGTCTATTAGGCCAATATTAGTAATTATTATTATTGCCAAAATTGATATTTTACAGTAAGGCCTTATCTAAATATAGGCAATTGAACTGTGGTATATCCTGTATAACCAGAATTATCAGCGTCCCTGAAACGGCGAAAAATATTTAAAATAAATCTGCGACTTTTTCCCGCCTGCCATATTTCCCCATAAAGTGCACACTATCGAATTGAGTCAATATAATCCGAATAAGTATTCATTAGTGCAAATGTGGCCTTAATGTCTGATTAAATTACAACTAAGAACTTGGATACTGGTCTACTGTATGTAGTGGACTGTGACCCATTTTAAAAGTTAAATTATTCGGCACATTTGTTCAAAGACGTTTCAGAAGAAATGTTTTTATGACAATTTACGCAGCCTAAAAAGTTCAGCAATTCTATTTTCCCGCGGTTTGAAGTTGAGTTACAGGTTTTAATGAAAATTCCAGAGTCCAAGTCTTAATACGGCAAATTTGGTTTCATTCTATACGTCTATGCCATTTATAAAGTAATGATATGCCAACTGTTCGCTTCGGAGGCCATAATTTGTGCTTGATATGTAAAAGTATTACAAAAAACTACTTGAGTATTTTTAATTATTTGCAGTTCCATATTGTAAACAAAATTGTGTTTCACTAAACATACTAGCTAAGCCTTGAAAAATTGCTTTAACATAAACGTGTAAGTTAACGCAGACCACCGATTATCAATCATCGATTTTATTCAATCACCGATTTTCTTCAATAGCCGATTTTATTCAATCACCGATTTATTTGATGACCGCGTTCTGATTTTGCATACTCTAATAACTTGACCATTACTTTTGGCATGAGGTATGTAGATATAACGGATATACAGCGGATTTGTTAATGTACTCGTAACTGAAATATTATAATACATTTAATAATGTAATTACTAATTTTATAAAGTGTTTGTGTTAAAAATGTCGTTTTATTTTTTTATAGATAGATTACAATCGGTTGCCTGCGCTAGGTCTGACTCTTTGGTACGCATCTATATTATTGAGTAATAACTATATATTTTAAGTAAATAACAATAACTATTATCATTTGGAAAGGACAATGGGTATAGGTTACACCCAGTCACCCAATAAAACAATAACTTAATAATTAATATTTATTCTAAAACAATATAACAAGATTAGGAGGTAATTTTAAATAATAATAATAATTAGGAAGCCGTAAAAAATGTTCATTTAATTACTTTTTTATTAGGATAAAAATAGACACTGAGTGTACATACTTTTTCTAGAAGATTAAATTATTGCTCTATATAGGTATACATTTTTTATTATAATTTAACAATTGGATATCTATAAATTATAAAATATTATTAAACTTGGTTCCATATCAATCGAATCTGTGTGTTTACGTCTTTGAGACCTTTACTATTACGAAAACTAAGTATTAAGAAAAAATAAAGGAAATTGAAAAAGAAAATTTATATTTAGGAACATTTAACAATAATAAAAGAAAAAAAATTGTCTTTGGTCGTACGGCGGTTTTTGAACGCGAATTGGTGGTTGTTTTTTATTAAAAGTAATATCTCCTCTTTATTACAGGCAAAGGTCTTGAACTATACAGCCTCGATGCGTAAACTAGAGATTGCAAGCGGGAGTTTTTTTTTTCTTAAATTGAATTGGTGATAAAGGCTAGTGATAAGCAATGGTAAGGTAGCGGGTGGTGTGAGGTGATGATGAGGCCACAACAAAGTTACGATTAGACTTAGCTTTGTGACGTCACAGAACGGTTGCCGGGATGTCCTCTTCCTGAAAAGTAATGTAAGTATATTTAAGAATTTTAATATTCGAATTATAAAAAATAATTTGGCTACAACTGTGTTTTAGTCTAAAGAGTGAGCATGGGGTAATTGGGAACATTTCAAACACTTGAAAACAAATGCTAAGCTTTAAAGTGCATTAATTTTTAAACAACTGTAAAGGACATCTAGATATCATTGATTAGTCTGTTTGTTTTTCTTCAATTAACCCTAACGGTTAACTCTACCTTGCGGTTGTCAGTAAACGCTTACCACCTAACCTCAGATTGACGGGCGAATCGCAAAGTAGGATGTGATCCTAGCGTAGGTACCCTGCGAGGTCTTACTCTGGTATTGACAAATGTACCTACTACCTATTGCATTGTAGGTGGGCCATCTGTTCTTTTTAATGAGACGAATATCATAGCATTCCATAGATTCATCATGCGGGTGCCTGGTCCATCGTGGGGCAGAGAGATTATCTCCGAATCGAGCCCAGGACTTAAGACCAAAAGTATAGGATTAAGGAATTCCTTTACCAGGTTATACCGTGTGATTCCGCTATTACACTCGTCGACGAACTTATTATTCAACATTTAAACTTATAGGATGCCAAAATTAAAATGACAATGGAAACGAGCGAATTCATAACGCTGTAAGTTTACAAAATGCAGAGGCAGCTCACAAAGACAAAGCTTTATATTATATTCACTCTCAAATTATTAAACCTTAATTATAAACAAATAAAAATTTGGAAGTTGTTCACGTGCATATGTTATTAAATTATTATAATATTGTTATCTAAGTAGATATCAGAACCTGTAGGCCTATTATGTATCTCAGTGTACGGTCAAACTAGGACCATTATATGGCACTACTTCATTTTCATCGTAGTTTAGTTATTGTGATCATTAAACTTGGTTATTTGAATGAAATGACCATGACAACGAAATTTTACATCAAATGGTAGTGATTTTTTTTGTTTTTACGATTATCTAACATGATTATTTTAACGAAATTGCGTTAATTACCGATTTTCCAAAAATAACATTACTACTTGCTACTTTCACTACTAATGATAATGCCACATTACATTAAATGAGGATAATACTGACTGTATTATCATTTAATGTATATATTATTTTGTCGAAAACCAACGTTAAATGATCGCGAAACCAAAATACGATAAAATCGATATATTGGCTTATATTTTGAATCGCTGGTCTGGAAGTCCCCCCCCCCTCCACACAAATTTTTACTAAAGTCGTCAATAATATTTAGATTTTTAAATATCTATTTGCCAACAATGTCTCGGCTCTTCAATGCAGTGTCGTAAATGCTACCGTAGAAGCAGCATGAGTGAAATGGTTTCACATTAAACTATATAATACCAAATCCAACCCAGCTGCAGCTTGTTGACTTTTTTAGTGGTCTTAAATTGTTCATTATCGTCCTACTACATTGAAGAGAAATTATCATATTTCTCTGAGACGTGATTACATGAAAATTTAAATTTTTAAATATTTTTTGACAATACGAGCCAAAACGCTGTTGGTAATGATGATATTTTATTATATTATATATCCTTTGCCAAAAGGAGCGTTTGACAAAAATTAACTATTAATAGTAGTTAACTATTTTGTTTGACGTTTAGTACATCAAGTAACATTGTGACGTCACAAAATGTGTAAAATAATTTAAAAACCTGGGCGTTTTAAATTTTTTTTTTTTAATTATATCTTTGTAGTTCATTTAAGGATGAGGGGCACGCAGGGGAAGATTGCTTAAGGCGTCAAGTTACCTGCATTGCGTACCCTAGTTAATTATCTAGATAGGAGCAGTATGAAGTCCCACACACATTCTTAATAGCAACGTGTACGATACCCAGACAATTACATCATCGTCGCAGACGGCGAGCAGCTCGTCGGCCAGCGTCAGCTCGGGCTCGGAGCCGCGGCGCGCGACCGGCTCGCTGGAACCGCGTTCGAACTCCACTATTTGTTCATTCTGTGGTTCAAATATACGTTGTCAGTAACATGGAAAACATTGGCTTCGTGGAGATGACGCCGCAACCGCGTTGCAATGTGTCATCGTTATCACCATTAACACCCGGTGGTAGTCTACTCCGCTCGATGATTCTGGTAGTTAACTGGGTCACCAGGGTGCCTAGTGGGAGTTTTCAATATTTTCATAATGTTACTATCGCGTTAACGTAAACGCGAATTGAATATGAAATAAATAAATGAATAAATGTTCATGGTTCAAACATAATGTAACTATTAATATATATTTAGTCATATAATATATGATTTTTTTTTATTAGTAAAAGTAAATTGTAATTCTACCTATTATTCTAGCTACATATTTTTATTAGCTTATAATGAAGTTATTTTGAATGGTTAACTTTTGGAACTATAGTACGATTATTAATTCCAGTCAGTAAAATGACAAGTGCAACTGTCACTGAAATGTCATTTTACTCACTGGAATTAATAATCTCAAGTAAGATTAATCGTATGTACGATTATTAATTCCAGTCAGTAAAATGACATTTCAGTGACAGTTGCACAGCACTTGTCATTTTGCTGACGGGAATGAATAAACGTACTATAATAAAAATGTTTGTATCCAGTCTTACCTCAACCTTAAGTCTATTGAGCAGTTTATCCTTTTCACTCTTGAGCTCATCGCATGTCTTCGTCTCGTTCTCATCTAGGACTCCTTTCACTTCCAGCTCTGCTATCTGTGAGTCTTTTTCACTGATCGCTCCTTCGAGTAGGTCGTGTCTGAAATTTTGACGATATAATTTTTGTTAAAAAATTCATTTTCTAAATTAAAATAGGGTTTGTTTTGCAATCTAACAGTTTTGTATGCTACCACAAACAATTTTCTTGTTTTTGAGCAACCGGGAAATAGACAAAAGAATATTTCGACGAATCGACAAACTCCTGCTTTTTTAAAGTCAGTTAAAAGAAAGACGCCGTGAATGGTGGCATTTATACGTGATTGAAACCTAATCTATACTCACAATAAATCTGTAGAGAGGTCAATCAATTCTGTACATTAAATATTTTTCCAAAATAACTTACAGGGGGTGATTAGTGATCGATACTGACGCCAAAAATGAAATCAGTAAAATTTATGTGTCTGTCTGTTTGTATGTTCGTTATAGAAACAAAAACTACTCGACGGATGTTTACGAAACTCGGTACAATTATTCTTCTCCTGGGCAGGTTACAGTATACTTTTCATCACGCTACAATCAATAGGAGCAGAGCAGTGAAGGGAAATGTTGGGAAAATGTGAGAAGTTACTCTATTTTTACAGCGATACTACTGTAAGGGCTGAATTAAAGAGGTCTAAGGTCGGACGAAGTCGCGGGCGCCCTCTAGTTCCCTAATAAAACTTGAGATAGTTTTTTTAACACCATTGGTGAAATCTCTACAATGACTTACACAAGTCTATTTACCATGGAAAAATCTAAATAATTTACTTACATTACATGCGAAAGATGCCGCAGTACCATGCTCCTCTTCGCCTGACAATTCTGAAGGGACTCCTCGAGTTGCTTCAGTCGTTTCAACACTGCTGAACATGTTTTGCAGTTCATTACCGATGCATTCTGCAGTGAAAGTATGCGTTGCTGCATTTTCTTCATCTGTAAATATTAGGATTAGGTTACAAAATCAAACCTTCAATTCAAATTTGAAACCGGATTCATTATCATCATCATCAAACTGTAAATTATTTTAATTACTTTTAAAACTGTTTTGATATTAATTAAATTTTCTGATCAGGCTTTTGCTTTTGTTGTAGTAAGACGTACATACATAGGTGTTGGAGTGGCGTGTTTGTGTTAACTGAAAGAGCGTCAGCATTGGAGCAATGCGTTAGTAACTTATCATCTGCCTGTTTGAAATTTTTGGAGAAACAAGCACCGTCTATTTGATAAACCATTTTTGATGTCATACACCTCCCTGTGTATTACATTTTTTAGGCAATAATTTAACAATGCCTTTCTGTTGTGCCGACATTCCTTTAGAATGCATAAAAGCGTCATCTTTATTATGTCTCATACTTAGAGAGTTGCTTTTTTACATAAATCTACCAAATCTAATAAAATTATGTAAATTACCTTTTGTAATGTGTCAATTCTCTTCTGTTCCTCTTCGTAAAAAACTTTCTCTCTCTCAGCTGCTATCAAAAACGATTCCTTTAGAGCTTCTTCTAATTCCAGTATTCTTTTATCATTGTAAACTGGAGTTATTGCGTTGGGGTTTTTGTTCAAAACTTGCTCTAATTCACTTATCCTCTCATCTTTACTTCTGACTACAGCTAGTAATTGTTCAAACTCTGCTATGTTATTATTCTCTCTCAAGGCGTCTTCTAAAATAGATATACATCTTTGCTGTTCTATGATTTTATCATTCTTTACTTCTATCTCCTTAGTGAGGTTCGCTATTTTTCTTGTCAATTTGCAAACATTTGACTGTACAAGTATGTTGTTGTCTTTATGTAAATTGATCAAATCGTTGTAACTTCTGCTAAATCTGCATTTATCAAGCCTATCCACTACCTTACCACTCTTTTGAAGTTCGAAAAAACTTTTACTTTTCTTTATGCAATTCAGCTCTTGGCTGTCTGATATTTTGAGGATTTCGGATAGTATAAGCGAAGATTCGTTAAGCTCTATCTCTAAATCTATAACTTTCATTCTACTCTCTTCCAATTTAGTTTTAAGTCTGTCTCTTTCTTTCAGGGTGTTGGTTAGGTCGCCTATAGCTGCTATCTCGGATTGTCTCGCTCGCATTATCTCCTACACGGCAAGGGGTATAAGTTGAAATGAAAAATGAAAAAAATAAATAAAATACAAAAAGAACTTTTTAATAAGTAACAAAAAAGTCCAACAATATCAACTCAAAAATAAGTCGAGAAAGGTCAACATAGATTTCCTTTTATTCATAGTCAATTGATATTTCGCATAACAAGAATGAAAGCTGTTAACATCGACTAGTGGACAACTTACGGTTCTACCTACGAGTAGATACATGAATACTTAACAGTTTTACAATATTGTTTTTATCAATACTTAAAAAATAATTCCCGCTGAACACGATTATTTAATCTTTTAAACATCACTTAAAAATTATCGCTAAACTAATAATTACCTTAGTTGTGTGCTGGTTACAATGAACTGAAGTTTAAAAACCTGTATTTGTTCATGGTTTTCATTTGATTATCAACAAGAGATGATACTTGATACTTTATTATTATCTGAACACTTCATTATAATATTCAATACAAATTTCAATAACATTACTTAATACGAATTGCAATTGTAAAGCTTATGTGATATAAGTTCTTTAACAGAAAGACGTGGAGTCTGGAGATGTCGCTCACGGAATTGTTAGTACTCGCGACGGTTAAAGAAAAAACGTTAACGAAAAGAGAAAATAAATAAATGACAGTCTTGGTGAGAAGAACTAACTTAGAAAAAGCTTTTGAGGAAGCCAGCGGGCCCGGCCTGTAATGCAGCATGAAAATAACATATTAGTAGGATTAGTATTCGATGATGTAAGTGCGGGCTTAAATGACAAATAATCTGACGCACGTAATCTAATTCCACGTCTTGATACCCATACTTTTTACATACATACGACACATAATATAATGTATGGCTCTAGAAGTACGATTGGATACGCGTTAGATTATTGTCACTCTAATGAAATTACAAACATATTATTATCAGTATTTGTTAAGTATAACAGATCTTTAGTAATTGTTAATTTCGAAAACATTTCTAGCATTCTATGATACAATACTACATCAAGTGCAAACATTACCTCTTCTCTTTGTGCTTGTGCTTGTTGCTGACTTTTCAGTTTGGCTTGGAGGTTTCGTATAGACCTGAAAAATATTTCTTGGTAATCACTAGAGAAAATATTTTAAAATATTTATTTAAAACAAAAGAAATAGCTGAAACCGGTAAGTGGTACAAATTTGCCTCTCCAACTGAGGCTACATATTTGTTCCTTTTGCCGTGGAGACTCTTGGAAGAGGGATGAAGAGATGAAGTCGCAGTGCCAAAATATTTCTCTGAATTATTTCACTGCAGAAGATAGTCTCAGATTCACTTTTGCGCAAAGGATCAGCCTGGCTGTCCAACGCAGAAATGCAGCCAGTATTCACCACCACCATACCACGTGTACATGATTTGTATAGTTATAAGGATATCTTAGCTTAAGTTCCCTATTGTATTCTTTCTCAACAACAGTAATAAAAAAATATTTATTTGAAATATTTTTTTTTACATGAAATGCAATGAAAAAAATCGTTATTACACATCAGAAATTCAACGTATTTTAATGACGCTTTATGTGAACTGACAGTCGAGTCCCTTCAAACAGTCTAGTAAACTAAACCTAAGCATACTTGAAATAAATGAATTTTGATTTGATTTAATTAGATTTCATTTACTGATTTTTTAAGTAAATGTATAATTTACAATTTATATTTGCAGGAACAAACTCTAAATTATTTTGATAAAATATCTATGATATTTACTGTTGCAAGTCCATGATCTGTTTCTCTTTCTGCGCCTGCTCTTCTTGTGACATTTGCACGAGTTGCAACAGTCTCTCGGTCTCTGCCGCTAGCCGCTTGGACTCCTCCTCGCTCGCACTCAGTTGAGCCTTCAACTGGTCAGCCTCTTTCTGCGTGTCTCCTAATTTGCGGTTCAGATCTGTGACCGCCGCTGCACTGCCGCCAGCCTTTAATATATGAAAAAGTAATTAATTTACATTATATCAGATAACATTTTAGATTGGAATTACAGATATTCTTAATAAAAATTAGTTTTTTTTTTTCATTTTACTCATAGTAAAATGAAAAGTCTTTAAGCAGGTAATATAAGCTTTAATTTTTGTTACCTTCCTCAAAGATGCTTCCATTTGGTCCATTTGCTCTTTTCGTTTCTTTAACTGTCGATCTAATTCCATCAGCGATTTCTCCTTTTCTTCCACGTCTTTACGTTTATTTTCAACCATTCTCCTGTTCTCTTCAAATTGTTTTCTCGCGTCGTCTAACTTTTTGAATTCTTCTTGCAGTTGTCTTCTAGCTTGAGCCGTATCTTCCCCAGCTTTGGCGTTCTGGTTGCCAGCTTGTTGGAGTTTCTTGTTCGCTTCTCTGAGATCGAGCTGTTATCAAAAAGATTTATGTCAACTATATGATATGATACATATGTTTTCAGATATGTTTAATGCCCAGTGAAAAAGAGTGTAAAATTTCAAATAGCAGCATCAACAAATTTATAAGCTCATTTTTGCAAAGATAATCTTAGATTTAATCAGTTTTTAAGCCCAATATTACAAAAGCGAAAGTTTTTACATAAAATTTGGCAAAGTATAAACGCAGCAGCATATTTAATGACAAAAAATAAGTTTTTGAATATCTTTAATAAACATGTTGCAGTACAAAGTCGAATAGCGGATACGGCTGAAAGAGATAAGAAAATATAACAACGATTTAATTAGTTAAAGCTTTATGCGTTTACTGCACCGAACATTTTACACGACAACACTGAGATGTTTGTACTGGACGAGTGCGCATGTGATTTCAAATGTCTGGTGCACGTCGATTATATGATATTGTACATTCTCATGAAACTGACGTCCAAATACGTTGCGATGATGAAACTAATAAATAAATACGAATAATTATAATGAGGGGTTGGAGGATGCCCTGCGGGCCGTGGGAGGCATGCTACTATACAACAGTTATGTACATAACAACCGGCGATGATGATCTCAAACAAAAACTAAACGTATGAACATCGAAATCATAACATCTACTTCATAACACCGGTGCAATGATTTAAGCAGACAACGCACGCGACTTCGTGACGATTCAATCGAGTTTTTTTAAACATCGCAAGACAGCTTGTACATTTATTAAAATAACATTCAAAATAAATAATTTAAGAGTTTCTGATACAAACTCGATTCAACCACGCATTGCCGTCCCGACAACCGCTCGAGCTCGGGCGATCCTCCAACTGACCTGGCTCTTCTCCAATTCCTGAACGAGCATCTCGAGCTGCGACTGGCAACGCTCCCTTTCCACAGCGAGCGACCGCGCCTCCGCTTGTGCCGCTTCAAGCTGCTTTTGAACCTCGCGCACGTCGGACGGTCCGCGCGCTTGAAGTTGCTGCAATTGCTGTTGTTGCGCCTGGAATTGTTTTTCTATGTATTGTAAACGCTGCTGGCATTCTGATAACGCTTTTTCCGCTGCGATTGCTTTCGTTTTTTCTGATTCGACTGCCATTTTCCATTTTTCAATTTCTCCAGCTTTCTGAGCATCTTTCTCGGCTTTTTCTGCTCTTTGCCGCAGAGCATCTTTCTCTTTGGTGATAGATTGCATATGTTGTTGGAGTTTTACAATTTCTTTGTCTCGACTCTCGATAACCGATTTGGCGCCACGCTCTGAATCTTGAGCTATTTTTCTTTGTTCTTCCTTCAATCTACGTACTTCTTCCCGTTGCTTCTGGAGTTCTGTCTCTGATGAATTCAATTCTCTCTGGAAGTTAACAAGCATATCCTGTGACTTCTCCAATTGAGCTACCAATTGATCACGTTCTATTGTCAATTGCTTTGTATCAGCCTCAAGTTTCACTATCTGCTTTTCTATCGCATCCGCTTGGTTATCTCTTTGTTCCAATATAGATGCCATCTTTTCTCGATCTCGAACCGATTGAGCTAACTCTTGTTGTAGTTTTACTAATGTTTCCTGCGTTCTATGGTCCAGAGTTCGCTGTTGCTGTTCTACATTACGCCTCATATTCTGTATTTCAGCTCTTAAAGCATCTCTTTCTTGTTCAATTTGACGCATTTCTAAAATCGTTCGCTCTAGTCTTTCATGCATTCTCCCCAATTCGTTGGTCATTCTATCGTACTCTACTCGCGTAGTCTCATTTGTTTCCTGGTATTTAGCAAGATGCATCTGTGACTTTTCGAGTTCTTTTGCCAGACGACCAGCTTCCATTTCAGTCGCGTCTCTGGCTTGAATAGCTTTTTCCAATTTATCACGAAGACGTTCAATCTCCAATCTATCTTCTGTTCTAGCTTTATCACCAGCAACTGCCTGTAATTTCATTCTTTCAATCTGTTGCAATTCACCCTTAAGCCTTTCGTTATCCTTATCCAGCTGTTCTGAACGCAATTTTAGTTTCTCACACCGATCCCTGAACTTCTCACACTCAATATGAGCTCTTTCTAGATCTGTCCGTTGCTTCTCCATTGCAGCACTAAGTTTAGTTACTTCAGTCTTAGAAAGTTCAAGTTGTATATTAAGTTCGTGGAATTTAGTTTCCGCTTGTTCCTTTTCACTTTGAAGACGTTGGATTTCAGCCTGCGATGTCTCGTAACGCTCACGATGTTTATCTAGCTCTCCCTGTAGTCTATTTATTTCTGTACTCCATTTATCCTGTTCGAATTGGTATTTACCTCGGAGGCCTTCGACGCGTTCAAGCTCCGAGCGTAGACGGGTAACTTCTTCCTCGGCCTTCCTCGCCCGCTCCAGTTCTAGAGTTGTCTTGTCTAGCCGTGTGCGCAGTCGTTCCACCTCCAACTTGGTTCGTTCGTGTTCTTCTTTACTATCATGATATTTTCCATAACGAGATGCATATCGTTCAGCTTCCTCCCTTGCTCCACTAGCATCTGCCTTCACTTTATCTAACTCTGCTTGGACTCTTCTAAGCTCCGCAGATACTTTGTCATGTTTGTCATACATTTTCTCCAGTTCTACTTGGACTCTTGCCATTTCTTCTTGAGTTTTCTCATTCGATGCTTGTGCTTTACCACATTGCGTCATTGCACGGTCATATTCAAACTGTTGACGTTCATTATCAGCTATTAACTTTTCTTTTTCTGCTTGCAACCTTCGTAATTCAATTTGACCCTTTTCATAACGATCTCGAACCATTTCGATATCTACACATAACCTATCCATATCCTCTTTAGCCTTTTCTTCTTGTTCTTTAGTTCTGCCTAGTTGTAAAGATGCCCTATCGTACATTTCCTGTAATCTAGCATGTTCGTCTTGTATTTTCCTTTGATCCTCTCTAGATTTGGTTGCCAGAATAACATTTTTCTCTAACTCCAATTCAAGTCGGTCTTTATCTGCTTCAAGTAAGTCTATCTTGTTTTGTAGACGGTAGATTTCATTTTGTGATCTGCGAAAAAATAAGCACAATATTAAAAAGTTTCGTTATTTTTGCAAATAGATTCTTTACCAACTACTACAAACATTGCCACCAACACAAGACAACATGTAAACAAATGTACCTATCATACTTTTCAAGCATTTTTTCGTATTCTTTGTGCGCTGTTTCTTTTTCTTCAACAGTCTTTTGTGTTGAGTATAGAGCTTTGTCTAACTTCTCTTTCAATATTTCCAGCTCTGTCAAGGCGTCATCTCTCTCCATCTGAAACAGAAAGAAAAATCAAACTGTACTGTGTGATTTGTTAAAACTTTTCAATATGACGAAATAATAATGCATTTTTTGCTGAATATTTTTTTCACAATTTCTTGAGAATGTTGACCTGAGTATATACGGCTTAAATTTAAACTTGATACCTCCCAAATAGAGGGTCATGACTGACAGACAGACAGAGGGACACCAAAGTGCTGTTATAAGGCTGCCTGTCCACCAGAGCGGAGCGAGGGTGCGTAGCGGAGAAACGGACTAATGCGGAGCGGAGTTGCAGACCATGTTAAATAAATATTTGTTAAATTTAATTTATTTAAGCTCATCTTTATATTAATTTATAAATATAAACTAGTCCTTGTCTACTTAAGAGAAGCGGAGATTTTGTGCAATCCTATTGGTTAATTTCTCCGCTGCCTCGCTCCGTTTCGGGGGACTGGCAGCCTTACAGTTCCGGTTTTGCTTTTTGAGATATGGAATACTTAAAATTATAAAATGTCACCTACCGTCAATTTCTGATGTTGCTGGTGTGCCTTCTCCCATCTCTCTCTGAGCACGTCCAGCTCTGTGGCTGCACTGTCTCTGTCCCTGGCAGCGCGGTTGGCGGCAGCGGCGGCCGCTTCAGCGCGCTCGCGACAACTAGCGGCCTCCGCCAGTGCTGTGTCTCGCTCTTTCTGAACGCGAGCTACGAGTGCCTAAAAGAGAAAATAGATATTGAAAGTTCATATCATCAGTATTATCAGCTTAGTTGTAAAGGGCGCCAGGTTTTCCACATTTAAATTTTAACATGTTGCTCCAATTGGCAAGCTTATGTTTTGAATCTGTAACGAACACTGTCAGCTGTTACTGGTAATGGGTACCGATGGTTAAAGGTCCGTTTATATCTACAGACACAGTACGTCACAGACAAGTAGCGTGGCAGACACCTTCTATTCACACTGCTCAGCAGGTAGCTAGAGACACCTAAAGTCCTTTTCATGAAAAAAGTCCCCCAGACGCGGCGTTAATGTCTTAATGGCGATAACGGTGATTTGGTAATGGCGGTCTTATTGTCTTTTGTGTAAGGCGCTGTCAATTTTAGTTCAGGTTTCATGAAAACGACTCTACAGACATGAACAGCACAATCAAAATATTCTTCCCGCGAATACTGGCCGGGCGCGGCCCGTGTTTGTCAACGTCTGGGCAGCCGCGCTACGATATATATAAATACGTTAATAAACACTGTATAGAAGAATATTATTTTGTCTGCCACGGCACGTGTCTGGCACGCTAAATGTCTGTAGATATAAACGGACCTTAAGCCGTGTGTATTCATTGAGGTACGGGGTGTAAGACCTTTAACTTTGCAACTCCGGGCTCTGGTGCTACCATTCCAGCACCTTGGATGGACGATAAGGTGCAAGTTAAGTTTGCGACTCTTGAGGTACACGAAATGCTGTTTTTAATCTCGCCGAAGTAATGAACGGGCTCTATGAAGTTTGACGTGAGACTTCCAATGGGTCGAGCTTACTCTGACGAAATTATGTGAGATTCAAGCTTTTATTTTGTTCCTTATTAGTACGTTAACGATCAAACTTTGGCAAACTTGACTTTTCATTAATCTTTGTTTGGCCGCAGACGATCGAATTGATTGACAACAAAAGTTTAATTTTATGAAAAAGATCGTTTAATTTGTTTTCAAGGGACCACCCCTTAAAAACAAATTAACATAGCTTGAGTAAGTAGCAATAACCAGGACATGCTATCTAGGTAAGCTATCAAAATCCTTTAGTTTTTATAATAGGCGGAGAGTTAGCGACATCCAGACCTTCGACATTTTATAAAAGCTCATGCTCCTAATATAGGTGAGTAATAATTTTTTTTCTTGAGGCTTCGGTCTTCGGTCTTTGAGGCTTCGGTCGTGGCTAGTTACAACCATACCGGCAAAGACGTACCACCAAGCGATTTAGCGTTCCAGTACGATGCCGTGTAGAAACCGAAAGGAGTGTGGATTTTCATCCTCCTCCTGACAAGTTAGACCGTTTCCATCTTAGATTACATCATCACTTACCATCAGGCGAGATTGTAGTCAAGGGCTAACTTGTAAAAGAATAATAAAAAAAATGAAAATGACGAAGGTCTGGGGTTTACGGGTTCTTAGACTATAATTTGAATAACGCTACAAATCTGGTGGTCGTATCTAGAGTACGTCACAAAGTTCACCGTACTCAGTTTCAGCGGAAACACGATCGAAGGCTTGTCGCGAACGGCCGATAAATCAAACGTTATCGTTAGCGGCGATCTGCGCCCACCGACGATCCGATTGCTTTAATCGTACGACAATCGTATCGCACTTGTATATTCTATGCGATATTTTTATTTCACAACCAGCGGACGCCTGTGACTATGTTCGCGTAAAATTCAGTTTTTTCAAATACGCATTTTTCCGAGTTAAAAGTTTTTTTTATTTTATCCTTTATTCGATCTCGATCACTTCTTCTATCTTTTAGCGAAAGTCCCATTAAAATCGGTTTATCCGTTCTGATTTCAAAAACTGTAAAACGATTATTAAACGATCAAAAATGATCATTTTATACTGTAGATATTATTAACGTGAGAAATCACTGCAAAAAGTGATCCTTTCGCGACTCCACTGAACACACATGGACAGTTTTGTGTTGTTTACCTACTTACATTATATATTTATGTACATATACAATATACATATAGTTTTTAACTAAAAATTGAAAATCCTTTCAAACCTTACTGCCCTCCAAACGTAGGTCAAAATAAATGGCTTACTAATACAGTACTCTACTTACTCGTAGATACTTACAGATCATGAACTGATATAATCATCTAGCCTTACAAAATAAGATATTATATCTGTCTACCGTAAGCTCTCGTCCTATATACAGGATGCTGTATTTCCCATAACTCTGGGGTTATATTTATTACCAATAATTAGTTAAAAAAGGTTCTAAAATTAATATTTCCAGAGTAAATTATATTTCTTTCGTAAATAGATAAATGTGTCCCTTATACGCATCCTTATAGATAATTATGACGTAGCCAAACTTTAAAATTTTAAAATGCTAAGGTGTGTGTTACATTGGTAGTCGGAATTATTTGAATTACTTTGTATGAAAACAAAAATAAGTTTTTATTTTTTAGTTAGTTAAGTTTAGTTAGTAAAATATATTAGCTATGCCGTTCGGCTCCATAATATATATAAGTGGACTCGACACCTTGAAGTTATGGGAAATATTCCCTAGTACCCCATATATATGTATAATTTAGATGTTTTTTTTTATTTATACGATTTTAGGGAGCTTACTCTGAAATAAATACCAAATTCCACGCGTATAAACTAGGTTTGCATCGTGGATGCATAGCTTTATCCTTATTACATCAGAGACCATCGCCTCGGAGATCGGAACAGGCGAGACGTAATCAATATTGGTTTTAGTTCCAATAAAGTGAGGAGTCAAGGCACTTTTACTGCCCCTACAGCCACACCGATTATATTCACGTAGCAACTTTATGGTAACTCTTGCAAGTTTGCAATTTCATGATAAATCGCATCAATAGTAGATTGATATCGACACAGAATAGGGATGATGACAGTTTTTTAAATTGTATGTAAATTAAGAGTATGCTAGTAGTAAAGCAATTTTGTAAAAGGTACAGGGTATCTGCAATCGTTACTTTCGGAGCTACAGGGATTTAAAGGGTCAGATTTGCGATGCTGACGCGGATCCCTGAAAAACGCCTCATACAAAATGGCACGAACTAATGACGTCGTAAGTAATGTAATGATCGTTAGATTTGTATGTGCGTTCAAACAAAGTTACTAATATCTTTGTTATTTGTGCGTTTATGTTTATAGTTTATTTATTAAAAAAATGTCACATTTAATGTAAGGAAGATAAAACTATATGAATTTTCATCTAATTAGGATAAAATATTTTTAATAGATTTTGAAATTTTATATCTCATTTATTTTGCAAATATCCAGACACTCTTTGCTTTTTATGTACGAATTAGTTAACATTGACCCTATTTACCCGAATGTATCATAAAAATCAATATATTCAAATCTAGTCATCATCCCCATTTAAAGCTTTTGTGCTTTATATCCGTGGTTATTTACGTGTACATTGCTACATGTACATTGATTGCTACGTGTATCAACTGTAGTCGACTGCAGCCGTCGATAGCAGTTGCTGTTCGTGTAAATGAACCCATAGTTTTACATTCTACTAGTGGGTATGGATGAAGCTTCGACCCACCACGTTACTACAATGTGGGTTGGCGGATTTGGGGAGATAATATCTTATTTTTTTATTTAACGATTTTTTTAACGATGACCAGTGCTCCCTATTTTACTATTTAAGTGAAAAGCCTATGCCATAGTGTAGTCGTCGTTATCAACCCCATATATGGCTCACTGCTGAGCTTGTTTCTCCTCTCAGAATGAGAGAGGTTATCCCAATAGCCCACCACGCTGGCCCAATGCGGATTGGCAGACTTCACACACGCAGAGAATTAAGAAATTCTCTGGTGTGCAGGTTTCTTCACGATGTTTTCCTTCACCGATTAAGACACGTGATATTTAATTTCTTAAAATGCACAGAACTGAAAAGTTGGAGGTGTATGCCCCGGACCGGATTCGAACCCACACCCTCCGGAATCGGAGGCAGAGGTCATATCCCATAGTGTAGTAATCAAACAAAATATAACCATAATCGAACGGGTGGGGATCGAACCTTGTCCTCTCTTATTGAGTCCAATCCACTAACCATGAAGCTATTGTGGCTATTCTAACGAGGTTACATAATGAAAGTGATGATAGCACACAAGCGCACCGATGTGTACTGAGATGCACTGGCGTGTATTGAGACATGTATTACTTACTGTAATGTGCGACAAACAGAGAGGTAGCTTTAGTTACTAGTCATATTTTAGGTTCGTACCCATCGATCGTAGATCGTTAGATGGGCCCCGAAGTGTCGCGGAATAATTGTCATTGGTTTCGCAAATACTTACGAATGAAAAGTAACAATTTTCTCATTATATTCGTGTTGTGACTTGTGTTTTTACACTTCCAAAATGATCACGAAGGCATAATTAAGGGACAATATTTTTTATATGCGCTCGTTGCATACTAAGTTAAGATGTGCGTGCACGTCTTAGAGTAATGAGATGAAATTGTGCGTTCTTTAATATGGAACATAGATATAATCTAACGATTTATATCTATGTTCGTACCAATGCCTGATCCTACAACCTATACATCTTTAAGACAAGATTGAATTGATATAGATAGGTTTCATGAGGACGAGAGGTGTATAATTTCTTGAGATTTTGTGTAAATGATCGACCGGCTCACTGCTGAGCTCGAGCCTCCTCTCAGATTGAGAGGGGTTAGTCCAATAACCCTCATTTCTAATTTGTTTGTTAGTAAGCAGTACCTACTCATCAAGAAAAGATGTATGGTAATTCTCACTCAAAGAATTTCGTGTAAGAATTTCCACACTTAACGGGACAGCTATAACTAAAATAAAATTGTTTATAAAAAGTATGTCGTATTGAATGACAAATAAGCCTTTTGATGATGTTATCTTTCAAAAATAAACAGCAATGGCGGCGAAATATAAATATGAGAGCCACTGGAGGCACTCTTATGATGTACTCTAAATATAAGAATCCTATTTTATTTCTATCAGTTTCTCCACAGATATCTTATTGAAGGTAGCCCTTTAAGGGTTATACATAGTCTATAAACCACAGGCTTTCTATAGCAGTAAAATGAAGTCTAGCAAAGTTGTTTTTCAGAATGAATTGCACGTAGCCACGGAAAGCTTCGTGCGAATATTCATAATTCATGAAGTATAGTCTGTGCTCTCGTTTCTTATCGTTTATTTATGCATTATGTATATGTATGCTTTTACTCTGTGGTATGACCTAAGAGTTAGGCTTCGTAGGTTACAAGTACCGACGCGGCGGTGAAAGCTAACTTTATAGGAGAGCCGTTCAAAAGGCTTTTTTCATGCAAGTCACATACTATTATTACCTTTTTTATTCTATACAAGTTAGCCCTTAACTACAATCTTACCTGATGGTAAGTGATGATGCAATATTCATTTCTAATTGCATGCAAGTGACACATCATAGGTGTTATATACCTATGATGTGTCACTTGCATGCATATGCCTGCCAACCTGCTGGTCTATTCTCTAATTTTAATTTGGTTCTACTTAGCAACCTATAATTAAACATCAAATCAACTGATAAATGTCATCTACTTACTGTCACAGAATACATATTGTACTGTGGATATCATGACATTTGTTACATAGAATCTCAATTTCGTATATGTCAACTAAGATACGTCAAAGTTAGTGAATAAGTTTCACGAAGAAAGTTAATTTTCACGAAATGAAGCTCTCCCTCTTTATATTTTATTGGTTTATGTAAAATAAGCTCAGTGAAACAAAAACGCATGAGCTGTCATTCAAAGATGGCGCCGCTGCGTCTAGACGCGACGACCTCCTTGTCTGAGATGGTTACATAAGATGGTTAATGACGTCATATTTGTTGGAGGCTCGTAATTTACGATCGTTTCCATGCCAAGTTTAGGTATGTGGTGTATCGATCGAAATAAATAATGTATAGTTTCACGAGTTGGTATGGTATGTCATAGCTTCTACGACAACGATGGTAGGTAACTACATACATCTTATTCCCGAGGGTAGGTGGGGGTAGGCAGATATTACATCCTTTCACTTGCACAATACTTGCACATCTCCCTTGCTCCTTCCATTCTCGGTCTCGTAAAAATTTGTCGGTTTACAACCCGGGTTCCAGGTCAACAGTATCTACCATATTGTTGACCTTTTTTGATTATGTCCAGGAACGTTTACCTTGGCCTTCCTCTTCCAACATTTCCAATCACCCATAGTCATTTTTCATTCACGCTCTCTTACCCAAACTATCTAAATATATAAATTGATTCTATTTCAGTGGAAGAGTTAATTTAAGCACGCCCCATAGACCATGGCACTATTGTCATCTCGTCGGGCCTCTTGCCGTCATGCCTGAACATACCGGGAGGTTCTAATAGCGCAGGAATAGCGGCAGTGGCCAGTGTGCGACTAATTATATCGTTACAAGGTTAAGCCTTGCCATCCAGAGGCGTAATAGCGATTGTTCAATTCCGTCATTAACGAGGGTACAACGCCTGTGGCGTGGGATAGGATCGTGGTGGTTCTGTTGTTCAAAAAAAGGTGACAACACCTTGCTGAAGAACTATAGACCCATCTTGCTATTAAACCATATTATTCTATTAGTAGAAGGTAGATCTGGTTAATCTGTTATTTTTTAAGATTGTTTTTGTTGAAAGCAGCTGATATCTCTTTAAACCATAAGGATATCTCCAGTGATATTTAGATCTCGACATTGGAATCGACGGGTTTGTGGGCTGAGTGAGATCCGCCTGGATGGCTTCATCAGTGATATCCACAGGTTAAGCGATATCTTAAGTGCTTCATGTTCTGTGGAGAATCCTCGTCTGATGCCGTAAGAAATCAGTGATCTATGTTATTAATCTTACCTGCGCTTTGTCGTGCTTGTCTCTGAAGCGATCAGCATCGAGTTGAGCAGTGTCTCGTTCTTTCTGCAGTCTCGCTGCTTGACCGAGGGCTTTGTCGAGTTGTGACTGTAGAGACTCGAAGTCGTAGGCAGATTTCTCACGATCCACTTGCAACTATTAGTAAAGCAAGAATAGTTTTAATAAACGCACTAAAATAGCAGTGTTTATAACAAAAAAAAAAACACCTATAGGTTTATAATATTAAACTAGCCAGCCTTTGTGTTAATCCAGGGTATAATCTATCTCCATTCCAAATTTAAGTCAAATCGTTTCAGTAGTTGGCGTAAAGGAGTAATAAACATACACACACATTTACATTCAAACTTTCGCTTTGATTATATGTGTATGACCTAGCAAACTATATAAACTTCAACCTGGAAGTCTTTACCATCAAATATTTCACTTACATACTCAAAAAATACTTTCTACCACTAGATTTCGCTGTCCAATATGTAGATAGTTTATCTCTGTTTTATATTACTTCTTTTCATCAACCTTATCAGCCAATGAACATAGACCACTTATAAGATCTTCTAAACACCTCGGTCACCATTTCAGGATTTTGGTCCCCAACATCTCTTCACTCTTCAATTTGATCACTCAAAGGTACTCCAAGCATAGCATTTCATCGCTCGCTAAGTGACTCTGAGCCTTCTTGTGAGGCCCATAATTACTAACTAAGTCTTACTTCTATTACCCTTTAATTAAACTTACCTTTCTCACTTCAACGGCAGATTTATCCAATTTCTCTTGCAGTTTATCAATCTCCGAGTGCGCTGAATCCAACGACGCCTGAAGTTTGTCTTGCTGTAATTGTGCCTTGCCCAGAGTGGCTTGTGTCCTTTCTAGTTCTTCGCGCGCCTTATCAAGTTCTGCCGTTGCCTTGTCGCGTTCGGAGTGCAGGCGGCTGATGGACGATTGTACGCTTTGGAAAAATAATATTCAAATTAGTGTTTATTTTTATTTATAAACTAACGGACGTCCGCGATTTCATATGCGTGAATTTTTTCCAAAATCCCGTTGAAACCATGAGTTTTCAGGGAGACTATAAGTTGCAAATTCAAAGCAATTATCATAGAGTCCAGTGAAATTCCTATTAAAAACCGTTCAGTCATTCCAAAAAATAGCTCAGACAGAGAGACGGCCAGACAAAAGTTTTAAAAAAGCTTGATTGTATGTTTTGGTATCGTGTAAATAAACCACTTGATATTACACCCTTATTTTGAAATCACTGACAGACACTTTTTTATTTATATCTTTTGATTTATTAATTAATAGTAAAGATTTAATGCAAGGATAAATTATTATTATTGACAAGCTCTAATTTTTAATTTTAGTATTATTATTTCATTCAAAGATGTAACTAGAACTTTACATCCATCATATTTGGTTAAAAATACCATGTAAATTAAGACTATATGAAAATTTCGAGATAACATAATGTGAGTTTAGAAACCACGACAGCACAAATCTTTTACTTTTATTAAATGAAACTCATCACAATTTCTGAATGAACTACATAAAATGTATCTTATTCTCAAAGTTTAAGTGGTTTTCTAGAAGCAATTATAACTTCTCAAGGTATCTTAGCTAATTTAACTTTAATCTTATTTTCTTTTCTTTATAAATTACTAACTACTGCCCGTGATTTCGTCCGCGTCAATTTAAAATTTTTACTTTCCTGCGGGCGCTCTTCAGATTTCGTGATAAAAAGAAGTCCATATTCCAGAATAATCTACTACCGTCCCTTATTCAGTAATTTTTGGGTGATTAGCTAATAAACATTAATTGTATAATCTTGAGTTACTTAGACTAGATTTTAGTGGGCTGGAAATATTTAAATAATGTTGATAATTACCGATCGTATTCTTCCTTTAGACTATCTTGTTCAGTTTGTGCATTTTCAAGTTTTGCTTTGAGACGATAGACTTCACCTTGTGACTTTTCAAGTTTGTCCTGAAGGGCGCTGGCTTCGGATCTAGCCCGCTCAGCATCTGCTTGCGTTACTCTCAATTCTGCTAATGTTCTTCTCAACTCTGCAGCATTCTTGTCGGCTTTTTCTTGAACTCGATCCAATTCTTGAGATGTTGTCAATGTACTCCTACCAAACGTTGTCTGAGATCTTTCAAGCTCGTGTTTTAGTCGCTCATTCTCCAGTTCGAGTCTAGCCAGCCGTTGTTTAGCCGCTTCCCAATCAGCGCCTGATCTGCCTACCTCGCTTGCCGCTTTGTCTAACTCAGCCTTTGATTTTCCTAACTCAGATTGTGAACTTTCTAATTTAGCTTCGAGTCTGTCTTTCTCTGCTTGAGCTCTTTCTAACCTGGCGCCAAGTTTCTCTACTTCACTTTCTAGTGCGTGAAGTTTCATCTTATAATCTGCTATCTCTCGTTCATGTAGTTCTCTTTCTTCATTCTTTTCGTGTTCAGCTCTATCTCTTTGTTCTCTAAGCTGCTGTATTTGCTTTTCTTTGTCACCAATTACTTCTTCAAGGGAGGAAAGTGCACCTTCAGATGAACAATGGTGTGCTTGCATTGCATTTAGTCTAGCTCTCGCCATATCAACTTGATTATCCTTCTCTTTTAGGAGGTCTTCTAGGTTTTCGATCTAAAAAAAGTTTGTATAATGTAATAAACAGAAAATACACTTATTAGATTAAAAGTTTAAAAAAATGTGGTTGATTAAAAAAAATAATAAATATAAAAGAAAAAGATACAAACAAAAATAAATAAACAGATAAAAAGTACGTACCTTTTAAAATAAAAAATTAAAACGAAACACCAAATATAAATATTAACCACAATCACTAGCACTACATAATACACATAATTATTTAAACTGCAAAATAAATAATTTAACAAAATTTAAGCAAAAAGGTATAATAGCTGATTTATTACTTTAAAATAGCAAATACTTATAATAAGTTGGTATTAAATAAAAGGAGAACAAATCACAACAACGGAAAGGAAAATACAATAAATATACTCGTACAAGTAATACGGTAAACATTTAATAAATTAGCTTCTGTAAACAACCAAAAATATTTTATAAATAAAAAACATACACTTAATAAAATGATACTATTAAGAAATTTAGTTACTAGAAACTATTAACAATTTTGCAAACAATTTTAACTAGTTAACTTTAACTTGTCGAGTGAAGGGTCAACCCTCGAACCAAAAAGTTTATCGGTGTTCCATGGAATTTCCGGTAGTTAAACTTTTAAACCATCAATTTAAATATCAAAATTGAGTTTAAAGCTACCATTTTGTAATTTTAATTCTAAATATTTTCCTACAATTGCAATATGATTAATAGCTCTAAACCACGTGTATTAGTTCCACATCTTTAAAGTGTGAATATTCTATTTAAAAATGTGAAAGTCCGGAATGTATTGATTGTACACATAATGTATCATAAATCAGTCATTTCAAATCTTAATCAGCAAATGTAGCCTCTAGATTTTAAACTTTCAACAATTGATATTCATAACAATATAATTAAAAAACTAGCTTCTCATAATAGTCTTCTAATTGTTTTTATAGCTTTTTTTTTATATGAAATTCAAGCAACCTAAAATTAACACTAAGTGTTCTTCTACCTGCAATGTATGAATATACTAGCTAAATTAAGGGTTTTATATAAATCTAGCACCAAGAGTATTTCTATAATTTGAGTCATCTACAGTATCTGCCACAGCATCCAACCATTACCTTCCTCTGCAACACGTTGATCTTCCGATCCTTGATCTCTGAGTGATCTCTAAGCTCTGCCAGCTCGTGGGCAGCCGCGAGCACCGCTGCAGTCTTCTTTTCCACCATCCTGCTCTTTTCATCCAGGCGGGCTTTCAGTTCTTCCACCTGTTCAAAAAAGAAATGATAACATCAACTGTATCGTTTGTTTTTTTTTTTAATTTGTTAAATATTCTAAGATGTCTTTCATTATTATTGAAGCAATTCTCGTATATATATGTATACTTATAATATGAATCTTATATGATTTAGTATACCGGGGGTATCGGGGGCGATAAATCGATCTAGCAAGGTTTCATTTTTAGAAAACGTACTAATAATTAATAAAAGATCTAAGTTTTCAGTACCATCCAGGTACTGAAAACTTAGATCTTGTTCAGATTAGATTATGAAGATTTGTAAATTGTTTCTAAATTTAATTATTTTTGTATTGTATAACATTTTGATAACTGTAACCCCGACACAATTGTTTTTATAGTCATAAACAACCTTAAATGATTAACGACCTTTTTTTTCGAAATAATAATTGTAATGAAATCCGATACCCTTGATACGCTTTTACATTAAGGCTTTTAAGTTACGAGGAGTTTATCAATCATACTCGTTCATCATATGCGTCATACTATTTATTTATTTACTCTCTGTTCGTACTAGGAATATTAGCTAAGACGTGTATTACAAGTCAATGTTGATATTTTTGTTATTACTAAAGACTATTAATAAAATTATTATTCTTAGTACGAGTTCATATACCTTGGAAGTATGAACTTTACCCTTAAACCTTTCCCTTCTTGGTTTCAAAGCTTTAGAACAGACATATAATGTTTACTTGTTTTAAATTTTGGATTAGTTGTAAAAATAAACAATTTGACAAACCCAAATAAAGTTAATACTTTGTCTTTCTCAAAATCTGTATCTGTAGCTCTATCTAAGTATATAGTGTTAATAAATGGTATTTATAGTCAAAAAATAGGTGTTTTAAGTCTTTATCTTACATCAGTCTGAAGCATGCTATAATGTTCTTCTTTGGCGCAAAGCGATTCCTTGAGGACGGCTATATGTCGCTGGTAGTCTTGGTGCTGCTCCTCCAGAGCTTTCATCTTCGCCGCCATCGCGAGGATCTCCTGGTCCCGTCTCTGAATCTCCAGTCGAAACTCATCCAACTGCTCAATCACCATCCACCCGAAAGGTTGTACATAATTAAATCAATCCAAACACAGATTAGTGGACACAAATATATGAAAACGATTATTTGAAAAAGTATAAAAAATCTATCTACATAGGCAAATAGTAATGGCAAATATGATATTGATGTCGATTTAAATCTACATTCAAATACGATTATAACCATCAAAGAGAAGGAACGTGTTGATGTTAGTAACGATGATGAAGCAACGCAAGCTTATTAGTAAGTAGTTATTTATAACGAGGAAATGTTTCCAGCATCTAACAATATACGACATTAGTGCCATGGAAGACATGTTACACCTTATAATGCTTTCACATGCATATCACGTACACTCAGACAATGTCAAAATTCTTAAAACTTACAAAATATAGAAAACGAACATTTATCGCTGGAAAACTTTCCTACTGAACTAGTCTAAGAGTATGAAGTTTAAGCTTAAATGAGCATTGGAAGAAAGTTTTCCAGAGTGAAACGTATCAAATGCCGACGATGTACGGGCGCCTATGTTGTGATACACTTATCTACCGACAGAATGGCGGAGACTGATGAAGCTAGGCTACGATGAGAGGCCGGGTCGTGACACTACGTGAGGGGTGACCGGGACCAAGCTGCGTACGGACGATGAGTTGCGTTCAACACCGAAAGCGGAACATGATCAACAGTTTGACATTGACGCACCCGAACAACTCGCTCGATGCATACGACCTCAACAGTCTTAGTTAACAGTCTCTAAATCATCAATTTGGTGTCAACGTAATCGATCTCACACGCTTCGATAACCATAAAGTTCGTATCTAAAATATCGCACCTAGGATTCTACTTAACAAAAATACTCGACCGTTCAAGAATATAATCTCTTATTTTAATTAAAAATAGCTCTAACAGTGAACAAGTTTACACAAAAATATTTCGAGTCGAGGACTCGGCTAAGTCGGTGTTAAAGCGACAAATTGACACGGGATCGGCGCGGCGCTCACAGCGTGGTGACGCCGCAGTAGGGGCGGCGCGCGCGGCTGAAGGGCGCGCGCGGCGAGCGCGGCCGCGGCGGCGCGGTCATGCGCCCGTCCTTGGTGATGTGCACGTCGTTCAGCAGGAAACTTACTTGGCGCTTGAAGGGAGGGTCGGCCTTATCGTATAGCGAGGCGTGGCTGGGCGCGAGCGAGGGCGGCGGCGGCGAGCCGAGCGCGGCCAGCTCGCTCTCGAGCAGCGCGACCTGCCGCTCCAGCGTGGCGATGCGCGCCTCCTTGGTCTCCAGCACGGCCGTCAGCGTGGCGCCCGCCGAGCCGCCCGGCAGCCCCGCCGCCGCCAGCGCGCGCTCCAGCTGCACCTGCAGCGCCCGCAGCGTGTCCGCCGTCGCCTTGAGCTCCTGCCACACGCCAGTAGTCAGCCGCCACCGCCCTACGCCCCCGCCGCCGCCGCCAGCATGACCGCCGCCTGGGGCTGGGCCCGCCGCGAGGACACCGCGCAGCCCCAGCCGCTCGAGGCGGTACACAAAATTTAATGATTGCTCAAACTGAACCAATGAAATTTACACGAGACGGTCTTCGCTAGGGTTCGTGTGACGGGGACGCAATGAGCTAAACATGCAATGTCGTGAGTCAGTGTTCGTGTCGCTTTGCAGCTTTCAAAATTTTGTTGTGTTCGGGCCGAATTCGAGGGTTTACATTTTAGATTTTGTTTACGTATTGTAGGTCGACGTGTGGGTGGAGGAATCGATAAGAGAATGAAAAAAGGTGCTCGGGGATTCAAGCTCGAGGTGTACAGAGACCGTGAAGAGTAAGCGAGAGTCGGTCGGAGTTGAAAGAAGCCAGAGTAAAAGAGAAAGAGGTCGATTGGACACAAACAAGCGACGCGACAGAGCCACGGCCGGACAAATGAATGAAATGAAACTATCAAGAGCAACTCTAAGAGAAACAGTGATTTGATAAAGGTATCACAAAATAAAACGCCCATGTGATTTATATTCTTCATACGTAAATATGATTAAGCCAAGTGACGTGCAGAACGTACGACTACTCGGTGCAATTCTTCACTACAGGACACAATAGACACTTTTTCGTTATATAAATAAATCGAAATAAAGTCTATCGTGGTCTAACATGCAATACGACATTCAAAACAACATCAACACAATAATTACCTGTTTTTGTGCCATCGCTTGCATTTGTTGAAACATCTGTCTTTCTTCTTCTTTACCTGGAAAAAGTCTAAGTTACGTATCCACTTCGTTATGATTAAATTATTCAACGATTTATTATAATATTTTGTCAATACTCTACAAACGTACCCATTCCTTTATTTTGTAGCATTTCCAGTAATTTCTTAATGCTTTCATCTCGTGCTTGTAACGTTTGCTTCTGTGTTTCAATCCTTAATTCCAACTCCTGTAAATAAATAAAAATGTCAGTGATCTTCTTTAATACTTAAGTTTATTGACATAGATTTTTTTATAGTGATTATTTGGAAATTCACTTTATTTATATGCTTTTCTATGTAGAACCTGCCTTTAGAACTGGTAAAATATCTCTAAATAAGTGAGTCTTCAAAGTCTAGAGTTTTTCAAAAGTATACATATATTCCATTTTGTTTAAATTTATGATTAACAGATTATTTTGCGGCTCCCTGCAACCCGCTTGATATCCTCGGTCCACCTAGTGATGGGTCGACCAACACTGCGCTTACCGGTGCGAGGTCGCCATTCCAGGACCTTGGGACCCCAACGCCCCGGCTCCTTCGGCTTGACGTCGTATGGTGATAAAGTATACCATTCATTTAGCGTTAAGATCGTATTCAAGTCTAACCTTTATCGTGTCTCTCAGTATCGCAATCTCTCTTTGTAGGTGTTCATTCTCAGCATAGAGCGCTTCCAGTTGTTGTTGCAGCTCAGGAGCGGGTTGTCGTAAGCGCAGCCTCAGTTCTTCCTCCAGTTGTCGTACCAGCATCGCTTGTTTCTGTAACGAAGGAACCGAATTTTATTGACCTTGTAAAACTTTAGGCTCAGCTCAAACTCGAAATTCATTTATTTCAATTAGGCTTAGTTTACAAGCATTTACGAAACTTAGGTAATCATATTATTAGATAATGGTGATAATAGTCGAAAACTTAAAATTAATCTTACGATGGTCCCAATCGCGCTTTGTTCAGAGAAGAGACGTCCCTCCTAGGAGTAACGGAATAAAGAAAAGTTCTGGCTAATGAGATTTGTGGTCTTAGACCAGTCCTGAATATAACTCGATGACGTAATAATTTAGGCACCTCGTCTTCCTTGACGACGCTGAGACCAATACTGTGCAAATATTACTTTTACTACTAGCATTGTCTGCATTATGTAAACATCTGGAAAATATTGGTACAGCGTTCTATCAAAAAACATTACGGCCAAAGTCACACATTGCAAACAAATCAGAACTTGTTACTGTAATTTATATCGCATTTGGGTTCAAACTTATCGAAAAAGTATTGTCTTTTAGCTTCAAGGGAAACTTTTGGGGTCGATACATGAGGCAATTATGTTATATGTATATTGTTTTACTACATGTAAAGGGTTACGAACATAGGTACAAAAACGAAACCCTTAAAAGATCACTCGCGCAAATTCGAATGTCCATCTGTCACAGTCAGGACCATTTAAGTTGAAATTTGGTACACGTATCAATTCCTGTTACCCAATCGCCGAGGTATACCCTGAATAGATAAAATCTGAATATGAAATATAATTTGTATTATTTTTGTGCTAACCAATTTTAGGATGAAGGTTTTTGAAAATTATTAGATTTGAATTGTAAGCTGCAAAGTTTACATGTGTAGCATTGTAGTGAATGAACGATTTGTTGATTCATTATTGGCATAAACAGGCTCGATAGTGCTAATAATGTGCATCATAAAATTTTTATGCCAAATACATTTTTACGCAAGGAGCATAAATTCCCCGTTTTCAACAACTCAGCACCATAATAACAGTTTTTATGTACCATTTTATCCGGGAAACGGGACTTTTGGCGGGGTTTGTTCACGCACTACAGATCGATTTGTATTCAAGTCTCACGGAACATTTATGATACGACATCACTTGATACTTTAGAATATATGAATTTGTGTGAAGCACCCTCACAACGCGGGGAAGATTTTTTCTGAGAATAGTAGACGTTGAATCGATTGTTGGGGAATTGACGGATTCAGCTTGGGACGAATCATATTTGTAGGTTATAAAATCTAACTATTTGTTCGGTCCATACAAAATTTTGCCCGATACTGACCACGCTGGTCGGTCAGCGCAGATGTCACTGCTGCCCGACGCCGGCCTGAGACATTTTATAATCTAGCCTGTGGGAATGGATATATCGCCATTCGTCGGTCGCCAGAGCCTCGTCGGTCCATCTGCATCTGCACCACGAGCAGGTGAGGTTGGCAGTTGGAGAGACTGACTGGTACTAGCCTCCTCCTTTCACCCCTTCGCGACATATTTTCGTCTGAAATTCCTCAGTGCCTGAAGACAAAAGTTTTGGAACACCCACCAGTCATAACAACGTCGGTCCAGGGAACCCAGGTGCTCGTATACCCCGTATAAAAGTATATGGAGATGATAATATGATGTATGAATAAAGATCTGGTTAAATAAATTAATAAAAGTTTCTTGAAAAAAAAAAAACATATTTTATCTCTTTTTGGTCAAAAAGTTCGAAGGTGTACCAAAGCGGTAAAGTAACATTTGAAGTTGTATTCTATTTCTGTTTCCAAAAAGCTTAACAAACAAGAAACTGAAGAAAACAACCTATAAAAGTCTTTAAAAAATGTCGTAAAATTCGGGTTGTATGGTCTGGTCAGGCAACGATCTTTGCTTGTCCTCATATTAAATGTGAATTAATAATGTTGTACAACGATGTAGCAATGTATTTTTTTAAATGAATTTATTATTAATGTAGAATTATCAAGATTTTGTTAGATATACGTTAATTGCCGGGTGGTTAAGGTAGGCCAGGGCCGGGGTATTCCCTTTTGAATAAATTATGAAATTACGCGTTTGAATCGAAAATCAAAAAAACTTTTCTGGGGGAATCGAAAAGACTTTTCTTTCAAGTAGAAAGAAGAAGTGAAGTAGTGAAAATTTCTTTTAAGGATAGTAATCGTTGAAACGATTGTTTCAGAGTGCGAAGCGGATCATATTTGTAGGTTATAAAATCCAACATAAAATACGAAATTTTTCGACAGGTTATTGCAAAAGTTACGATGGATGATAGTTTGTTACTTCACGCCAGATTTCATCTCGATGACATTTAGCACAGAGATAATATTTTATAGAATAGAACATAGACTAGTTTGATCCCGAAAACCAGGAAGTAAATGGGATACGGGGTGTAATACTAAGAATTTCCCAACTCCAAGAATTTGCACTGAAAGTTTCTCATGATCAACAACCTATATTCGGCTCACTGTTGAGCGGTAAATCTCATCTCTGAATGAGAGGGGTTAGGAGCGGGTTAGGTTAGTCCACTATGCTGACCAAATGCGGATTGGCAGACTTCACACACACCTAGAGAATTGAGAAAATTCTTTGTGCAGGTTTCCTCACGACGTTTTTCCTTCAGTTTGTGACACGTGATATGTAATTTCGATAGTTAGGGGAGCACAGTTCATCAAGATCAAGAAAGATCCCCACAGTTATCCAGACAGTTATGGATCTGCCAATGTGTTAAAAAACATTTACTTTGTCGAGGTTACTACACAATTGATGAGTTCCTTAATGATAAAGATGCTTGGAGGCCATTGGATCAGCTTCTACCTCCACACAGGAAGTAAAACTAAAAGAAATTTAATGATGTTAACGATTCTAATTTATACAAATATTGTATGATTTCTTTTTCAAAAGAGCATCTTTTGAGTTTCTTGCCGGCTCTTCTCAGCAGAATCTGCCCCCGAACCGATGGTAGAGACGTTTCAAAAGTGCTTGTAAACTAAGCCTACTTCAAATAAATGAATTTAGAATTTTTTTTTAACCTCTTTAAAACATTACTTTACATTGTATGTAATAGGTGTGTACTAGTTCTGCACTGGTTTGGAATCGATTTCTCTTATCGTTTAGGTATATCAAAAATATGGATTAACCCTATCGCTTGAAAACAGATATAACATATGAAATTTTTCCAATATTAGGTAGAAATATAATTTTAACTTGACACATTCAATAAATTCAGCCAATAACTGGCGGCTTCCATCCTGATAAGCACACACCAGGGAGATGGTGAATTAAATTGGCAAAATTTTTTACAGGAAAAACGCCCAATTCGGGTTAGTTACAAGGTTTATATGTCAATAGCGGCAGAACGGATGAAACGGATGGATGGAAATTGCCAAAGTGATAAATTCAAATTCAAATTTCATTTATTTCAAATAGGCTTCATTTACAAGCACTTTTGAAAAGTCAAGTTATGTCATGTATTAATGGTGGTAATTGAAGTCGAAAACTTAAGTTAAAGTTACGAGGTTTCCAAACGCGCCTTGGTCCGTGAAGAGACCACACTAACCTCAGTCAAGGATTATTTTTTTTTGTTTACCATGATTTTACAAACTTATTTATCTATGGAAATAGGAGAAAAAGCTGTCTTTTATTTCAATACTGCGGACGCCCGCGACTTCGTCCGCGTGGAAATCAATGTAAACTTTCAACCCCTATTTCACCACTTTAAGTGTAATTGTCTTTAAGTGTAATTGTCACTTTAAGTGTAATTCTCTACGTGTGTGAAGTCTGCCAATCCGCATTTGGCCAGTGGTGAACTAAGAGCTAACCCCCTTCATTCTGAGAGGAGACTCGTGCTCAACAATGAGCCGAATATGGGTTGTCAATAATGATGATGATGTTTACGGGTTAAACGGTTAATATATTTTGTTATGAACATTAATGCTAAAGCATACCTAGATGCACGTTAAGGCATAAGAAATTAGAATAAGAAATGAGTTTTCACTTTCCCGATCGTGGGTGAGCTTGACCTCATCTTAACTAGTACAACATTTGCTTAATATTATGCGCTTTCAAGCTTTTAGTTAATTTATTATAACAGTTATTCTTTTTTGTTCTCAGTATCTGCGATCAGTCGTTAGACTTTTTTTTTTCCTGCCAGTCAGTACGGAACCGCTTTGAATTTCCTCGTACTGACTTTCTATTTATCTCAATTTCCTTTTTTTCTGCCCGTTCTCTTTCCTCTCTCCTGATCATAATTGCTCTGAGCTCTCCATTCTTCCACGTCGACTAGCATGCGTGCAATAAGGTTTTGCGCATCCACGCTGCCCCTTGGCCCCTGGGCCGCTGTCAGTCGTTAGACTATAAGAAGGTGAGTTGAGTGACTATGAGGCGGTTTCTAACAGAAGCCATAGCCAATTGGTCTGGCTATATTCTTCAACCGGTCCAGACGGGGAGCGAACACAGGACCTTCATTTCGTAAGTCAATTGCGCATACTCGTACCACTGCGCCACGAAGGCCGTAAGCCTCAAATGTAAAGGGTTTTCTCTTCTAGCGCTATTTTTTAAAATGCCTTCATAACTGAAACCTACGTAGGCAAATAGCAAAAGGTACCTGTACAATGTAAGCACCTGACGTGTGTGCATGTTCTCAAAAATGCCGACGCTTTAAAAACGCGTCGACATGCGAGCTGGAAGTACAAATGTTTTCGAAAATACTCCTACATGCCTCACATTCACGGAAACATGGTGTACGTATATCAGTGCTACGACAATGGAAAATATTTGTATGGAGCTGAGTCTATGGTAAGCATACGTTGTATGAGCGAAAGCGATTTATGACAAGCTATTTTTTTTTTAAGAATATTTGTCATATCATTCAAATAAGACCAATATTCGCGTTCTTCTCTTATTAGTCGGAAACGACCATTAAGAGTAGGTACAACAATAGTCTAGCGAGCAGGGATCGAACTACGACCTGTCGGTGATGAATTCGGCCCTTTGGATCTATTGACATTGAGGTATTTTATTTCACTTTTAGGTATCTGTTGGTGAAATCTTGGAAGGTAAATTAGTAGTGTATTAGTGCAGTTTGAAACATAAAGAGCAAATGCAAAAAATGAAAATTGAGAACTCTCAAAGTATAATTTGGGCTGGGCAACAAGACGCTTTAGAGCAACGGCGAAGAAATGCTGCTACGAGTATGTATGATAGACAGGAGAAACAAAAGGCGAAAAACCCTTGCATACAGCCGTGCAGGAGGAAATTTTTGTAATATGATTCAACCTTAACTATCTAGATAGGTGAGCTATCAAGGTTTAGATAGATGTCTGAATTACTTTACTCGATTGCTAAAAAAAAAACTATTTCTTCTTTTTCCATTTTTAGATTACGTAATATTACTAGAACGTACGGCTGTTTTCATTTAATCCGCTTCCTCTCAGTCAATAAAACCTCACCCCTATCGGCCCTGCCACCCCGGCGTTGTCCTATTTTCTTCCTTAATTACCCGCGATAATCGATACGATCAAGGTCTACTTAATTTACAAATAATGTCATTTATCATACTAACTTTTGTGATTTGGAAGTCACTTTATTGTTGCTACTTTATATGGTGTTTATATGTAGGGTAGTCTATTGATACGTTACTAGCAGATGCTTGCGACTTTGTTCGTCCTTATACAGTCGTAATTTCCATAAACCGCTTGAATGACTTGGACCGCAAGTGGAAGGACTTGGTCTGTATCTAACCCTAATGGAATGAAGCTTGATGTACCTATGTATGAAATAAAACTATACCTACTAGTGCCATAAAAATCACCACCCAATTGGTGGTAATTTGAAATGAAATGTCATTAAAAATATTTATGCAAAACGATAGTTATAAATGACAATAAAATTGAATTCAAGCTCAAAAAGGCTAGAATCCAGAGCCACAAAGCAAATAATTAAAAAATCTGTTCATTTTGTTTTAGTAGGATCAACTGATTGATCTATTAGCGACTCCGCTGTAATTTAGCCATCGCATTTAAGGAACATCGTAAAATCGATAAGTGCCAATGGGACTGATACCGACAGAGGGGGAGGGAAGGTGGAGGGGTGGTGTCAGGGGAGGGATAATCAGCTGCTCCGACTCATTAGTTGTTAAGCATTGAGCACAATGATATTTTTTTTTTTAAATTGGCTCACAGCTTTGGGTACTAGCTCTTTTATACATATCAGTGATGGTACATACTGATACTGTGTCTAAGTAAACTTCATTTTATTTGTTAAACTAGCGTACGCCTGCGACTTTGTCCGCGTGAAAACCCTTTTAGAACTTGTAAAAGTCAAAGTTAATTTATTTCAATCAGGCTAAGTTTACACGCACTTTGTTGTTACATGGGATAATAAAAGTTAGAAACTTATAATTAGGAAAACAAAAGAAAGGAACAATGAAATACATAATACACAATATTAAGTTGGTACATGATTTTTGTGTAACTTTAGTGTTTACGAAGCACACGCAACGAAAGCTGTCCTAAATAATAATTTTGCCACATTTTACTATTGGTCGTAGCGTGATGTTATAAAGCCTCGATATATAAATAATATAGAGTGTGGACTATACAACACAGTAATATTTTTCATTATGGCGGACAAACCAGTCGCGGATTTGCAGTGTCGCCCTAGGTCCCAAAGTACTACTTAACCGCCCCTTTTTCAGCACCAATCACAATAACAGATTTTTATCACTTTTTATCAAAATCAATTGATTTAGTAATAATTCCCGAGGTTTTGGGGATTGTTGCACAATTAAATAAAATAATCAAAATGGTTTTGAGTTAAAAAGAAAGTGACAAAATTAGAAATTTTTATAATTAGTGAAATTTAATTAATATTCATTGCTTATTCCCACATTTTTTGTCACAAATGGCCGCCGCAGGCCCAAGCCTACTAGGCCTCTAGATAAATCCGCCATAGTTCAAACAAACAGAAAAACCCTTCAGCTTTATAATAATAGTATAGAAAAATGTAAATTTTCACGTTTATAAAATTAGTACGTGATCCTTTTACTTCAAAAGAAGCTTTCTTTAGAATTTGCTTCATATTTCTTTATGTTTGTCTTAAATCTTACACTTTCGCAGCGAGGAAATTACTAGGCAAGGGAAGAGGGTCTTTGTTTTGCGAGATTATTTCATTCAGTTTGAAGTGGGTGGGATTGCTTCAAGCTGACCCAATTCTGTTATTGCTGGCGGACTGTTTTGTTATGGGTTATGTTATGGGGTAATGTGATACTTTACTTGGTCACTTTGCGTGTACTTGTTAAACTAATGGTCCCTTGTCTTGATTGGTGTAGAGGGTAGGGTTAATTTTCTATGATTCTTGGTATAATTTGGGCATCAACTACGAAATATTGTATTACAGACCGATGTATTTTACATACCAACTTTAGTAGTTACTACAACCAATACCGTTATTAGACTTCAAAAAATAAAGAAAGGGGTACACCCCTATGTTACTATTTTTAAGGTTAAACCCTGATAACCGCGTATCAATAAAACTGATGTGTAGAGTAATCCAGTTTCCACTGTATTTAATACAAAAATTCGCTCAAACTACACGAAACTTCCCAATTTCCCAAACGAAAAGATGTTATCGTAAAAATTTATGGCACCGACGTGTGAATTCCTGTAAAGAGTTGTTGGAACGTGAACAGCTTCCTCGGTGGAGTCAGGGAACATGGCCGCCGGGAAAAATGGCGTTGATCTCGAGAAGTGCCTTTGACAACTGCCGCGAAATAGCTTCGCGGGTACGAATTCATTTACATATATCGCAATATATCGCAATATATCGTGCCCTTACAAAAACTACATTTATTTCCAACAATACGTCTTCCTCTAAGAACGCTTGTATGCCTGAACCTACGTTCTTCATAGCCAAATAGGTTCCGATCGTCGAAGTACAAAAACGGTACCCTTTATAGGGTTACTCGTGTGTTTGTTAATTCTCCGAATCTACTGGGCACATATTTCGAATAAAGTGGCCCAATCACTGATCTGATTATAGGGATCATTTTCGGGGACAAGATGGAAAACTGAAAGAACATTTTTGCAAACTGCACCGTGCGATATACAATACTAGCGGACTCTGGCCCTGTCGCAAAATCGCAAAAGTGGACGTATACAAGCTATAAACTACCTCCCTGCCAATTAACATCTTTGTAAGTTAAGTGATTTTCGAAATTTCTTGATAAATGCTTTCGCTTTTATGTATATGTAAGAGAGTTAAAATCAAATGTGTTTTTTGGGTATTTAAAAATAATTATGTAGTTTTCTCTCGGCACTCAACAGCTTTATAGAATGAGGTAAGTATATAAATGGCTAGCTTTATAGAAATCCATTTTAATAGGGTTCGTAGTCTAACATTAATTAAGTAATAAAAAAAACAACTGCAGAAATAATCTGGTTGCTGAAAATGTCATACTACTCTCACAAGTGTCTATAAAAGCCTACTTCAAAACAAAAGAATTCGAAATTTAAATATGAACGGCCAGTTTCCTCCCGCCCTCCGCTAGATGGCGCGCGTCGTTCACTTCATTGATCGCGCCGGTACGCCCACCGAAAATAGTACACCCGATTACGCAACCCCCGCCATTCACAGCCGCGCGCCGGGCACCTATTTTTGATAGAAACAATCATTTTAGAAACATCGCTCTTGATTTTTGACGTCATAGACAAAATAGATCGGGAGATAGAGGCGAGACGAAGATAATTTTGTAATGTCTGTGGTCACTGGTCTATATTTTTTTAATTTAGATTTATTACGGTTAGTAGAATTATAAATAGGAAATTAAGACATCTTGTCTGTCTTGAAATTAAATTATTAATTTAAAATATTTGACCTCTTTAATCCAGCCCTTACATTGGTATCGCTGTAATAATGGGGTAACTTCTCCCATTTTCCCATCATTTCCCCTTCACTGCGTGCTCCTAATGATGATCGTAGCGTGGTGAAAAGTATACTATAACCTGCCCAGGAGTATGAAGAATAATTGTACCAAGTTTCGTTAAAATCCGTTAAATAGTTGTTGTTTCTATAACGAACATACAGACCGACAGAAAATTTTACTGATTGCATTTTTGGCATCAGTATCGATCACTAATCACCCCCTGATAGTTATTTTGGAAATATATTTCATGTGCAGATGTACATCTCTGTACAGATTTATTATAAGTATAGATGTATTGTTTGTTATGGATAATACTCACTACAATTTAAAATCCAAAAGAGCCCTAAATTCAAATGGTGCATACATAGTAGGTACTTTGTAAGCCGTTTTCAGCGCACTCAATACAAGTTTTTCGTAACTGAAGCATCATTCAGTATTCGATGCTCAAAATATAATTACGTTTGCAATACGCAGCCATTTTGCTTTTTTTTTTAATTCCGCTTCAAAACTCGCTCAAAGTAACGAACTAATTGATATCGTGTATAAAAGAGGAAAAAGTACAGCGAGCTGAACCTTTTCAGTAAAGGGTAATGACATGAATTCTGAACTCGTGTCTCATGAACTGCCTCATTGGTTGGATGAGGTTAAACGTTGAGGGTTCAAGTTTTGGGTCAGGTCAGTCAATAATTATTTTAAATATTGGATAGAAGCAGGCGTAACTTTGCGGAAGTTCATCATGATTATGAACGTGCAATTGCAAAGACTAAATTGCACGTTGTAGAGTCAACATCTCTTGAGGATGCTCCGGTTTCGGTGTGAGACGTACGTAGAGAGTATTTTGTCGGACCTGGGTGACGTTGTCGCATGGGTTCGTCGACTTTTCGCGGATGATAGCAAAATAAATAAATCATTATATAATAATAATTATTTATCTTTCATTAAGATAAAAATACGTATGTGGCTGAAGTGTACTATTATTTTAAAAACTTGTAAAAGAATTTTCAAATTCGGTTCAGTTGTTCCAGAGATTACTTCCTACAATACTACAATCTTTACCTCTTTATAATAAGTATAGATAATACATATACCTATTTGCAAACACTTGATATAATATCTTTTTAAGTAGGTGGGTACTTATCCAATCAAGCCGTAACGATTACTAGGCCTAATGATCATTCATAACTCCGAAATAAGTACTTAATGGCGATACCATAAAAATAAATTAAGCGTGGTCTGTTATATGCCTTTACGATCAAACGTTGATTACTTTAAAAGCCATAAAGCTTAATTACGATAATATCTGTAATTTTTTACCGACTTCGGAAAAGTAGGTTATCCATTTTACCCGTATGTAGTAATATTGACCGATATGCACTGTTTTTATAAAGGTACGGTAAAATGTTAATCTAAACCAGAGTTATAAGCATATGTGCCGAATATCATAAGAGCCGATGGACGTTGGGGTCCCAAGAATGGCGACCCCGCTCCGGAAAGCGCAGTGTTGGCCGAACCCCTCACTTGGTGGACCGAGAATATCACGCGGGTTGCAGGGAGCCGCTGGATGCTGGCGGCTCGAGATCGTTGTGCTTGGAGGTCCATGCAAGAGGCCTATGTCTAGCAGTGGACGGCCGATAATGATGATGATGATGAAAGATTTATTAGTCATGTTAAGATATAGCTGTAATATCTACTAGGGGAGGTGTTAGGTTAGTCGTGGGTTTTGGAGGGTATTAGTCACACCAACAAGTGTAATTAAATAAAAGTAACACGACAAATAACCCTCACAGTCAATGGCTATGAAAAAAGCCGAAGGGAGCTTCGTAAAAATGTTTTAAGCACAACTCATTTAAAGTTTAGTTTTCCATAGAATAGCATTTAACAAGTCGCAGAGTTCGTATTGAAAGGTTTCCAAAAAAAATTTTGTTAAGAATTTTTAACCTAAAATTCTCAACCCAGAGTTGGTTGGTGCTACAGTCCCGTGCCTCGGAGAGCACGTTAAGCCTCGGTACCGTTCATTATCAATAATACATGTATCATCGGATAATAGTGATCGTTAGTGATTTTCACATTATCACCATATTGGTGCAGCCTGCTGGCCCATTTCCTATTTTTACTACCCAACTGCAAGAAGGGCATGGGCAAGTAACAAACGCCACTTTGCCACTGCCAGATGTGCGATGACATTTATTTTGTCGAAAAATGAGAAACAGAGGCTTATGAAACAAACATTTTGTGTTCCCATTTTGTAAGCAACCCTGTAGTATTTAGTTTAACCAAACATTAGTAGCACTACAAACTTCAAAGGCGGCGAGATATTGACTTTATTTCAATGTCGGCAATATTAGCGCAAATGCAATCATCATCATCATCATTAACAGCCGATGGACGTCCACTGCTGGACATATTGTATGGACTTCCAAACAAAACAATCTCGAGCCGCGAGCATCCAGCGGCTCCCTGCAATGACGTCCTCGGTCCATAGTTTAGCAACAACACCACGCTTTCCGGTGCGGGGTTACCATTCCAGCACCTTGGGACCTCAATGTCCATCAGCTCTTTGAACTATGTGGCCTACCCCTTGCCACTTCAGTGTCAGTAACTTTGGTTCTTCTGCGGATCTCCTCATTACTGATTTGATCACGCAGAGAAACCCCAAACATAGCTCACTCCATCGCCCGCTGAGTGATTTAGAGCCTTTTTTACAAGGGCCACAGTTAGCGACCAGGTCTCGGATTATATAAACATGAATATATAATGTAATTAAACACAAAATTGTGCATGTGTGCGCTTGTTACGTCCAGCTATAACCCAGAAGCTGCCATGTAAGAGTTGGCCTATAAACCTCGCACATGGTACCATCTACACGAGGCGCAAGATCAGCATCGGCCAACATTAACTGACGTCAACCGTGGTTTGCTCTAAAGTTAAGAGCTAGCGATCATTATTACTTGGTCGATCGTCGATCGGTAGTCATTTAGGTATAGGTTAGGTGTAGGTTTTACTTATAGAATGTAATAGATCGATTGCAGATCTTAGTTATAATTAAGAATTTAGATCGATCTCCGATCGCGATTTATTATTTAGTTATAGTAAGTTATAATATATTTTTGTAATAATTATTATATTGCAAAATTTCTTATTAAATAAGTATAAAATCATACGCTTACATTCTTCAACCCTGCTGCCCCAAAACGTAAGTCGCTCAGTGGAGTCGCTAAATTCACTTTTTGCAGTGATTTTGTAGGAACCTAACATATCTATAGTAAAATATACATCGTCGAAAACATTCCTGGGACGCGGTACGCCATATATGTGCTGGCCTTTAGAACTCTAAATTTTGGAACAGTGCTCACGAAACAATAGTCGTGTGTTTCCATTGTCCCATTTGCCGTAAGCAACCGCGTAATAGTATTCAGTGTAATGTGTTTGTTATTGCTGTGGTTATTACCAACACAAGCTCTAACGCGGTAAAGACAAATTGAACGTTTGCTTGTTTAGGCCGACGTGGGCGGAAACGACTGAGCACCTTGATATACGATAGCGAAGATATAATCACTAATCCTATATAGGCTGATAATCCTTCCTTTCTAATTTAGATAAAATATCTTTCCTTTTTTTTTAATTTTTTGGGTCGAAGTTCTTCAAGTAAACTACGGCCAAAAATCAGCAAAAGCTTTAAACAAAGTATTTTATGATAGCCATAGAATATTAGAAGTTTGACGTAGACGGAGTCTGTCTACGAAGGTTGATTTTAAGCTATTGTATTACAATCAAGAAAGTAAACCTAACACCGAAATCGCGCATCAATTTAACACATTTTAACGATATCATATCGACTCAACTGGACAAGTGCTTTGAAACTAGGGGGCAAAACTTATTCAACCAGAGTTTGATTCCAGCTAAACGTAAAGACATTTTTTATTTTTATTTATTTATTCTTTTATTTTTTATTCTTTTCATTTTCATAAAGAAAAAAAATACTGCATCAATAAAGCAAATAAATAATTATAATTGCACATAAGCTTTACCGCGGCAGTCTCAGAGTACCACACGTATTTTATACGAAAAGTACCAGGATAACAAAACTTGATAAGAGATTTTTTAAAAGAAACTTCAATGTGGGTTTTGGAGTTGAAGTATTCTTACTTGGCTGGGCTCACAAGGCATTATTTTTTACATGGGAATTTTATAGTATAAATATATTAGTAAGTTATACGAGTAATTCACTATTTTATATTTAATTTGAACTAGCCGACGGCCCACGGTTTTGGTCGCGTAATTCCCGTTCCCGTAAGAACACGGGGACAAAATATAGCTTAAGAAACTCACAAATAACGTGGCTTTCTAGTGGTAAAAGAATTTTCAAAATCGGTTATGTAGATCCAGAGATTACTCCTTACAACGACGACAAACTTTACTATAATAGGTAGCTACGAGTGTAGATAAGAAAAGAATTACAAACAATTTTCTCTTGATTGCCTTTATATTAATGAATATGAAAGAACGAATGAATGTTTACAGTTTACCTAAAAAGATTTGTCATTATTAAGTCTCTGTCCCGGAAATCATAGATCCGAAACAGTTGTGAATGAGTCATGAAGCAGCGATAATTTAGCATTAGAATATTTACTTGAGCGGAGTCCCAATTGATCAACGTAGCGTGAAATACTCCCAAGAAAGTAAGTGCTATAATTGAAGATTAGCACTCACTTAGTTAAGTAGCCACTAGCCAGTTAGTAGTAGTTAGTAACTTGCCTATTGCGACGTGCTCTTTTGTGCATAAAGTCTCTTAAAATTATTATTCTTTAAAAGACTGGCAGATTATTATTACTATGAGTAGGTAGGTTTTGTTTTGTATTGTTTTCCAATTGAGAATTGTGGCATTTTATGGCACCAATTTCCTCATGTCCTTTAAGGAAAAACCAGTGCTTTGAGTGGGTACGAAAGTAATCCAGCGGTCGAGAAACTAACCGTAGGTATGTTTTAACTCCTTCACTACTACTACTGAACTTGATTGGGCTGAAAATTGGATTAAAGTTAGATTAAACTCTTGAACACTACTAGTACTAGAACTAGGTAAAAAAAAAATCCATGGTTTCCCGAGATTTGCGAAAACTGATGATTTTAATGATATGAATTTTTGTTGCTCTTCACGCCTCGACTACTGAATCGAATTAGCTGAAATTTGGTATTGAAATATGTTATAGCATGGATTAACACATAGGCTACTTTTTATCCAGAAAAAATCCATGGTTCCCGAGGGATTTGTGAAAAACTAAATTCCACGGGGACGAAGTTGCGGGCGTCCACTAGTGTTTAAATATATAATTACCTTGACAAAGTTTTTAGTAAATCGTTTTTAGTAAATCCTATGACTTTAATTATTGGAAGTGTTGAAAAAAAGTCGCGATATAACAACACAATGCATGATGGTTCCGTCTTTTATAAATCTAATAGCACACCCTCCATGACATTTAAGTGACTATCTTGTAAGAACAGCTTACAAAAATGTTCTACCTTCTAAAAAACTTTAAATAGCTTAGAAAATTAAAAAACACGTTTTTGCTATGAAGCTAATATAGAACGCCTAAATGGGAACGTACAATAAAAATTGACACCGATTTTTTCGCAGACGAAGTCACTGGCGTCTGCTAGTTCTGTGATAATTAAATTCCAAAGAATATCCCATCTTTAAAAGTAAAGATGAGGTATAAAAAGCAGAATTTGATCTTTTCTTTCTATATCAACGTAAAGTCAAGAAATCCCAATGACGTAACCTTTAAACTTTTACGACGGCTTAACCAGTCGAGCCCTGAATTCTCAATTCTGATACTCAATCGGTTATTACAATACTTTTACTGCACACTAAATTTTTAGGGCAGCGTAAAATGTTACATAGCAGCTTTATTGAAGGGTGGATATTGGAGGTACGAAAGAATAGTGGTATTATTGCAATAAATAAATATTAAACGCACAAAATCAAGAGGATGAAAAATTTAATAAACGAATATTGCGTAAAGGCAAAGGTTTTACTATTAGATATGTTACGTGCCTGCAAAATCACCGTAAATGATAAAGGTGCTTGGAGGCCATTGGATCAGCTTCCATCTTCACGCGAGAAGTAAAACTATATATAACAAATGTAATATTGTCATCAATTATTGTAAATTATATTACGTTATGATTTTTTTTTAATAGAGCAACTGTTGAGTTTCTTGCCGGTTTCTTCTTAGCAGAACTTGCCTTCCGAAACCGGTGGTAGAATCTTTACAAATAGTCAACTTACGTATCAAAACTGAGCCAATTTGAAATAAATGAAACAAAAAGTGATCCGAAATTAGCTACTCCAATGAGAGCACACATGCATAATTTTGTGTTTAATTTTATTAAAAATTTAATATATTTATTAATATATAGTTTTTACACTTATTGAACACACAACTCGACATTGTACACAAAATTTAGGTATTATTTGTTTGAATATCTTTCGTTGTTTACAATGCAACTAAATGAAATCAAGACAATTAGCCTCTTTTGTCCGCCTCAGTTTGGATGCGCTAGTGACATACTTATCTATAGTATACAATCGTATATGCGTATAGGCTTAATTAATTACCCGACTGCAAGAGGGGATATGTTTTTCGCGCGTATCTTGTATGTATGTATGTATGTATGTAATATTCTTTATTACCTCATATCTTCTAAATCGCTTAACGAATTTACGTAATTAAGATATCGTTAGATTCGTTTTAATGAACCAAGTGTTCTTAGATATGTGAAGAAAAAAAAAACCAATACGACGAATAAGGACGCTATAGACTCAAGGTGAAAAAAAATGTTTTTTCGAATATTACGATATGGATATAAAATTCAAGGACTCATCAAGAGGATTTCTAAATTGTATATCATGGCCATATTAAAAAAAAACCTACAATTAGAAATACGTTATTTAATAACTATATACACTATACAAAATACGCAAGGCGTATTATATACTATATTTTATTTATACTTACATTATTTAGGTACATAGTTAGCCATCCTCATAAGCTTTTGTGAGGATAGCGAGTCCACTAATTATAATATTATACTAACTATATTTTATTTTAATTACTATATTACTCTAATTAATTAATTAATAATAACATCAATGTCCTTGATAATGCTTGCGTTCGCAGATCGTTTAAGAAAACACAACAAAACAAACCGAACTCTATCAAAATAGAGTCGTGACTCAGAGAGCTATGCGGATAAATATAGTTTTTTATTGGAACAGAGTTCCAGCTAAAGTTTACCAACAGCTGATTGGACATGTCTGCTGGTTATTTTAGACGTAAGCCCTCATTCGCACGAGAGTTTTTTTACCGGACGTAAAAAAAGCGTTCAAATTTAACAAATGCATTCCCAAGTATATGTTCACACGACAGCGTTTTTAAAACACAACGCTTTTTTTCGGACAGTGTAACAAATGCAATCCCAAGTTTATATGTTCACACGACAGCGTTTTTAAAACACAACGCTTTTTTTCGGACAGTGTAACAAATGCAATCCCAAGTTTATATGTTCACACGACAGCGTTTTTAAAACACAACGCTTTTTTCGAGCAGTGTTGCATTTTCAATTTTGGGCGTTCGAAATAGACCTTTTAACTTTATACTATATTTGAACGCTTTTTTAACGTCCGTTAATAAAACTCTCGTGCGAATGAGGGCTAACACGTTGAATGTCTAATAATATTTCATATTAATTTCACACTTAAGAAGAGGAAGCCATAAAATTATACAGAGGAAAGTTTTAATGCCTAACCATGTACCAGGATATCAGAATGGGAGTTATGTTTGATTTTGGAAGCCAACGCGGTATGCGTTTCTAGTGTCAGCCACTGACGATCAAGTAAACTTACATGCCTGAAGCTAACGGCTTGACAACCGATAAAACTGGTCGTGTGTTGGTCGCCATGTGCATGACATCAAGCCGATCGCGACCAACACACGATTATCGGTTGTGAAGTGTATTTTTTTTGACCTGACAACGTCTTGTAATTCGATGGAGCGGCTGCACACTTGAAAAAAGATGACGTCATGCGTCGTTCCCTCGCTCTAGGTTTGCCAACTTTTTTTCCAGAAATGAAGTATATTCTGGTCTATGAAGATTATTAAACAGTATTTTAGAAAAACGAACATTTTCTTTTGAAAAATGCAACCATTCCATTAGTATTTTATAAGACGTTGTCACATTCAATTATGTTCAGTAAACCGACTTTACAGACAACCGATTTTTTTAATAGAACTTTTTTTAGTATTTGTTGCGGCGACAAAAATCATCTGTGTATATGTTAACTGTCTTACTATCACAGTTCATGAAATGCTGAAGACGGACGGCCAGCGGAGTCTTATAACCCGTGCGCATTGACTTGACACCTGGCTACCAGACACATCCATACAAACACAGTACAAACATCATTCGAGCGAGGTACCTATCAAGTTAATCCGCACGAGCTTTAGTAATAAGGTCGGTTTTATCCTCTGGATATCCGTATCAAGAGGATAAAACTATAAAAAAAATATAGTACGTAGTTAGTATCACATCACACTAATATGTAAATGCGAAAGTTTGTGTGTAATGCACGCCATTGACGATCAATTATTCTCACGTTTCTGCAGCACCCACGACTATAACTGATCGTGTATTGGTCGCTGCGTGCATGACGGCTCGACTTATGAAACGTCTTCGCTGCCGTTTGCGCTGCAGAAACGTGAGAATAAATGACCGTCAATGGCTGACTTAAGTGTGCGTGTCAGTGTGTATGTTTGTCCCTCCTTTGTGCTGAGGCTACTGAAGCGATTTGGCTGAAATTATGAATCGAAATAAATTTTACTCTGGATTAACACATAAGCTACTTTTCATCCCGGTAAAATCCATGGTTCCCGCAGGATTTGTGATAAGCTGAATTCCACGCGGACGAAGTCGCGGGCGTCCGCTAGTGTAAAATAAAATTGGCGTAATATCAGAATAGTCAAGCTTTTAATATTCGTAATAAACAACATTCCATGTTGCCCATTGCCCAAACGATAGGCGTGCTAGTAGCCCAAAAATGGCTGACGTCATTGCTTGCGTCATAGCCGTACAATTAAACGAAGCACTTCGAATATTTGTACTTATGTGGGTACGTGCTCTTTCTACAAATGCCAACGTTGAATTATCTACAGGTAGTGCGATCTTGAAATACTAATTGGGAGATTATTTAACTCGATTTTACGAGAATGTTTTAAAAATAAATTTATTTATTTAATGGAAAATTAGCTTTTGACTACAATCTCACCTGATGTTAAGTGATGATGGAAACGGGCTAACTTGTCAGTAATTGGATGAAATCCACACCACTTGCTACACGACATCGTACCGGAACGCTAAATCGCTTGGCGGTATGTCTTTGGCAATAACTAACTAGCGGTAATTAGCCACGGCAGAAGCCTCCGACCAGCCAGATCTGGACTAATTAAGAAACCTCAGTCGGTCCAGCCGGGAATCGTAGTTCTAGTAGAATAGTCGTAGTAGAATAGTCCAGCCACTAAATCCAAATTAGCGAGTTGGTATTTGACGGAACCACCCCACAAATGAAGGCCATACACGATCAAACTTGAACTTGATGTAATTTAGAATTATAAATATACTCGTAACTGAGTAAAAAAGTCAATCCTGACTTGAACACATTCTTGCTAGGAACTGTTACTTCGATGGTTCCAATATAATAGGGATGATGACAGTTTTTTAAATTGTATATAAATTAATAGTATGCTAATAGTAAAGCAATTTTGTAAAAGTTACAGGGTATCTGCGATCATTACTTTCGGAGCTACAGGGATTTAAAGGGTCAGATTTGTGGCGCTGCCGCGGATGTTTGAAAAACGCCCCATACAAAATGGTACGAACTAATGACGTCTTAGGTAGATAACGATAGATTTGTATGGGCGTTCAAACAAAATTACTGATATCTATGTTATTTGTGCGTTTATGTTTATAGTTGATATTTTAAAAAATGTCACATTTAATGTAGCAAAGCTAAAACTATATGAATTTTCATCTAATAACGATAAAAGATTTTTAATAGATTTCGAAATTTTATAATCTTATTTATTTTGCAAATATCCAGACAATCTTTGCTTTTTATGTATAAATTAGATAACATTGACCTTAATTACCCGAATGAATCATAAAAATCAATATATTTAAACCTAGTCATCATCCCCATTGGTAAGAATGTTGCAATTTGCACCATAATATGCATGTAAAAATTCGTTTACTAGATTAATTAAATCAACCGACAGCCAAGCGTTTTGATCCCATTCCTTCGCTTTCCGGACCATCGAGCGAGATACTGGTGCAAAGACGAAAGTGGTCTTACGAATTTGTTTAATGAAACGTGAAAATCGTGAAACATCCTTTTATTTGCTTGCTCTTCTGAAATCCTACAGCACTCGTATAGATAACAAGAAGATAGGAATTTCATGAATACATTTCTGAAAATTGCTTTGAGACTACAAAAGCTTTTTTTTTGAGTATATTTGTCATAATCGTATATTAAACTACATAATTGTAGAGAAACGGGAATTTGTTTTTAAGTTTTTTTTTAATATTCCCTTTTCCCTACAATAGAGTAGTTGACTCGTATAAAATTTAATTTAAGTAATATCAATTTTGTATATTACTTTTAGTTAGAGTCCGAACTATACCAATTAAAAAAATAGTAAAAGATTATTTTAAAACTCGTATATTGTCGAATATTATCGTTTATATTGTCGTATATTTCAAAAATTGCGTATATATTTTATTTGTTTTTCCACATGCCAATTATTTTTTATACTCCTGGGCAGGTTATAGTATACTTTTCATCACGCTACGATTAATAGGAGCAGAACAGTGTTGGAAAATGTTGGGAAAACGGAACAAGTTACTCCATTTTTACAGCGATACTACTGTAAGGGCTGGAATAAAGAGGTCTAAAGGCGGACGAAGTCGCGGGCTAGTAAAATATAAGAAGGGACGAAAGCTTGTGCAATAATACAATTGAAAAATGGAAGGAACAGGGGCAATTTGTTCAGTACGTAAACGTTGTCACTCTAATAAACCTTCACTCCCTAGGGCTCGACCTTAGAAAACAATGGTGAAGAGCGTAAGAGAAAAGAATAAATATAAATCCGATCTAAAACTGATCTCAATTCTACTGGTTTTTACATGTTCACATATTATATTCCAGCATAACATTCGGGTTTTGTGGGATATCGGGAATAAAATGTAGTTCAAGACATTCGACACAAAAGTAACGTTGCTTTCGTTCGTTTCTTTCAGTAGATCACCCCCTATAATCTCACAAACTCAATAACTTTCATCACACACTCATTAATAATCAATATTCAGCTCACTTTTGAGCACGAGTCAGCCTTTTTATTAGGATTAGGCTAATAGTTCACCACGCTGTCCCAATGCAGACTTCACTTATGTAGAGAATTAATAAAATTCTCATAAATACAGGTTTCCTCAAGATTGTAGGCTGTGTGTTTAATTTCTTAAAATGCAGATAACTGAAAGGTAGGACCATGCCCGGGACCGGATTCGAAACTACACCATCCGAGGTAAAGGCTAAGGTCATATTTATTTGACTATATCATGGCTCATAAACTCTACGTCTTTATTTTAGTATAAATAATAGGGTTTGCTATTTTCAACAGTTGATCTTTTATACGGAAGTACTAAACTAACTACGAGAATCTACGCGGGTGAAATCGCGGGGCGTCTGCTAGTAAATAATAAAGAGAGCGATTGAAAGAGCTCGCAAAGAATCCACGAAGAGTTGGTCGTCAAGTGAGAATTATTTAATACCCGGCCGCTAACTATTTCACGATCGCTCTGTTGCGGCGCTTGTCGGTCTTCCCTTACTTCATATTTATGCAATACAGTTCAACGAGACGAGCTGCCTACAAGTAGGTTTGTAGGTGACGAGTACGGAACGTATTTTTCAAAAAGGCTTGCAACTATTTGGGAGATCCCGGACTTGTAACCGATGTTGTACGTAACATTCAAAAAATCAAAAAAATCAAAATCAAAATTCATTTATTTCAAGTAGGCTCAATTTACAAGCACTTTTGACACGTCAGTTGACTATTTGTAAAGATTCTACCACCGGTTCGGAGGGCAGGTTCTGCTGAGAAGATACCGGCAAGAAACTCAACGGTTGCTCTTTTGAAATGAAAAAGTCATACAGTATTATAATTTACAATTGATAACAATTACAATTTCTTATAGTTTTACTTCCTGTGTGAAGGTGGAAGCTGATCCAATGGCCTCCAAGCACTTTTATCGTTAAGGAACTGACCTGAAACCTGAATCTTGTGCAAATTATAATTCATCATATCAGCCAATGGACGTCCAGGACATAGGCCTTTTGTAGAGACTTCCAAACATCACAGACAAATAGTCAGACAAACGATACTGAGCTGCATCCAGCGAATCCCTGCGACTCTCTTGATGTCGTCAGTCCACCTGGTGGGGGTCGACCAACACTGCGTTTTCTAGTGCGGGGTCGCCATTCCAGCACTTTGGGACGTCAACGTCCATCGGCTCTTCGAACTATGTGCCCCAACCACTGCCACTTCAGCTTTGCAACTCGTTGAGCTATGTCGGTGACTTTGGTTCTTCTGCGAATCTGATTCGATCACGCAGAGATTCTCCTAACATAGCTCGTTCCATCGCCGCTATGTGACTCTGAGCCTTCTTATGAGGCCCATAGCGACCAAGTCTCTGAACCATAGGTCATCACAAATTATAATTATTTATAATTTGTGTGATTTGTTAAATAACTTGTGCAGTTTTACCCGCTTTGATCGTGTCCTAATTTTTGAGCGTGTTGACACACGGTTCTGAGCTTTGATTTACTTGTGGGAATATCGGGATAAAAATCAATTTAAAATATTTGCTATTCTGCACTCTCTGTTAATTGCGTTTAGCCGTTCTTGAGATAAATGGCAGTTCTAACCAGATTGTTTTAAATATATGGATTGTTTATACAGATTGCAAGCAGATGTGTTGTAAAAACAATTTAACCATAGCAAATACTCTATGAAACGATTATTAAGCGGCTCTCAGAAATCCTTAATAGCTCTGTGGTAAAGGGGTCGGACTCGTCACGAGAGGTGGTGGTTCGATTCCCGCCCGCGTTATTGTCGTACTTAATACAATCTTTCCCAACTAGTTGGAGGGGAATTAGAAATCATATTAAAAAAAGTTATCGCGAATATTCTTTCAAAAACAAAATTTTAAATTCCCCATTTAAAAATATTAATTTTAGCTTTTCCAGCTTTACATTTTAATAAAGTGTTATTAAAAGTTAAAAATTTTATTCAAAAAATTCAACCGACTTCAAAAACGTACCTATTCATTAAACTAAAAAGCCAAAAATAACATCATATTATGTTCTACCTGTTGGTTAGTTTGAAGGCGATGTATTCAGGAATGTCTGGAGTCGACCTTCATAAAATTTAAAAAGTTAACAAACGCACGAGTCGCTTTCATAATTTTTGAAAGTTCCTCTCGATTTCTCCAGTATCCCGTTATCAGATCCTGCATGATGACAATGGGACCACCTCAGACCTCACCCTTTCATACAAAAATAGAATTGTTTACTTGACTGTTGTTATAAAAAATACATACATACAGCCGAACGTAGAGCGTCCTCCTTTTTGGAAGTCGGTTAATAAAATATGATATGAATTTTATGAAATTAAATTAATCATTCATTCAAAATATTTAATTTAAATTTTATATTGTCAAACCAATTATTCCAATCAGCTCAGGCGTCTTGAAGTAATCTCGTAACATACATACAAAAAAAATTAAAGAAATAAAAAAATATACAATCGAATTGAGAACCTCCTCCTTTTTTTTAAGTCAGTTAAAAATTATTTACATAAACTATATAATAACTTACCATTTTGATCTGAATTACGAGAAAAGTAAAATGAAAAAAGAGTTTTTTAATCTGTGGCTATCCACCATTACGGCTGTCAGTTTTGGCGCGAAGCCAGACCGTGACAGCTAAGGTAGCGTTCGGGAAGCACCTGTTGAAATACCAACTGCTAACTGATGTGTTGAACGCTTTGAATGACTAATGAGGTTCTGTGTTTTGTTGCCTTCTTTTAAGGGTTTCGTAGTCTACAAGGGAACCCTTATTGTTTCGCCATGTCTGTCTGTCTGTCCGCCCGTGGTTTAGCGCAGAGACTAATAGTACCTATTAGAAATCTATAATTTAGCTTGAGTATGAACATTAAAAATGTGAACAACGACGTAATATAAAATCTCAGAAAAATATTTTGTACATGCATACCCAGTGGGGAAGAATTTTTTACTCGTTTATCTCTTAGTGTAGGGTAACGTTGGGTAGGTCTTTAAAAGATATGAGGGATCTACTACCATTTTTTTTCGATTTAGGATTTAGAGATCCGTTTGTAAAATATTAACATTTTAAGTGTTAATTTTTGTTAAAGTGCGTGAAAGCGACTCGTGCGTGATTGAAGTGATGAGTTTGTGTATGCGAATATTTCATCATTAGCAACCCATATTCGACACTCTGTTGAGCACGAGTCTCCTCCAGATAATGAGAGTGGTTAGGCCAATAGTCCATGCTGGCCCAATGGGGATTGGCAGACTTGACTCACCTAGAGAATATTTATATGGTTATAAAGATTTTCCATCACGCTGACTTAATTCGGAATGGCAGACTTCTCAGACCTGAAGATTATTTATATGGTTTTAGAAATTTATACGTGATAATCTGGTGAAAGCTGAAAAAGAAATGCTATCCAAATACGATCCAAATCCATTAAAAATTACCGCCATGTAAAATGTTGAGTCAACTGCTGTTCCAGTAGTCATACAATTCAATCGTCTTATAACGAAAAGCTTTGACCAACACCTTAAGAAGCTTTCGCTTGAGTCAAGGGTCGGATACAGATAATCCTCGAAATGGCTCGTATTGTGAAGAGGTTGCACTCTATGGAGCCCTGACCAACACTTATCCTTCAAGCTCCTAAAAGGCCTTCCTTTTGGATTTTATTTCGTAAATTTAAATGGTGTCTTATTCTTTTACAAGGATTGTGACAGGAAGGCTGACTTAATATTTCCGCAAAGGATCAGTCTGGCTGTTAAACGGGGAAATGCAAACAGTGTCCTTGCCGCTTTGTGTGACTTACTCAGACTAATTACTGGAATAGTATCACACACAAATTCGCGAACAAAATTGTCTGTCATTTTCTGAGTAAAACGAGCTTAGATTTTGTATATATCTTATACTAAGTATTACCTGTTTTTTACACCATTCAATTACACAAAAAGATATTTTTACAGAGATTCCTCGACGAATACGATTACAAATCTGAAACATCGAATCTATAGAGATAGTTTTTATAATTGCATTAGATCGTTGATCATATAATGTGACATCTAGTGAGACAGCCCCTGTAGCTAAGTGGCACGACGATTCTCTTTCTACGATCGCAAACGCTTCGAAAACTAGAAAAATGTATGGGAATGACATTTGCTATCGACAGTTCACGTGATCAAGAACTGTCATTCCCATACATTTTTCTAATTTTCGAAGCGTTTGCGATCGTAGAAATAGAATCGACGTGCCACTTAGCTACAGGCTCTGGCCCTTCTGCTCTAATGAGATCTAATAAGTCTGAGGGCTGTTATGATAAGTTAACTGGCGTTTTTTATATGATAGTTAAAAAAAAGGTTTACGTACCCAAATGAGATAAAAATGAGTGATTGAAAAGCAAGTAGATACAGATAACAATTTCCAGTCTGGCTGAGATTTCCCGCCTGTTTTCCAGTCTGTGCCCCGATAATAAAGACCACTGAGGTTCTGTAATGATCTTTTTCCGTTCAACACTAACAAAGCCGCGGGGCACGAGTGGAGGAGGGTGGGGAAGGCGTCGCGATAATAGCAAACCTAAATTGAAATTTCCATTGTAACTGTTGTATAATATCGTGGAAAAAGGAAAGTTTTATTTCCGTATGAATCTTTTATTGAAACAAAGTGTATATTCAATATAGTGTGTGGGCGTGTGTGTATTTATTTCAATTTCTACTGATATTGAAGGTTAACATTATTATTAACTAACTGACGCCCCGCGGTTTAACTCGTGTAGTTCTCGTTCCCGTGAGAATACGGGGCATAAATATACTCGTAACAAACGTGGCTTTCTATCGGTTAAAGATTTTCAAAATCGGTTCAGTAGATCCAGAGATTACCCTTACAACCTCATAAACTTTACCTCTACAGTATTACTATCCTCTATAACATTAGTATATATTTTTATTCGTTTATGAGAAGATGTCTATTCACTCTTATCCTGAAGGTTATAAAATTGTATGTGGCAGGAAGAGCAATCGATACTTAATACTGAGGGAATCAATAATGTAACTCGTTTAAAAACATCTGTCCCTACAACGGTGTAGGACTTAATTCCTCAAGCAACCAGTGGTCAGAGCCCCAGAGTGCCAACCCGTATTCGGCTCACTGCTGAGCTCGAGTCTCCTCTAACAATGAGAGGGGTCAGGTCTTAGTCCACCACGCTGGACCAATGCGGATTGGCAGACTTCACACACGCAGAAAATTATGAAAAATCTCTGGTATGCAGGTTTCCTCACGATGTTTTCCTTCACCGTTTGAGATTTGTGATATTTAATTTCTTAAAATGCACACAACTGAAAAGTTGGAGGTGCATGTCCCAGACCGGAACCGGACCGGGTCTGCGACATAGATCACGCTATTTGTCAAATGTATAAACTAGTTTCGCTAGCGGTCAACTGTAATACGTCACATCATAGTAGCGGTTGGGATGCACTCTAGCCATTTAGCTGCTGTAAATCAGTTAAGCTTCATACAACTACCTCTCTAGCTAGGTATACAGCTCCTTTATATGTTCCACTTTTTTCCTATCCATAGGGAACAGTGCCAAATCCATGTAAGTTAAACTGGTGTAAAGTAAATAGAAAAAATTCTGTAAAAATAGCGGTTGAATTATCTAAATATACAAATAAATTGTGTGTCTGTTCTACTCCTGATGCCCGTTTGGACTTATGATATATATATACAGGGTGATTCGGTCTTTAGTGCGGATATTTTTTTTCGTGGTTCTGTATCATTAATAGAACATAAATCTACAAACAGTTCGATACATTTTATGTAATATTTTTTTTTCAATTTATGTCTCAGAAATAACAAAATAATGGACACATTACCAAACAAACTGCGCAACTGCTGGCGGCACTTTGCAAGACGCCGACAAAGAAATACCGGCCGTAGGCATATCGCTTCGGCTTCGGCTGACGGGGGCGGCAGAGGTGAGGGGATCGAAAAATCCCTGAGGACGCCTACCGAATTGCCGATGGGCTACCAGTGACAGACAATCTGCCGTCGCGTGCGCATTTAAGTTACCTAATTAATAAATCGCATGTGCAAGCCACTATGTCGGGATTTTCAAATCGCGAATATTACGAAATGATGCGACTGTATTGTGTTCCTAGGCTACGAGCCCAAGGAATCCTGAACCCCGCAGTGCCTAATGTGAGGAACAAGTGTTTTAAATAAACTAATTTATTAAAACGTGTTCGGTTGTGCCTTGAAAGGAATGGACTTCATTTCGAACAATTGTTAAAATACAGTGATTAACATTTTAAAATTAACAAAAACAAACTTAGTAAGTAGATATCATTGATTAATGTAAATAAGCTGATTACAATTTTTTAAATACGTCTTTAATGCAAAAGTTTGCGTAATAATAATCATCATTTGTATTTTATTATTTCAATCGAAAGTTCATAGGTTCATAGGTAGTTAATTATTATTACGCATGCACTTCAGGCATTATTGATGGTCCTAAGCCCAATAAAGTATGAAGAGAATATCGGTACTCAGCTCAAAAGTGATGACCTTTAATTATTATAAAAAATAATAGGTATCAAACAAAAATAAAATAAACGCACAAAGGTCAACGGCCCTCGGCGCGGGCGCTCGCTAACCTACCTACCAGCTGATTTTGTAGTTGCCTATTACCTAGTACAGCGATAGGGTGACCCTTAAATTCTGTTTAAACGTAAATAACTTTAGTTAACGATAACTTTGTTATTTTTGAGTTAAAAAAAAAAAGAAAAAATACGTGTTCATTAAATTTTGTTTATGTACAAAATATAAAAATATCTGTACTAAAAAAAATTTCTTCCTGTATATATATGTATCAAAAAATGTAAAGTAAAGACATATTTAAATAATGTGTGTTTAGATTTTATATTTGTAATTTTAAATTAATAGCTTTTCATAAAATACATATGATATATGCGGCACTTTTTTCAAAAAACGCAAGGGAACATTGCCGCTTGAATTCATATTTCGCGGAGAATAGCAAATTAAATAAAAAAAAAATATTTTCCAGAAGCCGAATGAAAAGTCTGTCAAAGAATCCTACTAATATTATAAAAGCAAAAGTTTGGATGTTTGTTACTCTTTAACGCCGCAAATGCTGAACCAATTTGGCTGAAATTTGGAATAGAAAAAAGTTTTACTTTGGATTAACACATAGGTAAACTATTAATCCCGGAAAAATCCATATTTCCTGAGAGATTTGTGAAAAACTAAATTTCACGCGGACGAAGTCGCGGGCATCCGCTAGTAGCTAATAAAGAATAGGTACTTGGATATTGTCACACTTACTAATCTTATTAGCCATCTTTTCGTAGGTTACACCTCCAGGTGACTCGCCACACATATTAGAACACCAAGTATTTCATTTATTACGTATTTTTTTAAAAAGAATATATGCCACATGTTTTTTTAATGACCAATATTCCCGTTGTCTTCCAATGAATCGAATAGAATGTGTAATGCTAGCCACTCACCATCCGATAAGCCCATATGGCTGCAGCGCTAATGGCTTGACGTCCGATAAAACTGATTGCGTATTCGTCGCGATCGGCATGTCATGCACATCACGTGTCTCAAACGGTGAAGGAAAAACATCGTTAGGAAACCTGATGAATTGATTGATTGACCTGAGAATTTTCTCTACGTGTGTGAAGTTTGCCAATCCGCATTGGGCCAGCGTGGTGGACTATTTAGCCAAGCCCCTCTCATTCTGAGAAGAGACTCGAGCTTAGCAGTAAGCCGTTGAATGTGTGGGTTGAAAGGAGAGTATAACCACTCACACAGGAGAGCAGTGAGTGAGAGTTTGTAATGACCTACAGGTCAAAGGCTTCAGGAGAGGGATGTGAAGCTTTGATCCAAAATGCTGATTCAAAACGGAACGAATGGCTTAGGAGTTCTATACCTAATCCCCAAGCCATGACTAACACAGAGTCTGTAGCGATCGCTATCCGATGTTATGGCAATGACTGGGATCGACGGCTTTACGCGACATCCGATGCATGCGGTAATAGACTTTCTAACTTTAGATTGATACTGAAAAATACTTGGAAGAATGAACCATTCAGTTGTTATTTTAAGTGAAATGTTACGCTGGTATTTTTTTGTATCTACGTATACTGTAGTTAAATAGATATATGTGTTTGCTGCTAAATGCAAAAACCACTGATACTGAGAAGTACTTGGAAGAACGACCCATCCAGTTGTAATTTTACACAAAACTAAAATGTTACATTGGTAACTCTCTGTGTGTTCGTGGACTATAAAAAGATTTGTGTTTAAACTGAGAAATACTTCGAAGAATGAACCATCCAGTTAGTTGTACTTAATATTACAAAACTCAAATGTTACGTTGGTACCTCTCTGTATTATATGTTCGTAGACTGTAAATAGATATGTGTTTACTGATTTCTTTTAAATGGTAAAACCAATGATAATGAGAAGAGAAGAAGGAAGAACGAACCATCCAGTTGTAATTTTACAAATCTAAAATGTTTTGATGGTAATTTTTTGTATGTTTGTGGTGTAAATATATGTGTTTGCTGAATTCTGCTAAATGTGAAACAAACAAGTGTTAGAAATTAATTGAGAAGGCATAGAAACAAATTGATAAACGGATGATTTATATAAAATGTAAAAAAATACTATATATGCTTGCCGATCTCAAACATACATTCACAAACAGTTCAGAACACAGATCGCAAATATGAAAAACATTATCCAAAGTCCCATTCCTAAATAAATAAAACATAATCCTTTAAACAAATTGTAAACGAATCCTGCATCAGTCTCGACCACATGGCTAGAGCTATCCCGACCCAAAAAAAAATCTCCCATCCCAGGCAGTAGACAGAAAATTGGCAAACAAATTCCTTCGAACAATTTCAAGACTCCAATGTTATTTAGCCCGACCCTATTGGATAGGAGCCAGAACGAATTTTGGCAAGATACTTATAGTTCAACAAAGGATGCGAAGACAAACATAGGCTTAAAAGTCAAACTCTTAAAATTCCCAAACCATTCATTGTGGGTGGAATGGCGAGCAATTTGAGTATTTATGGTTATTGTAGAGTGTGTACTAAATTCTGGTATGTTTTTCATATTTTTAAAATGGTGTTAAAATCTCGCAAACTTCTTGCGCATTGCCAATTTAAGCCGTTCTATGACACTTTTTTAATCAACGATAAGTTATTAGCTCTGTCCTTAATCATTCGTGAAATGACGTCACAGTCTAATATGGCTGTCTAATTACTGAGGTATTGTCGAATCCAGCGCTATTTTGTGCTAGAGATAGGACACTAGCCCATCAAAACTGAGGCGGACAAATGTGCATAATTGTCTTAATTTCATTTAGTCGCTTATTAAACGACGAGTTTTTCTGGCCAAGGGTTGCCACGAAGCTGAATATTCTGGTGATTAAGGACAAGATTTCTATGCCTTTTTATATTCTTTCTTTTATATTCTAGTTAGGTAAGATGCAATCTAAGAAGGAAGCGGGCTAACTTGTTAGGAGGAGGATGAAAATCTACACGACATCATACCGGAAGGCTAAATCGCTTGGCGGTACGTCTTTGTCGGTACCAATTAAGAAAATCTCAATCGGCCCAGCCAGGAATCGAACATAAGACTAAATACTTCTAGTCTTCTACTTTCTCCTCTATCCTGTAAATCCACCGCCCATACCACTCCGTCAAAAAATCTGTAACACAAAATTAGCCGCAAATTTTCAAAAAACTATTAACGATGCCGCTTAAAATCTACTAATAGTAAGAAGTTTAATTAGTTTGTAACAAACAGTTAATTTATTAGTCCAGTCTACGCCTCGCTACTGATAAGACTAATTAAATTACAAACTGTTTACATAGCGCAGCAAATACGGACTTTTCCTGCAAAACAGTCGTAACAGGGAAAATGTGGCTTTGTGGTAGGGAGAAAGACTAACTCCGAAACGTAAGAGCAATGTTTCCGAGTTAGTCTTTTCGAGTTAGATTGCTTCACTGCAATCTCATTTGAGGTTATTGAATAAAATTAGTCCTTATAAGTTATTCATTATTCTCCATTAAAAACCTTCATACACTCCGTAAAGAGCATCTGACAAAGATTTTGTTACTTTACTCTGGCCTTGACAATGTTCAATGAATATGTAAACATATAAATAAAACAATTATTTGTTAGTTTGCTAATATTTTCAGATATCTAGACTTGAATAGAAGTTTGAATATATGTAGTCGTTATAAAATTTTTAACCGACTTCCAAAAAGGAGGAGGTTCTACGTTCGGCTGTATGTATGTTTTTTTTTTTTTTTTTTTTTTTTTTTTTTTTTTTTATGTATGTCCAGCGATAATTCCGTCATTTATAGGCCGATTTTGAAAATTCTTTTTTTGTTTTGAAGGGTTTGATTCCAGGGTGGTCCCATTTTTTTCATGTCAGGATCTGATGATGGCATCCTGGAGAAATCGAGGGAAACTTTCGAAAATTGTAGGGACGGCTAGTGCGTTTGTTAGTGTTTCGATAAGGTATTTTCAACCACTACAATTTTATGAAGCTCTGGAGTTGGTCTGATGATGGAGCCGAAGGCGAGTGAAGAGTACTCCTCGACGGTTCACAGTAGCTACCTTGTGTTTGGACTTGATAAATTTGTATTGATGAGATCTTTCCACCTAGATGGGTTGTGACTGTATTGAGGGTCTGGTGATGAAGACGAAGGCCAGTGAAGAGAACTCCTCGACGGTTCACAGTATCTACCTTGTGTTTGGACTTGATAAATTTGTATTGATGAGAACATTCCACCTAGATGGTTTGTGACTGTATTAGGGGTCTGGTGATGAAGACGAAGGACAGTGAAGGGAACTCCCCCACGGTTCACAGTAGCTACCTTGTGTTTGGACTTGATAAATTTGTATTGATGAGAACATTCCACCTAGATGGTTTGTGACTGTATTAGGGGTCTGGTGATGAAGACGAAGGACAGTGAAGGGAACTCCTCCACGGTTCACAGTAGCTACCTTGTGTTTGGACTTGATAAATTTGTATTGATGAGAACATTCCACCTAGATGGTTTGTGACTGTATCAGGGGTCTGGTGATGAAGACGAAGGAGAGTGAAGAGAACTCCTCGACGGGTTCACAGTAGCTACCTTGTGTTTGGACTTGATAAATTAGTATTGATGAGAACTTTCCACCTAGATGGGTTGTCACTGTATTAAGGGTCTGGTGATGAAGACGAAGGACAGTTAAGAAGTTAAGTTTTTTGGATATTACGTATTACGAGTGGATATAAAGGGGGAGTGAAATTTTGTAAATGAGTTAAGGTAGTATTCTCAAAATTGGGGTTGTAGGATTTAGGTACTTATCATAAAAAATAACGTTTCAGCTAATTGCTTATTAATTTTTGTTCACACTCCGTAGGTATGCTAACACTAAAAATGAAAAAATAAAAATTTTAATAAAAAAAATTCAACCGACTTCCAACTCAAAAATAACCTAAACTAAAAAGCAAAAAATAACATCTTACCTATGTGCTATCTTCTGATCAGTTTGAAGGCGGTGCCAATCCAGTGTTTTAATTAAAGCCGTTTCTGAAAGAACTACAGAAATTACGTAATTTAAACGGCTTGAATTGAAACATCACTGGCTTGGCACCGCCTTCAAACTGATCAGAAGATAGCACATAGGTAAGATGTTATTTTTTGCTTTTTAGTTTAGGTTATTTTTGAGTTGGAAGTCGGTTGAATTTTTTTTATTAAAATTTTTATAGTAGCATATACTTATTTAAAAAATAGAGAACGGTTAATATTGGCTTTGAACATTTTTCATAAATCATAAAACAAAAGCTATGAAGCCCACAAAACCAAATCGGATATACGTTTTGTTATTTGATTTATCTACAAAATATATATTTACAATGAAAGTATTGGTATAGTATCGTCCAATCACGTAAAAGGTTTCATACATATTTCAATTTACCGTTGATTAAAAGTGATATAAATGCGAAACATTTTTACTAATGAACATTGGCCGAGCAAATAGCAATATGTAATAAATTCCTCCCAAAAAATTCAACAATCAAATTTCATCCACAAGAGTTTTGAATAGAAGCAGGCTTTGTTGGGGAAGTTCAGTATAAACAGTTGATAAAAAAAACTGAGCCACTCTCTGCAATTGACGATTCCTCCTCGTAGACTCAACAGAATACCTTCTATGAGTACGTATACGATTCTGGTTTTATTTTATTACTTACCATAGTTACCTTATGGTATTTATTTATAAGTACACTTACAATCTAATATATAAAGCTGAAGAGTTTGTTTGTTTGATTGAACGCGCTAATTTTAAAAATTACTGGTCCGATTTGAAAAAAAAATTCAGTGTTAGATGGCCCATTTATCGAGGAAGGCTATAGGCTATATATCCCGTACGGGAACGAGAACCACGCGGGTGAAACCACGCGGCGTCACCTAGTATACAATAAATCTGGAATTAAGAATTTTCGTAAATGTACAAGTTGAGCGTCTCATCGAGAAAAAGCTACTCACGGGAAATTAACTTGATAGTAATCATTTGTAAATGCTCCTATTCTAATAGATAAAATAAACATAAAAACTTCTAAGTAGGCGTAGAAATATGCTAAAGGCTTTCATAATATGAAGAAGGCCTAGCTGTCACAGGCTATCAGACCATTGATATGAATTAAAAATATGCAATTAACTACTCTACCAATAATGCTTCTCTCTTTTTCTTATATTTCGGCATAATTATGCTCTTTGATACTAAACAATGGCCACAAAGTGATATGAATTAGTGATCATAAACAAAGGACTCATAAATACGTCGCGATATGCTCGACCGGCCGCATACAATCACATTTGTTACGTAATAATCGTATCGGAACGCTTCAATGGCTGACTGTACCCGCTTACTTATTTGTTTTAGATCAGGCGCTATGAGGTATTGAGTGTGCACAATCCGAGGACCGCATTTTGTTTATAGAAAGCCACGTTAATTGTGAGTGTCATATGGTTTATTTTATCCCCGTATGTTCACAGGAACGGGCACTACACTTATGAAACCGCGTTGCGTCTGCTAGTTCAAAATAATATAGAGGGGCGCTATGAGTTTGCCTGTGGCGCTCCCGGCATTTAATCCGCCTTTGATCGTTACACATCTGGAATTTCAGCCTCAATTTAACTATGTACTGAGGTTTGTAATATTTACGTGCATGCTCGTGACTTCCAAAAAGGAGGAGGTTCGACGTTAGGCTGTATGATATCCATGTAACATTTATTCTTAAACCCGATATCAATGAAACAAAGATATCCAAGATACTTCATCTTAAGCGTAAGTGGTTGTGTAAAAAAAATTGTTGTGTTGAATGGGAATATTGATCATATTACAAAAAATATGGCAAATGATCTTTTTTTTTTAAACAAAAAAAAGAACTCATGTCTGCTATTATGCAGAAGAAACTGAGCTTTTTTTACACCTACAGAGAGGAGCTCAGTTTTCGTTTTCATGATTAATCTTAAAAGGGAGAATAATAGGCAGTGGTGTAGCGTGTCTTGGTGCTCTGTATCAAAATTATTTGGCGGGCCCTAATGGGTAACGATTTCTCCCAAAATAAACGAAAAAGCTCGCTTAAAATAAATAATATGACAGTGATTTGAGTTACGTAGGATATTCCCAACTTTTGGGGCGCACGTTTAACCCGGAAAAAAGAAATTGTTTTTATTACTTTGACATTTCTGAAATGAAAAATGTTCAAAATTTAATTGAGATTGTGGATTACATTTTAATAATTTTTGCTTGCACACGTAAGGGGCCGCTGTAGGGGCCTGATACGGGGTATATACGCCCCTAATAATGGGGAACAGAGCACCAAAGGAGAAAATGGTTGGACGACATAAGAGAGAGGACCAGACTGGACTACCCACGACTGAAACGCGTTATGGAGGATAGGAAGGCTTTTCGCATACTGATCGCCATACTCCGTTATGCCAGCCACTGACCATCAAGTAACCTCACATGCCTGCAGCGCTAACGGAATGACGTCCGATAAAACTGGTCGTGTTTTGATCGCGATCGGCATGAAGTCATACACATCGCGACCAACACACGATCAGTTTTATTGGCATGTGAGATTACTTGATCGTCAGTGGCTGACATTAATGGCACCGCGTGACGATGATGAATGGAGTAGGTTCGGTGTGAGGCCCACAACTTCCTTATTTCCTTCCAGACCCTAAATAACTTTCAGTATATTTATCAAATTAGGAAGGTGACATTTTTAGTTTTTACTAACACTTTGTAATTGTTAATAAAAGATGTCAAATAATTTATGAAGTGCTTTCAAAGAAAAATGGAAAACTATAAAATTGGAAAACTTTGCCTGGAAATATTCAGCGGGTCCGCACATTTCAATGGGAGAATCTTTTAGAGAAATCTAAAAGTGTTCCAACCGTAGGCTTTGCAAACGCAACTCATTAAAAAAGGTCTTTGCCCTTCGCTACGTATGCAAATGTACCTAGCCTACGCCGTTACCTACGCCGTGAATTAGCTACGAGTTACGATCGCGTTTTTTAATTAGTCTGGTCTAACAGTTTGTAAACAAGGTTAAAAATATATTTTTGTTATTTCTAAAGTAGAATATTTGCCATGTTTATTTTTAAATATGACTAATTAGCAAACGCCCACGATATCGTCTGCTTGAAGATAAGTCTACCTACGCGTTTATCTTCTTAACCCACACGCTCTAACGATAGAAAATAATAATTTTCCATGAAAAATAACGTAAAATTAACTTGCTTATATTATTTGCTATAAGCTTGCAACCCGTTTTTAATGTTATAGTGATTAAATTTTCAATATCTTATGTACTTATAATTGTACAAAATCACTAACGCGACTGGCAGCGTGACGGTGTCTACGCTGCCTAACAAACAACCGAGCTCAAGTCATCAAATACCCTCTTATTTATACCAACCCTAATACCTCCCCTCTATAATATCATCAATTATGAATGTTAATACCACCTGTAATCGAGGAACTGGACAACCTCCTTCTTTTTTTGAAGTCGGTTAAAAATATCCCTTTCAAAGAATATCACTTTTCTTTATCATCACCGACATTCACATCATTCTAGTGTACTTACTAAACTCTCTAGTCTTTTGTAAGGTAATTCTATATGACCTAATTCTTTAATCCTTGTTCCATACTTACATCATCCTTTTAATAATGTCTCCTGCCGTTGTTTCATCATTATGTGTAGTGAAAACCTTCCTTAGTCAAAGTTTCCATAATTAAAAAATCTTTTTAACCGATTTAGAAAAAAAGGAGGAGTGAATTCGTCGGATTTTTTTTAACAAAAAAATTCAACCGACCTTAAAATCACAAAATAAACTAAAAAAACCTTTTATCGCTTTGAAGGCGGTGCTCACACAGTGATGCATTAACTCTTTTCTGTTTTAAGTGTGTCCTAGCATAGTGAACGAATACGCTACAGTACGGTAAATTTTCATTGTAACACAAAATGAAAGAACCGATTTTCATGAAAATTAAATGGGACCAATCTGGGAGAAATTGAAGAAAAATAATAATTTTCAAAATTGGTTAAGAAATGACAAAGTTATGAGGTAAAATCATTAATATAATTGCATTGAGAACCTCCTCCTTTTTTTTAATTCAGTTAAAAATAAAAAAGAACCTTCAACAATTTTACAGGATTAAAGATCAAGTTAAAAAACTGTTTCAACCGTTTTAATACAATAAAGATGTTTCGCCATTTTGTATTCATGTCACACTCGTGCGAATAATTGTTGAGAACTAGCTATGCCCTACGGTTACACCGCCGTAGATCTCTTTCCTGTGAATATATCGGGATGAAAGTAGCCTATGAGTACTGAAATCAATTTTTGTGCCAAATTTCATCCAGATCAAAGTTCAGCCGTTGAGCCGTGAATGATTAAAAGACATCCTCAGAATACAGAACCAAGATTTTCAATGCAATGCAGCAATAAAGATATTTTCTTTCTTTCTTTCTTTAAATGAGTGCAAAATATAATAAGATAGATGCTTTTAGGATCCATTTATATCCCAAGGTTGCTGCAGCCTCTTCAACCCGGTTACCCAAATTAGAGTAGTAATGGTTATAACTTTATTCTGAGCAGACATAGAAATTTTTCCAACTTTCTGAACATTTAGTCAATTTTTCGTTACGTTAGAACCTTCTATAAAACTAAAAGATTAAATGAAATCGATAAAGTCGTTCTCAAGTTATGGCATACCAGGGGAAATGGGAATTTATTTCATATCTCTATAGATAATTCAGTAACATTGTCTTCTTTTTGAACGTAAATTCCCTGAAGCGTGAACCCTGTAATAAAGTAACAGCAAAGAGAAGAGGTAAAGTGGAACATCTCGAGATTCCCCCATTGACCCGTGAGTGTGACATCAATGAACTAGATCCCAAGCATGCGTAGGACGCGGCGCGAGCGGCAGGCGTACCGCGTACCGTGTACGGAACCACAACTACTATGCTCTCGTAGCTCTCTGGGGAAAGCTTTCGTAGCTCTAAGTTACATTTTTTCATGTATTTAGTGACATTTTTAGTTGTAACAGATTTGGTTCTTTCGACAACTGAAACAAAGGTCTTTGAGGGAGTAGGTGGAGAGGTTTTTCTTTATAAAAAAGATAGGTAGTTAGGCAGAAAAGTACCTGTCTAGGAAGGTTTATTTAAAGTTAGAGCAAAAATTAGGGTACAAAAAGAGGAAATCGATAGTAACGAGAAGCCACTGACCTGATTTTCTTGGTTGAGCAGTTTGAGTTGGTCATTGATGAGGCTGTACTTGGCGCTCTCCTCCTTGCGCAGCGCGCGCTCCTTCTTCAGCTCCGGGCTCCAGAATGTCTTGATGCTGTGCATGCTGGAGCCCAGCTTCTGGTTGGTCAGTTCGAGCTCCTTCTTGAGGTTGCCGAGCTCGCGCTGCAGGTCGGAGTTCTGGCTCTGCAGCTCGCCCAGGAACAGCGGCGGCGGCTCGCGGCGGTAGTAGTCGTCTTCGGGCGGCGGCGGCGGCGCGTAGGAGCGCTCGTAGTCCCGCTCCAGCGACTGGTAGCGCAGCGGGCGCGGGCGCGCGCGGTGGTGCGCCCCGGCCGAGGCGGAGCGGCCGCGCTCGTCGGGCGCGGGCGACGGCTCGTCATCGCGCGCGAGGTAGGGGCTGCGGCGGGACGGGCTGCGGTCCACCTGCGGCAGGCGGCTCCGCGCGCCCGACCACTCCTGCCGGCGCCAGTCCTCCCGGCACGGCGGCCGCTCCTCCTCGCCGGCGTACTCGCGGAGATACAGTTTGCCGTGTGCCGGGCTCACGTCGGACGCATCGTGCACTGGCCTGGCTGACGGGCGCGCGACCACTGAGCCGCCCGCGGCGAGCATCGATCGCGCCGCGCCGCGCACGCGCGCCGCCGCCTGCAGCGCTCGCAGCGCCGCAGCGCCACAGCGGGGCGCCGCCGCGCTGCGATAACTGGAGCAGAGGTGTGTCTGCGATCACACTTCCGAAAACATTTTTTTTTGGATTCTTGCAAATTTTTCTCAATGAAAATTGCTTTTTTTTCAGATTTTCATTCAGCTCGACATGTGCCTCCATGGAGCTAACCTCAGTCTTAGAACTATGACATGTATAGAACTATGATATGTATAGAAATGTTAATGATGCACCCGGATTTTGTTTGTCATTTAGTTAAATTAAAAAAATCTTCAAACTTAACATAAGATTTAGAGCTGCACCTTAGAGCCAAAATAGAAATGTTCAAGCATATATTAAGAATGATCGTTACCGACATAAAAAAATCTTTTCCTATTCTTGCAAGATTATTAAATTACCAGGCAGGCCTAAATTCATATATGTACCTTGTCTATGAAGTCAAAAATTATCTATTAGGAATATTTTTTAAGCATCAATCATGTTAAGATTTTTTGTACGGTACGGTTTTCCCATCACCATCCATTTACTAGTAAGTGTTTTCAAAAAAAAGGAAAAAAACAAAACCTAACACACCCAATAACAAATATACGAGTAGTAGGAAATTAAAACATTTAGATTCAATTGTCGAGCAATATTGCTGCCTTGATCAATTAAATACCAAGAAACTTTCCCCCTTCACCGAAGTCGATTGAAACAAAAGGTCAGTCGTTTTACAATCGCTCAAAGTGATTACCAAAACCATCAATTACATCATACGTCGGAGTTATTTATAGCTCAGTGTTTTCAGCCTCCCGTTTTCATGAAATCTAGCGGAAAGCGCTTCACATCTAGACCGTTGCTTGAAGTTCCTCTTATCCCATGACCCACTTAAAAGTTTCCTCTCGCTCTGGCTTACGTTGAACGTATATTTACGTCCCTGTCTTGAGGTCGTCGTGTATATCGGTCAGGCTAGTTGCAATCGGGAATAGTAATGTAGAATTCCCCTATTAAATTATTTAAAATAAAAGAACTAAGGCTTTTGGGGTTAATTATCAAGCTTTTCCTGTGGTATCTAAAGTTTAAGTGATTAAATAATTTTCATTATTTTTTTACAATTTATCTAGATATTAATTAAAATATATCGGTTAGGCTAGTTGCAATCTGGAATAGTAATGTAGAATTCCCCGAATAAATTATTTATATATATTAAATAAATAAAAGATCTTAGGCTGGTATCTTTTCAATTATTAAGGTAATTATCAAGGTTTTCGTGTGGTATCAACGGTTTGATTAAATATATTATTTTTATTTTTTTGACAATTTAGTAAGTAATTAAAAACTTAATAAAACTAATTAAAAATTAATTCATAAAAAATACATAATATTAATCAAAATAAATAACAGTATATAAAATAGTAAAACCAAGCCATCCAAAGTAGAAAACACTTTTCAATCTAAGTTAAAAATAACAATTATTATTATTGCATAATTGCGTAAGGTTGGTGATCTTTGATTTAGATTATTTAGTACTAGATTTTAATACAAGGGGTTAAAAATACTCATTACATGCGAGGTATTTTTTAATTACGCATTCCACAGACAAGGACGCTGCATTTCGTTCCAATTTATTTTTTTTTATCAAATAACCAGGGCCTTTGTACTCGTATCCACGTATGATGATTCTATTTACGAATAAAACCTCCTTCGTTTTATAGAAAAAAATCGTGAGGAAACTTGCATACCTGAGAATTTTCTCGATTCTCTACGTACGTGAAATCTGCCAATCCGCATAGGCCAGCATGGTCGACTATTCGACTAACCCCTTTCATTCTGAGAGGTGACTCGTGCTACACAGTGAGCCGGATATGGGTCATGATAAATGAAAATATTTAAAAAGGTTCAGATAATTACCATTCTCAAAGAAATTACAAGCGCCGTAGCGCGTAGAGCCCAATTTCGTAGAGCCTGTAGAGCCATCCGCGGTAGGAACAATTATTTGCAGGCTGCAGTGTAATCGTAATGGGGATGATGACTAGGTTTGAATATCATTATTGATTATAATAAGACATTCGGATAGTTAAGGTCTATTAACTAATATCATAAACAACAAAGATACCTATGTATCTACGCTAGTTATATAGGGCAACTTTTAGAATGTCACGTAAATCCTAAATCCCCAATTTAAGATTTTTATTAGAATACTAGGTAATATTACTCACTTACCATCATTTGAGATTGTAGTCAAGGGCTAACTCGTAAAGAATAAAAAAAATCGTGTAAATATTGAAAAACTGTGATCAAGTTTAAAAAACCTATAATTAAAATTTCCGAGGTTTTGTTTCTGGCTATCATATGGGTTAACATGAGTGACAAAAGAGTACACATATAAGTCAATGACATATAGGACCTAAAAGATCGTATAATGTTGTTGTTTGCTATACATACCTACTTTAAAATAAAAATTTTAATGGTATTTTTTGAAAACTATCTAAGTAAGTATCAAGAAAAAAGTAGTGAAATATGAAAACAGTCAGTTTATGTTTGTCAGTAGGTATGTCTGTCTACAGACAAACATAAACTGACAATATTTGAACTTTTAAGAAATCATGAAAACAAAAAGAAATTAGAAAGTTCGAAATGTACGTCATAAATAAGAAAAGGTTTGTAGCGGGGTGTTTACTATATGCAAATATTAAAAATTACATGGAAATGATTTTCAGCGGAAGAGATTTCTCGGTGGTTTCCCGGATACAGGATGAATTTTCCATAATAAAATTGTTGTGTAGGTTTTTCCAGACCGGACGTTAGTGAGTGCAGGTATATTGTATGTGTTTGTAACTTTAAAGTCTTTTATAACACATTTGCTTGTTAAGTATTTATTTTTTCACGATTTTCAATTAAGTAATGTACCTATATCATTACGCACATGCAGCGCCGGACCGAGGTAAATTTTAGAATGGAGCGAGATCCAATTATGGCGCCTTTCCTATTTGCTCCTAACATTATATACTAGGGACGTTTGAAAAGTTCGTAGCCTAATTTATATCGGAATGTCATACATTTTTAACCGACTTCAAAAAAAAGAGGAGGTTTCTCAATTCGACCGTTTGACTTCGATTCGATTCAAGCCGTTTAAATCATTAAGATTTTAACTGGATTTTCAGATACGGCTTTAATTAACACAGCACTAACTGATCAGAAGGTAGCACATACGATGTTATGTTTCGCTTTTAATTTAATGGAAACTTTTTTATGATTTTAAGGTCGGTTGTTCTTTTTTATTTTTTTTTTTAAATTACCCTCATGTTAAAGCTACATTATTCAATGTATAGCTATATTAATAGAATAAAATTTTATGCATTCATTTGCATTCGTTACGTTCCCCACGCGATCCCGTCAAACAAATCGTGACTAGGTACTTGTATTTTTTAACACGAAAAAAAATCGAGTATCTTAATCTTAATAATAAACTTAATCACTGCAATGAAGTACTTGAAGAAGTAAAGTTTAGCAAAAAAAAAACATTTATGAAATCATGTTAAAAACTGAAGGTGAATTAGGACCTTCGTATATATCGTGAACTTTATTCGGCCTTTGGCCGGTACAGAATAAAGTTCGCGCGTTTTTTGCGCTTGGGTAAAATGCCCAGCCATAGCCACAGTCGAAAGCTCTATTTCAAACCCCTGGCCGAAGGCCGGAGTAAAATAAAGTTCGCGGCTGAAGGCCGCGCGTTTTTTGCGCTTGGGTAAAATGCCCAGCCATAGCCACAGTCAAAAGCCCTATTACAAACTCCCGGCCGAAGGCCGGTGTACAATAAAATTCGCAGCCGAAGGCCGCGCGCTTTTTGCGCTTGGGTAAAATGCCCAGCCATAGTCAGAGTCGGAAGCCCTATTACAAACCCTCGGCCGAATCTCGGTGTAGAATAAAGTGCGCGGCCGAAGGCCGCGCGTTTTTTGCGCTTAGGTAAAATGCCCAGCCATAGACACAGTCGAAAGTCCTATTACAAATCCCCGGCCGAAGGCCGGTCCGATCTTAATGAATCAAAGCCTATATGTTGCCGTGGACTATGCTTAATCTATTGGTGAAAACTGCATCAAAATCCGTTTAGTAGAACCAGAGAATAGCGCGAACATACAGACAGAAGGACAGACAGACCTACAGACAAGAAAATTAAAAAAATGTTTTCGTATTCAATTGCTCATTTCTAATTGCACTAACTTGATTTTAGTTAAATTTGGGAAAAGTACAGACACTCGATTTCTACTCTTTTATTATAGTATAGATAGATAGATAGATAGATAGCTAGATAGATTGACTTTTAGGAAGATAGCTGACACTATTGGCATCTCAACAGCAATTGGCAAACATCACATAATCGCCTTGGCTTTTTTGAGTTGAACAAATACGCGATCGACTGACGAATTTTCGCAACTGCGAGGAGTTGTTTGAGGCAGATACTTTTTTGTATATTTTGTGACCATGGTTAAAACCTGAGTATATTACTTTACTCCAGAAACAAAAGTACAGTCTAAAAAGTGGACACGACCAGGATCCAATGTTCCAAAAAGGCAGAAGCGGTTTTGCGTGTTGGAAAAGTAATGGCCTTAGTTTTTTGAGATTCGCGGGATGTAATTACGGTGGATTACTAAAAAAAGGCGTAAATATAAACTCTGCTTAATAGTGAAATCGGCTGCGATGTTTCATGCTATGCTTTTAACAAACGTTGAAACGTTTGTTAAAAGCATAGCAGAAATTCATCAGTATAATTTAGAATTCTTACCTTACCACCATATTCATATAATCTAGTCTCGTCTCCATCAGACTTTTATCTATTTCCGAAGCTAGAAAAAGCACTTATCGAGTTCAAAATTTTTATGAAAGAGGTCTATGCATTTTCTAAGAGTTTAAAGAAAAAAAATAGCTGGTATAGAAATGTTTCCAGGCCAACAAAATAAGTGTATTGAGCTCTAAATAAAGTTGAAAAATAAATTAACTAAAAAATTATAGCTTTGTAGTTTCCTGGTTTACTTAGGCTACGAACTTATGGAACGCGAAGATTTTGACCATACTCAGACCAATTGAAAATCAGGTACAATACCGTCTCTCGATCACGTAGTGCCCGGGTGCAATCATCACCCTAACGCCCCCTAGTACCTAGAGAACCCGCGCGGCGAATGGCGCTTGGGCGCCCCTGAGATCGCGGCACCCGAGTGTAACGCACCCCATGCACTACAGGTAAAGATTCTAGCTCACGTAGCGCCCGGGTGCAATCATCACCGTAGCGCCCCCTAGTACCTATAGAACCCGCGCGGCGAGTGGCGCTTGGGCGCCCCTGAGATCGCGACATCCGGGTGTAACGCACCCCCTGCACTATAGGTAAAGACTCTCTAGCTCACGTAGCGCCCGGGTGCAATCATCACCCTAGCGCCCTCTATTACCTGTATATACCCGGGTTAAAATCAACGCACTCCCTGCACCATAGGTAAAGAAAGACGCCTCTATTAGAAGTAAATTCGCGCACGTCGCGTTCATCTCTTCGCTTTAAATATAGACGATCGAAAAGAAATAAATTTCTTTATTTAAAAACCCCCTAGGATTTGGCGCCTGGAGCGACCGCTCCGTTCGCCGTATGGACGGTCCGGCCCTGCGCACATGTGCCGTAATGTAATGTAAAATACATATGTGCCGTATTGTAACATAAAACCTCTATCATACGTCTAAAAACAAACGGTACTTTTTTGAATCTTAGCAAAGACTTTGAATGTTAGAGAAGTGCTCAAAATTTTATGAACAAAATTAGGTTAGGTAGATAATAAATAAACATTCAATTCTTTAATTTTAATAATTTTGACAGTAAATGACAACATTTATCTGTAACACAAAAATATTAATTTACTTTTTTTGGTGAAAAAAAAACGCACGTCCTAAAAATGACAAGCGTATCAAAATGTCATCTTAAGGAAAAACAGGCAAAGATGCAAATTTATTTTCAGAAAGTGTGTTTTCTCGCAAATGTGTTATAAAACGTCGTATGACGTATGTCGTGCGCTTTGATAATTACAGCCTCTGCTTCCTTACTATAGTTCTCGCCTTCGGCTCGAACTTGCAATATAGCCTCGGCTGTAATTTTCAACTCACCGCACATATATCATAATGTACACAATATTAAGTCACTAAGGCTACATACACATATTATACAGCTAGACACATATTATGTGTGTAATTTCAGCTTTTTTTTTCTTTTTTCCTGCAGCTTTCGCTTTCATTTGCCATTATTATTTTCAATAAGTAGGGCTATATGAGGGCGTCTCCTCTGAGACACGGACCTCGGCTTAAAGGGCCATTGTGGAAGGGTGTTTTAGCCTAACTGTATGAGTCCGAGCGCCTGAGATGGTGGGTTAAAAACCCACGTCCAGGTGACGTCCGAAATCGGGGACATCGTCTTCGAAGACACTGTGTAGCTTGTGTTTGTGTTGCCTGGCAAGCATTGTCGGCCGATAGGTCATCGTTAGGATCGTAAAGAACGTTTTTCGTCTAGATCTACAATCGACGTTAAGATCGGAGTGCAGTTGCAAGTCTCAACCACTAGTTGGTTGGTGTGGGTGGCGGCTCTTTCAAAATAAGTTTTCGAGAGCTGTTTCATTACAGCTTTCTAGTAGTTATAGTCTCTCGCTAAACCGCGGAGAGACAGACGGACATGGCGAAACTATATGGGTTCCTGGACTACGGAACCCTTAAAATGGTGAACACATCTAAACTATTAAATGACCTACCCAACGACACCCTACACCAACCCACACCACAGATAATACAAACCCACACTTTGGGAGAAATTGATTAATTGTCTATGATCTGGCTGGCTTTACGTTGTATGTCATACAATAGAAATGTCATTGTCAAACTAACGTCAAAGTCAAACTGGGGAAAACACTGTTTTGGGGTTATTTTGTATTTAAAATATTATTAAGATTTCTAATAAATTACGACGATGCCCTTGCCTCCTGCCAGCGGTACAGGTCGCTATTTTGTCAAAGCTGCAAAGTCCATACGACTTATACGCCAAGGATGTACAAATAGACCGTTCTATCACATTTCCGTTACTCACGTAAGTACACTCCATAATTTAGTTTATAAATACAGTACCAGCGGTCATAGGAGTATCAGAAATAGTGGCGGTCTCAGGAAATGACCAGGAAGGTAACCGCGCGTCACTCAGGGCCTAACTCCTAAAAGGGGCTTGTGCAACAAGCATAATAAAAATGAAGAGCTCTGCGTTTGATTGCCATCTCAGTAAATAGTTATGGACTCTAAACTTTACTTCTATTTGTATTAAAGAACCCCAGTCTATTCTCTGTTCACACCAATAACGCAAATCTGAGAACATTCTGGAAAAATCAATTGGTTAGACCCCCCCACAAGATTGACTGTACGCCAAGAGTTCATTTTGTATGGCAATAACTTCCTGATAATCTAAAGAGAAGCCCTGGTCAATATTTAAAGGTAATATTTATAACTTTAAGTTATTATGAGATTCAAAATTAATTTATTATTTATTTTGTAATTGTCACATTTTATTGATTTCATTTTTCACTTTCGTTTAAATGTTTTTCAATAGATAATAACATTCATACACCAGTTAGAGTAACATATATAGGCTCAATTCTATCTGTACCATCATGTTCGACCTACATCTTTGTGATAAATCATTTGTTTTATTGTATCTATTTACTTACCCTTTGTGAGACTCATATTCCACGAACATAGATTTTTGAGTACTAGGAATAAGAAGCCTAGTACTCAAAAATCTAACTTTGCGGAAGTGACTCTTACATGGTTTTCTAATGATATTGTGACTTATACTTTGTTTTTCTATCTCATGGTCCATTGGAACTGTTTGGCTATGATTCATCAAATCCTAGGTTCCAGTTCTGGGTCAGGCTAGAAAGTATGGAGTTTTTCTTTCTTCTAAGAATCTCTTCTTTTCTAATTCCTAATACTTACCTAAGAAGTAGGTGATAGGGATATCTTCTGGCGGTGACAAGACAGTTGGATCAGTGTACAGGACCTAAATTTCAAATAACTGTTCTCCATAAGTCTTTCTCCTGATAGTGTTTTATAAGTTACTTAAAAATAGAATGATGAAAATGAGGATGAAGTCTGTATTACTCTAGATATTAAACCTGTTTTTATATTTTCCAAGTTTCTTATGATTTGTGAGTCAAATATTTCATTTAAGTCTACATGTTTCAGAGGAGAAGGCTAAACAGTCAAGCAGTGATAGAACAGCTGGGCTCCTATGACCCAATGCCAAACACAAATAATGAGAAACTTGTTGCTCTGAACCTGGAGAGAATAAAGTTCTGGCTTGGCCAAGGGGCTCATGTCACTAACCCTGTTGGAGAACTATTAGGTTTGTAACAACTGTTACCTTTAAATTTTAGAGTACTTTACAATTTTAATAAAGCAAAATCTATATTTATCCCATTTACCTCAATCTACTTAAGTAATCTGTATGTATGTATGTTCATGTAGCTTCAGAGTTCTAGTTGTTTGCCATAAACGGGCCAATTGACCAAGTTCTACCAAATTTCTGAGACTGAACATCTGGTATTGCGATTGGAACTAAAGCAGACTGTCAGATTTAGAGAAATCTCATAAACAAAAGTTGACAAAAAAAAATTATTGTACTTAAAAATGTCACTACAAGACATTAATCCAAACATGTGTGTTGGGATTTGTTTGTAAGCAAAATTAAAAATTTATAATTATAATTGGATTTTTAGTTTTGCATGCAAAAAATCCCAATGTACATGTTTTGATTGGTCCAAAACCTGGGACAATTAATTTAGTATAGTGGAACGCTTGGGTATTCTTTCTTACTATGAAACATACCAAATGGGTCAACTCATTTACTATTTATTTTTAATTAAATCCTCCCAGTTACAAAGAATAACTACTATAAACTATAAAAACTTCTTACGCCACTCATTTTTGCAGGTTTAGCTGGCTTTTTCCCAATCCACCCTCGCTCCTACATGACAGCCTGGAGAAACAGAAGAACAGAGAGGGAAAACCAAGCCAAAGCAGAAAAGTCCACAGAAAGTACCACTACAGAAGTTTAATTAATAATACATTAGTTTAGTTACATTTTAGGAAATATATTACTGTAGGTTCTAATTGCAATATTTTATTTTTTAATCACCACCCATACCAGCAAAGGTTAGCCAAGCAATTTAGCATTTTGGCCATAGACACAGTTAAGGGTAGGATAAACCGATATTTTCCGATAAAGTAAAAGTAGCTTCCATCTTATATCGCCCGAGTCTGCTTACACTAGGAGCGTAGCTCATCAGCGCCGTATCAATGATATGGGGCCCCCCGAACTACATGGACCCTTTGCATATTCAAAGTAAAGGCAGCTTCCATCTTATATAGCCCAAGTCTGCTTGCATCAGGAGCGTAGCTCATCAGCGCCGTATCAATGATACGGGGCCCCCCGAACTACATGGACCCTTTGCATATTCAAAGTAAAGGCAGCTTCCATCTTATAAAAGCCCAAGTATCAAGTGAACGTAAAAATTTGTAAAATTTAATCCACAATCTCACTAAATCTGGTGCTTCAGAGAAAAAAACAAATAAAATTTACTTCTGCCTTGAGTTTCAGTTCAGAAATTACAAAAGTAAAAAAAAGCAATCTCTTTTTTCCCCGAGTTAAGCATATGCCCAAAAATTAGAATCCTACATAGGTTACGTCACTGTCATAATATTAATTTTAAGCAAGCATTTTTGTTTTCTTTGGAATTTTTTACACTATTTGGTCCCCTCCTCCAACTAATTTTGATACAAACCTCCCAGCACGCTATGCTTGGGCTTGCATCATCACATAACACCAGGTGAGATCGTAGTAAAGGGTTAACATGTCATTAATAAAAAAAAACAACAAAATAGGCTTAACATACATTATCCTCCAAAAGCAAGCCTTGAAATTAAAATATTCATACTATAATTTTATGTACCCTGTAAATCAAAAAAACCTATTTATAACCTATTTTTTTTTATAGAATTAAGGGGCTGTGTAATCTATTTTTGAATATTTGCAAAAAAAAAAAACACGACAATCAGCAATGAATTCCTTTTATTACGTGAAAAAAAAAAACAGCAATAACAACTCGCGTACACAAGCCAAATATTTGAAGGCAAACTAACTTCAATTTATATGGAACAAGCAAGATATAAACATGATTCAAAATATTTTACTTGAACAATTTGATGACATACCTGTCTAGAATCTTAAAATCAAATATACTGAAACAAACTGAAATGCAAAGGACCTTTACATAGCATATTAATGTGCCCTAAGCTCGATAATTGGAGCAGCTTGGTGGGTTTAAGCTCCAGGCTGTTAAGGCTATAAGATAGACTGTTAATAATACAGGTATTCTTGAAATTTTAAACTAAATTTTTAGACATATTTTTTGTACTTATTCATAGAATACTAGAAAGATAATTTGTTCAGCTACTGTAGTAGTAGACCATTAGTAGATAATACGTAGTATTAGGCTTCCAGTAAAATATATAAACTAATTGACAGGTATATAATCAAGTGCAACTAGGTTATTTAATCAATATTAATTAAAGATTATTCATTAGATTTGGTGCATTTTATGAACAAAAAAACAAATTAAATAAATGTACAAAGTAAAGTGCTTTAAAATATTAAAAAAAATAAAAAATATGTTTTTTTCTGACAATTAATGTGAAATACAATTTTTCATTTCTAATTTCATAGTTTTACAGGTTTTTTTGACAAGGCAATTCAGCCAAATCGAATTGATGTATAAAAATCTACAAACATACCAAAAAATTGTCTTACAAAACACTAAAAACTTAACTATTCAACGGACATTACCAACATTCCTTGAGCAAATCCATCCTACATACACAATAATATACAAAAGAAATCCATCGCTACGCTAACTTAAAAATAAGAAAGAATACAAAGATAAGGCCACTTACCTAGTACAGAAGAGTTTACATGTTTTTATTAGACCAAAAGTATAAACAATTAAACTACAATTTTCAGCCTAAAACTCATTAAAACCGTCAGTCATACAAGGATACTTATAACTAATAGTTGAAGAGCCGGTGCAAAATTTTGATAGGCTGATCATAGCATGTGGATTAATTACTATGGCAAGCAAAATTGATAATGTTGAATACAAGAGTTTAGTTAAATTAAACCAGCATAATTATTTATTTAGTTTTTATTTACTAATTATTTAATTATTACGCTATTAGAAACACTGACACGTTTGTTCGCTTCTACTTGTGTTTTATTTTTCTCTAAACATAATAAATTGATATGACATCCATCAGGTGAATGAGAAATGGAAGAAGGACTTGGGCGCAATTACATATTATTTTGCTTGGCGTTACAGTAAATTTATAATTTGACTCAATGTACAAAACAAAACAAAATATAACAGGCAAAACGTTAAAAATATCAGAAAAATTGTTCAGATTACAATTCATAAATCATCAAAAAATCATTCCCTAAATCAGCTAAGTGTGGTTTGTTCAGATAAGGCAAGAGCTACAGTCTTATAAATTTTCAGCTTCTAATAAGAACCTCATCAAAATTTTCCACCACCTCTTGTACTAAAAATAGTAATACATTGATCATTTCGCAAAAACAATTTCCCAAAACCTTTTAACAAATAATAAAACTGATAATTTCTTGATATCGATAGTAATTAGTATTTCATATTTTCATTTCATTAGACTGCTATTGTCTTTAATGTATAATCACACACCATCGATGTATAAAAATATTTTTTTTTGTTGGTCTATAGTTTTTTTTTTAATTTAGCGTCCAATGAGTGCTCTGAAGCGGTACAAAAGCAGGTGCAGCGGATGTTTTGTACTTTTTGCCTTCTGACATTTTGGAAAAATTTATTCATTCTTCCTAATGGCATCCGCTACCAAGCGTGAGGCTGAAAACAGAGAAAATGAAGATTTTATAAATTGTTTGTACAGACTATACAACATCAGTAAATTGGGTTATATTCCGAAAGCTGGCTGCCATTTTTTATTCGGTATTTGAGGCAAGTTGAAAATTTGTCCTGTTCCTCTCTTAGCTACCCTAACACAAAACTGGAGACCTACTTGGGGACTGTGAGACATTTTTATATTCAAAAAATAATCCTTCAGGGAAATAAAAAAAATATTTATTTAAATTTTACAAGAGTTAGAAAAGTAGGCCAAATGGGTGTTTTTAAATAATAATCTGGCTTAATATTTATTATTTTACTTATTAAACGTTCAATTTAAAAGTATGAAAATCATTAAACATATTTTTCACTAAAAAAATACTCACTACTCCCTACCCAGGTTTTCAGTTTTGTGTCTTTATTTATTTATTTATTTATTTTTATTTATTTATTTTTAAGAAAAATCAACAGCGTTACCAAGAATACAATTATACAATATTTCCTGTATGATACAGCCAATTACAGATTTTCCATAGTTATAACAATTTATAAAAAACACAATCTGAGAATACATTCAAGAAAAGGAAATAATAAAGAAAAAGAGAGAAAATAAAATCACATTAAAACGTATGTACGAGTGAACGTTGGTATAAGAAATTGTGTGTGTGTGTGGTTGACTGTGGTGTGAGTGTGGTGTGTGTGCGTGTGCGTGTGTGTGTGTGTGTGTGTGTGTGTGTGTGTGTGTGTGAAGACAGTGTGTGCTAAGTAATTAACTATTTAGTTTCCGCTAGATGTCGCTTAAAAGTCTTTTTTGAATACCGGAATATGTCAATTTGTGCGTATAGCTTATTGTAGCTATCTGTAACTCTGGTCATTACCGAGTTCTTAGTAAAGACTTTCCTTTTATGTGGCACTTGGAATAACGTCTTTCGGCGGAGTCGAGTAGGAGCTGCTATTAATTTAAGTTTTGATAACAAGTGAGGACTATCAATATGCCCATTTACTATATCATATAACAGTGACATATCAGAAATTTGCCTTCTCTGTCCTAAGGTTTGTAATTTATAATGGCCACAGTTGTCATCGTAATTTAGAGGAACAGTATGTGTACGAAAATTTAAGTGTTTAATAAATTTACGTTGAATTCTCTCTATATCTTCCCTTGGCTTTATATAATATGGTGACCATACACTACTACAGTATTCTAAATTGCTGCGGACATATGCAAAATAAATAGTTTTAAGTGTATTGATATTATGAAAAGGCTTGCAGGTTCTTAATACAAATCCCAGCATAGAGAAAGCTTTAGTGGTGATTACATCAATATGCTCATTGAAAGACATTTTGTCATCTAGTATAACTCCTAAGTCACGCGTTTTATCTACCTTAGAGATTGTCTTTCCATCGATACTGTAATTAAAATTCACTCTATTTTTATTTCTAGTGAAAGTTATATGCTGACATTTACCGATATTGATTTGTATTCTGTTATCTTTATAGTACTGGGAAAGTAGGTTTAGGTCTTGTTGCAACTTTAAACAATCGTTAACATTTTTAATCTCTAAATAAATTTTTGTGTCATCGGCGTACATTAAAAAATTTGAATTAAGAAAGCAACTATAAATGTCATATAAATATAAATTATAAAATAGTGGTCCCAAATGAGAACCCTGTGGAACACCAGACGGGATCTCACAGAAATCTGAACGACTGCCACCAACTACAACGGCCTGTGAGCGGTTAGACAAGTAAGATTTAATCCACCTCAGAAGGTCTCCGTGAATTCCCAAATATTCAAGTTTCTTGAGCAGGATTGTATGATCGACACGATCAAAAGCTTTCTCAAAATCTGTGTAGATCACGTCTACCTGCACGCCCTTATCCATAGAAACTAAAATGTCTTCTGTAAATGACGTTAAGTTTGTTAAAGTTGAACGACCTTTGTAACAAAGTGAGGTTCTGTGAGTTATCCAGTGATTTTACATCAATCAGTTCGTTAAACTCCGATCTCAACCCAGAAGTAACCGACTGTACACTGTTCAACTCCGTCTTTATATACGAGGACAAATTTCCAATTCTCTTTTCCAACTTTCCCAAATCGGCCCTTATATTGCTCTGTTCTTTATTTAAAGAGTTGGTAGTAACGGCAAAATCTTCTTTAATAGATGAGACAACAGTTCGGACTTCATTGCTTATTTGTGACCTAATGTCGCTCATTAAAGTTTCTCTCATTTTGGCGAAACAAGTTGCGAACGATGCATTCAACTTCTGATCCAGTAGTGTGCTAATATTATCAATAGTTACGTGCTGTGAAATATCCCGAGATCTTTGTGATGCATCCATACTTAAGTCTAAAGACATATTCAATAATTCCGTTTTTTTTTTATGACTTGCTTTTTATTGGGGTATCATCTCGAATTTTTTTGCGACGTGTTACAGAAGTACAAGTCGGGCAAATCCAGGACAGAAAGTATTCCTTCGATAATGAATTTTGTTGATCATTCGTAATTCCCAAACAGATGAAATCAAATTTATCTTGGCAGCCCGTGCATTGTACATATGAGCCTTTTTTTAATGGGCCTTTACATAAGCTACACTGCATTGTTTTAAATTAAATTAAATTTTGTAGTAAAGTTGGAAAAAACGTATGGCTGGGTCGGGGCTCGATCTTGGGGTACCGTAAGATTGAACAGCACTCAGTTCGACTGCACGCGCCACTAGGCTAGCGGACGATTAGCAATATACTCCAAAAAGCGATCCGTATTGATTTTTCTAATCCACGTTCATCGTCTCGCCGGAAGATGGCGTTAGACGTACTTTGACTTCAAAATTAATCACTTAATTTAAATAGTGACCTTTGAACCGTATGATTCAATGTTTATGATTTATGATTTACCACTCGATATTATTAATAATAGTAGTTTTACACAGTGTTTTTGATATCTGTAATAGTTTTTTTAAAACTTTGAAACACTGTAAAATAATTATCTCCTCGTAAGATGGCGTTATACGTGTATACTATTAATCACTTATTTTCAATTGTAATGTTTGAACTTTGTGTTTAGAATATTTATGATTTAACACTGGATATTATTGATAACAACAGAGAACAGTTTGTTTTTTGCTTTCTCAATTTTTATATCACACTAAAATAATGAACTAATATGATTTAACATCTGTCACTTATAACGGTGTTCTTCAGTGCAAAAACCATTTCCAATATTTACGATTGAGCACTTGAAATGAAAACTTCTCACTGTGACTTTTGTTCGTTATCTCATTTTTTTCATGGATTTCACTTTGAATATAATGAACACTATGTTTATACGTTTTAATAAAATTATTTATAAGGAGCACTCGTAAACACGTCTGACTCTTCAGAATGTGGGTAGGGAAAAAAAAAGTGTCAGGTCATAGAAGGACAATTTTTCACCAAATACTGCTTAAAAATGTCAGCCAGCTCTCAGACCATAAGGTATTACAGAAAAAAAAACATTCGCGACGCATGTTTATAAAAAAATATCTAAAAAATTTATAGGACTTTTAAATAACTTGTCGCGAATGATGACAATAGAAAGTTCGAAACAGTTCTAGGTGACGAATTCATAAATAGGAGTCATGAACTCGTTTCAACTCTCGAAGCCTTTGTGAGAAAATATTATGGAAAAAAGTTATTGTTATGAAGAGCTTTCCCTAACAGAGATGTTAACTTAGTATTTCATGCTTTATAACACAATGTAAGAAGCATTAATAAATTAATTTGAAAGTACTCAATGAAGCTCTTACACAAATAAATATATAACAAGAACTACTTCAAAATATAATAAACACAGTTTCAATATATAGCTACATCATATACTATAGTTAACAAGAGCTGGCGCCTACAATACATACACAGTGCTTGTGCTAGTTTTTACAATCAAAATTGTAATACATACATACATACGAGTATGTATAGTAAGAAGAGATACATAGTTTTCATACATAGTATAAAAAGTATGTATCATGTCATCACTCACATGGCTAAGCTAATGAGCATATCAAATATAGTACAATTATTGATTTCATTTTGAGTACAATTATGAAATAACAAATATTAATAAAAATTATTTTCCATGATGTAAACTCAATCGTCAATGAAGCGATTTCAAATCGATTAAAAAAGGTGGATAATGATAAAAAAAAATTAGCAAGCAACAATTAAAAAAAATTAAATAGCATACATTTAAGATTTGTTTCTTTTTCATAATACTTAATAAAAAAAAATGTGAACTCAGTAATTTTGTATGCAAAATTATTATACGCGGTACACCGGGTTAGTAATAAAATAAATTTGTGTGAGTACTGTTAAGTGCCCACTTTTGTTAACACGACAATATACTTGTGTATCAGCATTATAAAGGATACAGTCAATTAGAGCTTGGATTATATCTACCTACATAATATGTAACTAATACAATATTAAAGCGGTATATTATAAACATAAAGCGGGACATTCAAAGCATAACCAGTCCACCTGGTTTTACTTACATAGTGGTCTATGGGTGTACAGCTTTATTCTTGTTTACCTAAAATTGTATACTTCTATTAAGACGTGCATGGAAATGGGAATGCAAAACAAAATACATAATGTACACTAATATAAAGGAGATCAAAAAACTAATACATAATATTGTAGTAAATAAACCAAAAAAATTGCAATCTAAAAAAATTAAAGCCATTGAAATCCTTCATCACAGAACGTTTTTCGATAGCCTGCCTATCGTAGACAGAGAAGTAAATAGACAAATAGGAAGCATCAATTGCATTCCCTTGAAAAAAGAGAATAAGCGTACGCCGTAGACTCTGCGTACTCTCGTAAGAACACGGGGACGAGGTTTCTAGCGGTAAAAGAATTTTCAAAATCGGTTCAGTAGTTCCAAAGATTAATTACCCCTACAGTACTACAAACTTTACTTCTATAAAAATATAGTATAGGTATGGATCAGTTAGCTTAAAATATATATTTTTTGTGAATTGTGAGTGTAAATTGTATTATTCTTGTAATTTGCAAATTTTAAATACACTGAACTTCAGTGTGTTTAAAAACGTCAAAATTTCAAATATTTGATATCTATTAATTCTCTGTCTCCGCTGACCACCAATAATTTGAATTATGTATGGCTGTAAATCGTACCCCATCAATAATACTATCCTTAGAGGAAAACTTACTCTACAGACCGAACCGTAACGTAACAGATATACCTAGGTTGTAGATAGGAATACATTTTAACCCAACATTCCCAGAGGATCTACATGTAAAATATGTATTATGAAATGCGGGTGAAATACGAATAAATTAAAGTACGTTACACTAAGCAACAATCGAATGCGGTAAATGAACATACAAACATACATCGCGAATGATATAAGTTCATTCTTTAAATCTTTGGAGTGAGTTGTTGATCTTCCTATTGGCGTCTTGCACCAACCCAAGTACGTCGTCCGTAGCTGTTAATATTATAAAAAAAAAAAATCTGTATTAACCGATTCCTTTGTGACGCGAAATATGATATCTATCTATGGACCTCATAATAATAAGATACATCAGAGTCAATAGAGGAGCATTTTTATATAATCAATAAAGTATTTAAGGAGATCCGTAAAAGAACCGAATTTATCGAAAGCTTAAAGATTCGCAAAGCTAAAGTGGTAATGGGCGGGTTCAAGAATAGGTGGATGTTGGGTTTGTTGGTATTGTGACTTCGCAACTTTATGAGGATGGCTAACTTTGTACATAAATTAAAAAACTAAAAAAAAAAACGGTGTTTTTTCGTGTTGCAAGGGACCGCTGGGTCGTTGTGTTTGGAAGTTCTTAAAAAAATCATTGGCTGATATAATTATATGAGTATTCGAATAACGATCAAAATTTAAGTGTGGCAACTTAAAGGGCGAAAAAAAAGGGAACCTTACTTCAGGCCATGTGCATTTATATCCACCCACAGCGGCGAAATAAAAAATACCATTCCATTACATATAGAGCAATATTTATTGCTATTGGTCGACAATATGTTTTTTACCTAACTAAGATATGTTTCTAAATGATATGTTTCGTCTTCTTCATTTAAATGTCAGTTTCAGAAAGAGAAGATGCGGTGTGTAACTAGATAACGGAGTCTTCGCCCGCGCAGTACAGTGAACAGTGAAAAAACAGACACGCGCGCCTTTCAATAAAGCAATGAACGATTGACTGAAATTCAATTAAGGAATGACTGAATGAATGCCTTGTGTCAGCACACCTAAACCGCGCGGAAGAGAACTCTTGTTTTGTGCTCTTAATCCAATATATAGTATATTCATAATATGTATAGATCCCAGCAGAAGTTGATTATAGTTCAAGCGAATGCGAACAGATAATAAAAAGCATTTGATCATTCCCAAATACCTACCCACTCCTAACCTAATCTTTGTGGAGTTCGTTAAGGCGTTTGTTTAATGCATTGAACGTTTTGTCCGCGTGCTTGTTGGCTTTATCCACCAATTGTTTCAGGATATCTAAAAAAAATGTTTACACAATTCGTTCAAAAGGCGAAAGTTCTTATTTAATTTTTAAATATACCTCGCGATGGCTTACGTGTTTAATAAGTAAATAGTACAAATAGGGAGAAAGCATGAAAAAAATTTAATTTTTTGGAAATAAAAAAATTCCCTTATTATTTTTTTGTAAAAACAAAAAAAAATCAAACCATTCTTTTTACTATTCCGAAAGATCCACGCTGTGGCCATGAGTTATAAAGATAATTTTGTCTATATCTATATCGCTCTATCCTTCTTAATCTGATGACGTGACGAAATAGAGCGATATTTTTGCTTTATTAGTTCTGATGAGACAAAAGAGAGAGCGATATCTAATATTATAAGCAGCTAAAAACTTCTTTTGTCTTTACCTGAGTTTATTTATAGTCTATATACGAGTAGTTGGGCACTTTCTCAACTTGTCCCCTAAATAAGACATCTCATCTTTACCCAACATACCGGAATGGTACTACATCCTTACGTTGGGTATAGGGTTGAAATTACCTGAGTTGGCGATGTCGTCAATACGGTTGTGGTGCTTCTGGTAGTAAGGGCGGATGATGCGGTGATAGATGATGAGGGAGCCGTTGTAGTCGGTCGGCAGGTAGCACCAGATTATGAAGATGCACTGGAAAATTTAATTAAATTATGTTAATTTCTTCTTTGTCGCTTTACTCTGGACACTGGTCGTGCAAGGCACATCCGTCGCCATTCCTCCCGTTCTGTGGCTCTCCTATAGCTTGGTAAGTTCGTTACTGACACGTCCATGATATGCGGGCGACGGGTGGGGAAGGACTGCGCGGGTGTGAAGACGTGTGCGCAGGGCAGAGGCTGGAAGTAGGGTGCAGTTGTCGCTACCTCCTCCCGACCCCCGCGGACCATCGGTAGTGTTGCGAACGAATTTGCTAAGCTATAACATGCAGCGAACTATGCAGAGCGGTTTTCACTTGGTCAGTCCAGCGCATTGTTGATCAGCCACAATGTTAACTACCGATTATTTCATGATAGGCTTTTATTTACCTTGGCCTGTAGAACTACCTCTTCCTCACCTTCGAGAGTACAATACTCTAACGGCATTTATAAACATGGATTAAGGTTTAAAGTCAACTGCTGTGATGATGAACCTATTACACCACTATAGTCTGACAAGTTTGTTCATGACCATGACATGCGGGCGACGGGTGTGAAATCCCGCGTGCGGGGAAGTGAGGTGCATCAGTCGTCGATTTTTTAATTCATCGCTACACGCCCCCCGGCCCGCGCGGCCCATTGGGAGTGTTACGAACGAAATTACAAAGCCAAGCTACAATGTAGTTGTGGCTTTATTGTTTTACCAAAATCGGTGTAAAACAAAAATACACCGATACGTACTCACAATGACATTTTGATAATAGCAGCGATAAGCGAATAAACAAACTACATATATCAATAATGGAGTTCTATAATTAACTCTCTGTTAACGTGGCGATGTTTAAAACACAGTAGTAGGTACCTACTCACACACTCACAGTAGTAGGTATTGTGGGAACAATCGCGCTTTGTGTCCGAGTATCATTAACAACGTAACGGCACCTACTGTTATGTATTACTTTTTAGGGTCAAGGCAACGATATCCAATAAACAATTAAAAAACAAATGAAAGTAAAACGCAAGTGATGGAAATTCTGGGAAATCTTACCTATATGACACTCTTTATTTATTTATTTATTTATTTATTTATTTATTTATTTTTAAGAAAAATCAACAGCGTTACCAAGAATACAATTATACAATATTTCCTGTATGATACAGCCAATTACAGATTTTCCATAGTTATAACAATTTATAAAAAACACAATCTGAGAATACATTCAAGAAAAGGAAATAATAAAGAAAAAGAGAGAAAATAAAATCACATTAAAACGTATGTACGAGTGAACGTTGGTATAAGAAATTGTGTGTGTGTGTGTGATTGACTGTGGTGTGAGTGTTGTGTGTGTTTCGTGTGCGTGTGTGTGTGTGTGAAGACAGTGTGTGCTAAGTAATTAACTATTTAGTTTCCGCTAGATGTCGCTTAAAAGTCTTTTTTGAATACCGGAATATGTCAATTTGTGCGTATAGCTTATTGTAGCTATCTGTAACTCTGGTCATTACCGAGTTCTTAGTAAAGACTTTCCTTTTATGTGGCACTTGGAATAACGTCTTTCGGCGGAGTCGAGTAGGAGCTGCTATTAATTTAAGTTTTGATAACAGGTGAGGACTATCAATATGCCCATTTACTATATCATATAACAGTGACATATCAGCAATTTGCCTTCTCTGTCCTAAGGTTTGTAATTTATAATGGCCACAGTTGTCATCGTAATTTAGAGGAACAGTATGTGTACGAAAATTTAAGTGTTTAATAAATTTACGTTGAATTCTCTCTATATCTTCCCTTGGCTTTATATAATATGGTGACCATACACTACTACAGTATTCTAAATTGCTGCGGACATATGCAAAATAAATAGTTTTAAGTGTATTGATATTATGAAAAGGCTTGCAGGTTCTTAATACAAATCCCAGCATAGAGAAAGCTTTAGTGGTGATTACATCAATATGCTCATTGAATGACATTTTGTCATCTAGTATAACTCCTAAGTCACGCGTTTTATCTACCTTAGAGATTGTCTTTCCATCGATACTGTAATTAAAATTCACTCTATTTTTATTTCTAGTGAAAGTTATATGCTGACATTTACCGATATTGATTTGTATTCTGTTATCTTTATAGTACTGGGAAAGTAGGTTTAGGTCTTGTTGCAACTTTAAACAATCGTTAACATTTTTAATCTCTAAATAAATATTTTGTGTCATCGGCGTACATTAAAAAATTTGAATTAAGAAAGCAACTATAAATGTCATATAAATATAAATTATAAAATAGTGGTCCCAAATGAGAACCCTGTGGAACACCAGACGGGATCTCACAGAAATCAGAACGACTGCCACCAACTACAACGGCCTGTGAGCGGTTAGACAAGTAAGATTTAATCCACCTCAGAAGGTCTCCGTGAATTCCCAAATATTCAAGTTTCTTGAGCAGGATTGTATGATCGACACGATCAAAAGCTTTCTCAAAATCTGTGTAGATCACGTCTACCTGCACGCCCTTATCCATAGAAACTAAAATGTCTTCTGTAAATGACGTTAAGTTTGTTAAAGTTGAACGACCTTTAATAAAACCATGTTGTTCTGTAGGGATCGTATTAATTAAAATAGGATATAACGTGTTATAGATAATTTTTTCTAGCAATTTACCAAATATATTCAAAATTGAAACTGGACGATAATTTTCAACCAGGCTTTTGGTACCCTTTTTATATATCGGCACAATATGAGCTTCTTTCCATTTAGTTGGAAAGTACCCTTCCTTTATTGATCTATTAAAAATTATTAACAAGGGTGAAATAAGAGACTTTCGCGCGGAGTTTATAAAATAAGGCGGTATTTTGTCACTCCCGGAGCTTTTAGAAGTGTCGAGCTTGATGATCAAACCGCTTATGTCATAAGCGTCAACGTGGAGGGACTGAGAGTGTGGAGTAGAAAGGTTAACTGGGGGAATGAGTTTTAAGAGAGGATACTCATTTAGTGGGTGAGAGAACACATTGTAGAAAAACTTATTAAACGCTTCGGCGTGGTCTTTACTGGTAATAGACTCAGCATTTTCATACTTTAATTTTCTAGGTAGATTTGTGGTATTACGCTTAGATTTAATGAAGGACCAGAATTGTTTTGCGTCCTTTTTTAAGCATTCTTCATTAAGTTTAATATATTTAGTGTAACATTCTGATTCTACCGTCTTTTCTCTCTTCCTTAGTCGGGAAAATTCTAGGTAATCTAAAGGATCTTGGTATTTTTTCCAGCGTCTATGAATTTTAGACTTTTCCCGAATAATTTTTATAAGAGACTTATTATACCATTTGGGATATGTGTCATTTTTCTTCGTTATAGTTAAAGGTACGAACATAGAAATACATTTATATAGGTGTTCATAAAACCGATTGACTGCTTCATCCAAAGATCCTTCATATTAGCTAAATTCGAAGTATAAGCATATATGAAACAGTAGGTTTCTATCAAGAAATCTTCTTTATATCTTCCATTCCACTTATTTGAAAAAAAGGGCAATTGTCATTCTTCCTGACAAATATTTTGCAGTTCTTAATCCAGCAATATTTAAAACCCTTTTGATCGCAAGCTAGACGGGCTGCTTTGTATATTTCCTTATTTTTAAAAGTCAAGTGTTCGCGTATATAAATTTTGATAGCTGGTCCTTCAATTCCTATGTTGCCCGTGTTTAGGCCACGCGTTTTTTTAAATCCAGCTAAAATATTACTTTTGACAGTTGCTGATCGTAACTTGCAAACAATGACTCTAGGGCGTCCATCTAGTTTTTGTCTCGGCTGCACTCTGTGAATGTGATCTATATCAAAAGGTGTGAGTGGTATGTCAATATATTGTGACGTTTGGATAAGAAGGTCTCGGAGATTTTCATTTTTGCATTCAGGGACACCAACAATTTCAATATTGAGGAGTCGATCCATTTGCTGCCGGTCGTCTACTTCCTTTTGCAGTTCTTGTAATTTATTTTTTGTTGATGATAGCTCGTCTTTAATCAGTTCAATTGTTTTAGACGTTCCACTTACTGAAGATAAACTGTTCTTGAAATCATCGACCTGGCTAGATGAAAACTGGACGGCGACTTTCAGATCTTCTAAGTCCTTTTCGATGAGTGCCTGTCTACTTTGTAACAAAGTGAGGTTCTGTGAGTTATCCAGTGATTTTACATCAATCAGTTCGTTAAACTCCGATCTCAACCCAGAAGTAACCGACTGTACACTGTTCAACTCCGTCTTTATATACGAGGACAAATTTCCAATTCTCTTTTCCAACTTTCCCAAATCGGCCCTTATATTGCTCTGTTCTTTATTTAAAGAGTTGGTAGTAACGGCAAAATCTTCTTTAATAGATGAGACAACAGTTCGGACTTCATTGCTGATTTGTGACCTAATGTCGCTCATTAAAGTTTCTCTCATTTTGGCGAAACAAGTTGCGAACGATGCATTCAACTTCTGATCCAGTAGTGTGCTAATATTATCAATAGTTACGTGCTGTGAAATATCCCGAGATGTTTGTGATGCATCCATACTTAAGTCTAAAGACATATTCAAAAATTCTGTTTTTGGTGCAGACGACTTGCTTTTTATTGGGGTATCATCTCGAATTTTTTTGCGACGTGTTACAGAAGTACAAGTCGGGCAAATCCAGGACAGAAAGTATTCCTTCGATAATGAATTTTGTTGATCATTCGTAATTCCCAAACAGATGAAATCAAATTTATCTTGGCAGCCCGTGCATTGTACATATGAGCCTTTTTTTAATGGGCCTTTACATAAGCTACACTGCATTGTTTTAAATTAAATTAAATTTTGTAGTAAAGTTGGAAAAAACGTATGGCTGGGTCGGGGCTCGATCTTGGGGTACCGTAAGATTGAACGGCATTCAGTTCGACTGCACGCGCCCCTAGGCTAGCGGACGATTAGCAATATACTCCAAAAAGCGATCCGTATTGATTTTTCTAATCCACGTTCATCGTCTCGCCGGAAGATGGCGTTAGACGTACTTTGACTTCAAAATTAATCACTTAATTTAAATAGTGACCTTTGAACCGTATGATTCAATGTTTATGATTTATGATTTACCACTCGATATTATTAATAATAGTAGTTTTACACAGTGTTTTTGATATCTGTAATAGTTTTTTTTAAAACTTTGAAACACTGTAAAATAATTATCTCCTCGTAAGATGGCGTTATACGTGTATACTATTAATCACTTATTTTCAATTGTAATGTTTGAACTTTGTGTTTAGAATATTTATGATTTAACACTGGATATTATTGATAACAACAGAGAACAGTTTGTTTTTTGCTTTCTCAATTTTTATATCACACTAAAATAATGAACTAATATGATTTAACATCTGTCACTTATAACGGTGTTCTTCAGTGCAAAAACCATTTCCAATATTTACGATTGAGCACTTGAAATGAAAACTTCTCACTGTGACTTTTGTTCGTTATCTCATTTTTTTCATGGATTTCACTTTGAATATAATGAACACTATGTTTATACGTTTTAATAAAATTATTTATAAGGAGCACTCGTAAACACGTCTGACTCTTCAGAATGTGGGTAGGGAAAAAAACGAGAAGGCATGTCAAATTATCATCATCATTATCAATCCATATTCGGCTCACTGCTGATTGGAATCTCCTCTCAGAATTAAGAAAATTCTCTGGTATGCAGGTTTCTTTACGATGTTTTCCTTCACCGTATGGGTATGAGACACGTGATATTTAAATACTTAAAATGCACACAACTGAAAAGTTGGAGGGAGGAAAACCCGGATCGGATTCGAACCCACACCCTCCAGAATCGGAGGCAGAGGTCATATTTACTGGGCTATCACGGCTCTACATCAAATAAATACGTTTAATTCAAATAGGCTCAGATTGTACAGTGCGCGCAAGAAACTCACCAGTTACTCTTTTGAAATACATAATCGGTTCAGTAGATTCAGACCCCCTACGACACCAATACATTAGTTTAAATAGTGGCGTATCGTGGCTTGGGTATGGGGCCCTGTATCATAATTAGTTGGGGGCCCCAAATGAAGGGTAACCAATTCTCACAAAATTGTTTGCTAAAAAAACGGGGTTTTTACTTTGTAAGGGGCCCCTGGAGTCCCGGGGCCCCTTATTATATACGGCGGTAGCTACGCCCCTGTTTAAATAACATATAATACTGATCGTTAAAGAGTTTAACATTCTCATCCTAAACCCACTAAACCGCATTTAAACAGCTTGTTAGGTCTAAGTTGCTTAAAGGAAGAAAGACTCATTTAGTTATATTACGTTAAGTACTTTTGTGATGATGCAAGCTAATAAATCTCCAGGTTTTATCAATAAGTAAGAATAAGAAGGCTTAGTTTTTTTCCAATTTGAAAATTTTGTTAAATTATGATATCTCAGTTATAACCTCCACGTAAAGTTATACTTGACGAAATTCAGTATAATATACAAGGACGTGTTCAAATTACAGCCATATATGGAATTACACACTTGACAATGAATAAATGGAGTAGGTAAATCCGAGACAATGAAATAAAAAACTTAGTAAAAACTCCAATATTATTCACTTTTTCAGAGAATATAAAAATGGTACATGACCTACTAAAGGTACCTTAAAGGTCCATATTTGGATTTAACCTTTTTTCAAGGAAATCACGGTAAGAATTTAATCCCGGTCAACTATAATTATAACCTGTCTTCCATAATGATAATAATTGTTTACTGTCCGTTAGTCTTGCTAATAATATATTTATATTTTTTATTTAGTTGCTCTTTAACTTCGAGGGGTTTTAAAAACAAAAAAGAAAATGGCAAAGTCAAAAAGAGCAGCAAAAAACGGTTTTATTGGAATGCAATTGTACGATTTTTAAAATTAAAGCGAACGTAACACAAAAACGGTCTGACAGATTGATTTTATTTTCTTGCGTCCCAAGAATCTCAAGTGAACAAATTGGATACTAATTTTGATATTTTCAAGTTTACGTAAGATGCATTTAAAGTAAAGGAAACAGGTGACAGATTAATAATTGGTCAAAGGGATGGCACTAGGTCGCCAAATGGATGGAAGGATGACTTGAAAGTTAACTAAAGACACCTTTGGATAAGAATAGCGGGAGACAGAAAACAGTGGAAAGAAACTAGGCCTTTGTCCAAAGGCGTACTGAATTAAGAGAACAAATAGTTTATGTGTTTTGAAGCTTTACTTTTTCTTCGAAGGCTTTGATATAGGTAAGTGATCTGTATTAAAAATAAAATATAGTCTCATGGAATTTCAAGTACATGAATTTTCATGCGGATTACCAGGTAAAATAAGCTAAGCAATTAAAAGAAGGTTTTTTTGGGTTTTGTTTAATCTATAAAGTTATATATAAACTAGCCGACGCGTAGTTCCCGTTCTCGTGAGAGTATGGTGTCAAAATATAGCCAATGACACTCACAAATAACGTGGCTTTTAATTATAAACAACTATAAAATATAATAAAATAACATCATTTAGTTTCAGGGTGTTTGTACTTGTAGCCTTGAACTAAATTTAAAAACCGCAACTACCCAACAACATACTAACAATTAGTAATCTATGTTAATTATAGGCGCACCCTACTAATTGCTGACCGGTCTACTTTCTTGATGTTTCAAAACGAAACACAGCTATTAATGAGAACTCACATTGCGGTCAATAGTTGTCAATTTCCCTGTTTTTTTTTGGCTAGCGCACTTCATCTCGTTAGAATTTAGTTATCTTTACTCTACAAGTCTATACTAATGTTATAAAGAGGTAAAGTTTTGTGGTGTTGTGTACGTGCATAAGGATTTTATCTAGGGTATGCACTATAAGAAAATTATGGAAAACTAGCGGACGCCGGGAATTTAATTTTTCACAAATTCCTCGGGAACCATGGATTTTTTCGGGATAAAAAGTAGCTTATGTGTTAATCCAGGCTATAATTTATCTCAATACCAAATTTTAGCTAATTCAGTTCAGTACTCGAGGCGTGAAAGAGTAACGTACATTTATATAATCAAAATCATCAGTTTTCGCAAATCTCGGAAAACCATGGATTTTTCCGAGAAAAAAAGTAGCCTATTGCGTTAATCCAGAGTAAAATCTATTTCCATTCCAAATTTCAGCCAAATCGCTTCAGTAGTAGTGGCGTTAAAGAGTAACAAACATACAAACATACATTAACATTATAATATTAGTAGGATTCCTTGTACAACTAAGTAATACATGGACCAACATAGGTTTGTATTGTGTCCTTAGGGTGGGCAGTGCATTTTTGCATCTATGAAGTGCACGCCACTGGTTGTAGGAGGTAATCTCTAGATCTACTAAAAATATTTTGAAAACTCTTTTATTATTACAAATCCACGTTATTTGTGAGTGTCATTGGCTATACTTATTTTATCCCCGTATTAAATGGGATCACAGGAACGAGAACAACGCGGGTGAAACCGCTGGGCGTTGGCAGGTTTATTAGGACAAAGTGGTACTTCCAGTAAGTACCTAGTTTGCAAAGATGTTGCTCAAGGAATTGATAGATGGAGCACAGATAAGAAACACAACAAGCAACATATTCCAAGATAACAATACAGACAACTTCATGCTGATCTAAGATAAAATTGCCAACATACTTGTAGATATGAGATATTATTATGACATTACACAATATATAGAGACGTGATAGTCCAGTGGATATGACCTCTGCGTTCGATTCAGAGGGCGTAGGTTCGAATCCGATCCGGGGCATCCACCTCTAACTTCTCAGTCACGGTGAAGGTAAAACTTCGAGAGGAAACCCGCATACCTAAGATTTTCCTAGTTCACTAGATTTGTGAAGTCTACCAATCTGCATTTGACCAGCGTGGTGGACTAAGCCTATCCTGAATGAGAGCATTCTGAGCGGAGACTCGTGTTCAACATTGAGCCGAATAAAGTGTTAATGATGATTACACAATATATCAGTCATTTGCAATTGGATAAATAAATTCTTATTGTACTCATATGCACACATCAATATCTAGCCTCAATGTAAGCATAGCTTGTGTTATAGGTACTAAGATAGTTACTTATGCTATTTCCTGTTGATATAGAATTATACTAGAAGTAAAGAAAAATCTAAAAACTATACATTTTGTAACACAGTCTTATGCAGTCCCAATTTTGAATTGAGTTAACCATGTCATGTGGAATATTGTTTAAAAGGGAAAGGAAAGGTTCATTCATTTTAATTATTATTTAGATGTAATTTTTGGTTTATGATGCAAAATTGCCCCGGTGGGCATGTCTGACTCACACTTGTTTAGATTTTCTCATGTAATGTGGTGTAAGCACATATTTGCTGTTTTGATTGTCAAATGATAATACACTGACTCAGCAAATACTCTGCTGTTATTTATAAAAACTTTACTGTTCAATCACATAGTAGATCTTTATCCTTTTTATTTTTTGCGGTATTTTTTCTTCAATAAATATATCTGGAATATACACACATCTTTTCTCTGCGTGATCAAAAGAAAAATGAGGAGATCTGCAGAAAAACTTAGGTCACTGACATAGCTCGGCGAAACACTTAGTTGGAAGCGCCAATGGACGTTGGGGTCCCAAGGTGTTGGAGTGGCGACCCCGCACCGGATAGCACTATAGTGTTGGTTGACCTCCCACTAGATGGACCAAGGAAATCAGGCGGGTTGTAGGGAGTCGCTGGATGCTGGCAGCTCGAGACGTGTTTGGAAGTCCATGCAAGAGGCCTACGTCCAGCAATGGACGTCCATCGGCTGATAATGATAATGGTGATACACACATAACTATCTAGCCCCAATGTAAGCGTTAGCTTTTGTTATGGGTAATAAAAAATCTCCACTAGTGCTGTTTTCCCTGCCTAGCTTAAAATAGGTAAGATCCTACTCTCTCTATCTCTAGCCACCTCGCAATAAGTTGCAAGTATAAGTTTCGAAATCGCCTCTATTTTTCTTATTCTATAGTATTGTGTTAGACAGAGAGAAATAGTTAGTATACAAGTTATAAAAACATCTTTTCTGAACAGCCCTGCTGGTCTTGCAGTTGTTCATGAGCACTATTACTTGGTAACTACTTAACATCAGATGAGCTAACTGTTAATTTTTCACAATTTATATAAAATCACCTATGTAATAACAGTACCTACACACTCTATTCCTTCTCTCATAATATTGTTATTAATACCACAATTGTTATGGACGTCCATCGGCTGATAATGATAATGGTGATACACACATAACTATCTAGCCCCAATGTAAGCGTTAGCTTTTGTTATGGGTAATAAAATAGGTGAACTTGTTGGATCCCAACAGTCCAGTGACATGTTCAAATGTATGATTTCGCCAAGGTCAAGCAAGAGCTGGAGATGCTGGAATACATCCATGCCTATCACACATAATAATATTTTCCAGTTCAGGGAATCAAACCCGTAGACATGGAAGCGGAAGCAGGGTCACTACCCACTGTGCCATGATGGCGTCAGCCAATATAAATAAAATGTTGGAATATGACCTTATTAGTCAACTCTTTTAAAAATCATTAGTGATAAGTGATTTATCACAGCAATAATAGTCATCAAAAAGATAAATTAAATTAGTGAGTCATAGACTTAATATGGTACATGACCTAGGACAAATTACAGTACAAACAATGTGTTTACCTTTTAAAATAATTATTTTGTTATATATTAATATACATAGTATTAATTAATTATAGTCATTGAATAGACATCATCATGTAAGAAGCTTTAAAAAACACACATATTATAGATTTTTTTTACCATTTTGCGTTATTGATGCATCAAAGTCCAGTCTAATTACTCTCAACATTAGGTTGCATCATCACATGTAATTGCACTGACTGTCATATAAAACATACATAATATGTACCTATATCAAAAAACAGTCAAGTGTCAGGTAAAGATTAAAGTTTCTAAAAAGGTTTTTGATTTGTATAACTAATTCTTTAAAGTTTTATTCCTATTAATGGCAAAACTATAAAGCCTTGTTGACTAAGGAGCCATAAATATACCATCAGCACTTTTTTGTAGGTTTGGGTGTACTATAACAAGAATCCCAAGACTGTGATGGACATACGTCATCAACCCATATTCGGCTCACTGCTGAGCTCGAGTCTCCTCTCAGAATGAGAGGGGTTAGGCCAATAGTCCACCACGCTGGCCCAATGCGGATTGGCAGACTTCACACACGCAGAGAATTGAGATAATTCTCTCGTATGCAGGTTTCCTCACGATGTTTTCCTTCACCGATTGAGACACGTGATATTTAATTTCTTAAAATGCACACAACTGAAAAGTTGGAGGTGCATGCCCCGGACCGGATTCGAACCCACACCCTCCGGAATTGGAAGCAAAGGTCATATCCACTGGGCTGGGTGATGGACATGCCAATGCATAACTTCAAGCATTTACTTAGTCAAGTTACTACACAATTGGTAGGTTCATAATGATAACGGTGCCTTCACACAGGAAGTAAAATTATGAGAAATTGTAATGATGTTGTCAATTGTAATATACTGTATGAATTTAAAAAAAAGCAACTGTTGAGTTTCTTACTGGTTCATCTCAGCAGAACCTGCCTTCTGAACCGGTGGTAGAATCATTACATATATTCAACTGATATTTCAAAAGTACTTGTAAACTGAGCCTACTTGAAATAAATTTGAATTTTTAAAACACATGGTAGAGAGATAGTAACTTATATAATCATATCAGCCTATTTTAACAGCCTAGGTGGGCTCCCTTCTCATAGGCATTATGGACCTTAAACCCACCATAATGTGTGTTACCATCCAAAATGCATGATTTTTTTAGGGTAACTCTCTTATCTGTATCCCTAATCTATATTGAAGAAAGCATGCTGCTCTAGCTCTCTGCAACAAATTGGTGGAACCTGTAGTGCTAGTCTGTAATGATGTTTTGAGACAAATATCTTAGAATTCCACAGATTGAGCATGGCAGAGAAAATACCTCCAAACAGACTGGACTTGTAACCAATGGGTTTAGTGTTAAGGAATTCCTTGACAATCGGTTAAAACTACCCTTCTCCACTAGTGCTGTTTTCCCTGCCTAGCTTAAAATAGGTAAGATCCTACTCTCTCTATCTCTAGCCACCTCGCAATAAGTTGCAAGTATAAGTTTCGAAATCGCCTCTATTTTTCTTATTCTATAGTATTGTGTTAGACAGAGAGAAATAGTTAGTATACAAGTTATAAAAACATCTTTTCTGAACAGCCCTGCTGGTCTTGCAGTTGTTCATGAGCACTATTACTTGGTAACTACTTAACATCAGATGAGCTAACTGTTAATTTTTCACAATTTATATAAAATCACCTATGTAATAACAGTACCTACACACTCTATTCCTTCTCTCATAATATTGTTATTAATACCACAACATATTTACGAAAGTAGTGACAACGTGAAATTAAACTTAACATATGTTGTACTAACCTTGATCAACCAGTATAGCGGGAACCAGCCAACAATGAAGTCGGAGAAGTACTCCACCACGGAGAAACACGCGTAAACCACCCAGTATGTCAGCCACTTGGTATCATCGTCCTTAGCGGGTGACTCCAACGCTCTCATTGACATGTACGCCGGGTACACGAAGCCTATGCTATTGCATATCAATTCCGCACCGAATCCGAACACTAAATATAAACCCGTGAACGCCACCAATCCTGCGACAATAAAGTGAGAAAATAGTCAAAACGGCCAGCCAAATGATATAAATAAACGCAACACCAATAAAAAAAAAGCTTACCAAGAAATATGTACACCCTGTTCACACCGGTCTTTGCTTCGGCTTTTTCGAAGAATTTGGTCCACGGTTTGCTTTTGTCTGCTAAATTACGCTCTATTGTGTCCTTGTATTCCTGTAATTTTGAACTCATTTTCGTGTTTTTCAGCGGTCTGAGGTGTATGGAAATGGATTTGGCACTTCAGCAATTCTGCGGCCACGACTTATTGACAAGTGTTCAATTTAACTCAACGAAACGAACGGTGAAGGTGACAAGACAATGGTGACAATGACAGAACAGAAATCGAAATGACAATGGCGGATACTACAGACATATAGAGCATAGTCCATTAGTCATGTGTTGCTAGTGTAAAAACACTAAATCCTACTATTTTTTTAACCGACTTCTTTATTTTCAGAAATCAAAGGCAAAATACAAAGTTAGCCCCTTATAACTTGTATTTTGTAATCAATATTAGATTTATATAAATTGTAGAAAATATTCCAATAAAACTACTAATGTAAAAAGTGTATTCAATACCTTTGATAGATTTGCATTACAAGAACTTTATCACATACTTACATAATTATACTTTATCTCTCTGAGGGGAATCTCAAAATACATTTTCTTCATGTCTCCAGTACATTTTCTTTAATCAATTAATCAATTTATTTATTTGCAGATGCATGCATAGTACTTCATGATCATAGTACTTAATTAACATGTACAAAGTACCTACTTAGTCAGAGCAATATGTATTTATGTGTCAACTATCTTAACATCACACACACATTCTTATTACACAACATTGAATATTTTGTGCATTTTAATATTCGTGTATGCGTCCGTTAGATGTTATTAATATTGTAGTTTTATTGATTGCAAACTTCAGAGTGCTGACGATGAATGCCACTGTGCAGATAAATCTAGGGTTTGTTACACCGTATTAAGTTGCATTTAATTTTTATGTTGTATAAGGCTTGCCTTTGATTACAATCATGCCTGATGGAAAGCAATGATGAAGCGCGCTTGCTTAGAAGATACTAGAAGATAACTATTTACTCTTGCCTTGAACGTGCACAGATTGTACGTGTCAGGAAACGCCGGCCGAAAGGGCATTTCACATCTTAGCAGTTTTAAATAGAAACGTTGATGCAAAACGTTAAGCAATATTTAAGAAATGTAATAAAAGTATTCATATTTAAATAAATAATTAAAAGCTTGACGTGAATCGACGGCGACGTGTAAGTAGATTAGGATTTGAGGGTAGATTTGTATAAAAATTACAAAATTTATTTTTAATTAAATATTAAATATTAGTGGGAGCTATTGCTCGCAACTTTTATTATTAGTCATAATCATCATCGGTATTTAAAGTAAAATAAAACACAAATAATGTTATAAAATTTTAATTTTCTTAAAAATTGAAAAGCGTTAACATTGATCATCACTTTGTGTCTTAACATTAACTTATAACTATGAAAGGTGAATAGTAGAGGTACTCAAATATACAACATGACTGTGATTAATGTGTATTCTAAATTCTCTTGTATAAAAAGAAAATTTAGATTTTGAGATTTTAATTTAATAAATATATTTTTTTTTGTATATTTTAATAAGTACCGAAATGTAGTGTAGGTTCCTAGAAAGTTCTTAAATTTAGTTGTAAATTACATCTTTGGCCAGATAATGCAGATTAAACAATAAACAGATAATACTCCTACTTAATATTAATCATATTAAAAAATTCAATTCTGATCTAAAGTTAATATTTTTGGAAGACCAACATAATATAACCCTGGCAATTATAAATAAGACTACTTAATAAAATAAAAAGTTCCATTTTATATTAAAAACGTTGCAGCAATGCATCCATTAAAATGTGCATGATGTGCGTTCTAGTTGAAACAGTGCTTAGATGTGCTATTTTGCAAAGTAACAAGATATCAAGAATAAATGCTTATTAAGCATGACTAGAATTTTTAATGGTCAACATGTTATATCTTTTTAATAAATTAAAATAAATTATTAGTATTTCTTCGTATATTATTTCTATAGAGACGTTTTATGAAGATATTTTTAGCAAAAATAAGTTTTAAGACTTGTAGATATAATGAGAAATATTTTTGTACGTTTTTGATTAATTTTGTAATATGTGTATTCAAAACATCGGTTATAAATTTAAATTATTGATATAATTTGATTTTAAGTATATGAGTAAGTAAGATAGCTACGTATATTTTGGAACAGGATTAAATATTTAATGAGAGGAGTTTAAATATAACTTTGAAATAGATACATTCAGTGTTAATTCTCGATGATAAGTTATACTTATATAATGAGATTGGTCTCAGTCTTATGCTATTGCAGTTACTCTAAAATGTCTATTTCAATTGTATTTTATTTCATACCAACATTAACAAAAAATATAACATTTCTTACAAAACAATGGTAAATATTTAAAAATTCTATCTACATTTTAACATTATTCAGTTTTTTACATCCTTACAATTATTGCAAATAATATATTTTATGAGGATTCCTCTTATAATCATACGATATAGCTTAAAGTTAACTAGCGAAACCTAGAGAAGATGTGAGTATTACGAAATTTAAAAACAGCTATACTATACCTATTTATCATTAAACTAAAAATTGTTAAGTTATTAATTGGTGTTTCAAATATTATTTTAAACTAATCTGCCATGCAATAATACAAAAATTACAATATTATTATTATATTTAAAAATCACAGCTCATACCACGCAAATTTTATAAGCTTAAAAATGTTATAATAGTGATAACGACAGACTAATTATGAAGAAAAGCAAAGTGGTTTAGTTTTGTAGGTAGATTCAATTGCATATATATAATAACCCTTCTTTCAGTCGGGTAAAAATATAAACTAGACAAGTATATTTATTAATAAAACGTGAGATTTATTGGAAAATAAAAAAATCTCTACTTTGTTTTCGAAATATCTTTTATAAATATATATGTACAATGTGCTAATTCTATTTTACCATCTTAAATACAATGCGATTGGACATGACAATTCAAAATAACAAATCGTTCATAAAATTAAAATAAGAACGATTACGGCTATATAAACATTAATTAAAACTTAAACCTCAATTTTCCTCAAAGTAAAGTGACTTGGTATGGTATTGTATGGTATGGAATGGTAGGTGATTGGGTTAACATTGAAGAAAATTGAATTCTAAAATAAATTCTAAAAAAGAAAATTGAGGTTTAAAATCTTATTTCATGTTTATAAATAACGCCGTTAATGTTTTTTTGTAATACATAACTATTTGAATCATTATTTACCCTTCGTTAGTATCACTAACAAAATATCTAATGGACGTCTAAAACAGGTACTATACAGTGTATTTTATTTTTTCATTATTTTATGTGCATTTTGGTTCTTAATTGGTATTACACAGAAGTGGTTGTTACAAAAACTACCAAAATGGAAACACATTTTAATATATTGCAGTACAATTACCGATGAGCTGATAAATTTGAAAATTGCTAAATAATTTTAAATACTAAATTAAAATTAACATACACAATAAATTATGTAATAATTTTTTTCATCTCACTTGCTCGAATAAATAATTACTTTTGCTTGTCAAGTCAGCAAACAGAATTCGTTTTAACTGTTTAGGCCAACTTTATTTTAATATATTAGATTTTAGATTTTTTAATCAAACTTTGTTATCCAATATTTGCACTACAATTTTAGGAATACCCTCCGATTTTTTTTAATTTGTCGAGTCAGAGTGTCTTCATTTTTAGGTACACATTTTACCCATATTCTACCACAGTTTGTTAGGGTATTGACGATTTTAAATAAAAAATATTTCAATTATTCCTACTGAAGAAAAAATATATTATGGTGGTAACTTAAAAGCACTCGGCATATTAATATATTATTATTACCTAATAGTATAAGAATTACTTCTTTTTTGTATTTTTCGTTAGAATAAGTTAGAAAACGTAGGTGACCTAAAGTGGGTGTAGTCGATAAAATTATGAATTTTACTTTTACAGAGTTAACTCTGTAAAAGTAAAATTCATAATTTTCAAAATTTCGGTACGTAGAGTCCTTTTTATGAAAAAATAAAAAAAAAAAAAAGTCCCGCAGCTAAAACCTGAACAAAAATTGACAGCGCCTAACACAAATGACATGAACGCCATTTTCAAATGACAAAGAGCGTCAAGAACTTTACTTACGCTTTAAGTTGAAATATGCGCAATACAGATAAACTATTCGTTTTATTAAATCCGTAAGCGATTTGTTTAAGTTTAACGTAAATTATGTTTCAATTGTTTAGGTTTAGAAATTACACAGTATATTACTTACATGAAATTGGGTTGATAATACATAAGTAGGTAGGTGATAATTATTTTACTTTCCGTATATCTAGTGTTGCCGAACCACTAATAGCAAGTCCTGCCAATCCAAAATATTATCGATAATATTGATAGCATCGACTGAGTTACTTACCTACTAGTATACAAAGTGTTGGGTAAATGCCCTATCAAGCCGTCAACCAGGAGTTAGGGAGGTATAATACATGCCTATAAAAATATGAGCTTCCTAGTCCGAATCCTGATAAAGATATTCTGAGGACTTCAAGAATTTGTATATCTATTGATGAACAACAGTAGATACCATCGTATCTAGTTACCTAGTATTTATTGATATTAACGTCTCTATTATCAATTGTTTCGATAATAGGTAACGTATTATCATAATATTAACCAGCATCAATAATAAATAAGTAGGTACATAATTATTAATTACCAATATTTTGACTATTACTCCACTATCGATATATTGACAGCAGCTGATTGGCAACACTAAACCATAAACGGAAACTCATTATTTCTAAGTTATTGTGCGCTATGATGCTTTATGTTTCTTTCTTGCATCTCTTCTGTTCTCGTTCGGCGCGTGTGGCTTTAGTTCTCTAATGTCCAACTGTAATTAACAAACATACACTTTATTACTAATTTATGTATAATTACTGACCAGTGGCGTACTGGTACAAATAAAAAAATGGGGCCCCACTACTATCTAAACGGGTTAGTTAGTTATCAATTATAAATATTAGGTAATAGTTTTAAAATTCCGAGCCATCAGCTTTTTTTCGGGCGCTACAGGGCAGGTACCTAATTGAAATAATAAACAGTAACGACAAAAATTATTACAACGAATACTTGATGTTATTTAGCAATAAAACGAAATAAAAGATTAAAAGGTCTATTTTAGTTGCCATGATTATGCAATATTTATAAAAAATGCAATAATATATATCAAGTCATATTTATTTTGAAAATGGGAGAAATTTTCGAAAGTACAAAAGGTCTATTTTAGTTGCCATGAAAAAGTCGAAAACCTAAAATTAAAGTTACGAGGGTTCCAAACGCGCCATGGCATAATAAGTATTGTCCTGCGACATGCGATAGAATAGACGGACGAAAAAATTTGGAAAACAAAAATGTACCTAATACCTACTTAAGCAAAGATAGGTATTAAACTATATACAAAATTAAATGGCAGCTCGTTCCCAGTAAATGTTTAAAACATTTATTCAACGGGTAGCTTATTTCCCTTCCTCATATGCCCGCCCGCTCCAAACTCAAGCAAAGTTGACTATATTATACGTTAAATAATATATGCATCGTTTCCAAGTCGAAAGTGCAGTGAGAGAGAAACATAATTCAATGAATTGTTGATGAAAACTTACTAAAGTTTCGTCGTCTGGAACTCTCGATAATAAGTCTAGCACCTCATTATTTGGTATTGTGTGAGGACGCAGAATCTTCCTAGTAAACTTATTAATACCTGAAAAAAAAAGGTAATTTTATTACAACGAATAACCTATTTGTATATACACAGTGTATGTGTGTGACTTTAATTTTTTTTAATTAATACATAAACAGGCTGTATGGTCAAGGAATTTCGACTAAAAAGTAAAAAAAAAACCCACCACTAGCCAAGTGGCACGTCGATTCTCTTTCTACGTTAACGCTTCAAAAACTAGAAAAATGTATGGGAATGACAGATCTTGATCACGTGACCTGTCGATAGCAAATGTCATTCCCTTACATCTTTCTAGTTTTCGAAGCGTTGGCGATTATAGAAAGAGAATCGACGTGCCACATGGCTAGGGGTGCCGGTCCTTCTTTTGATATTTCTTTAAATGGTATTTAAATGACTAAAATCGAGAAGACACAAACATGGGATTTCTAAGGCGAGGGTGAACGGAAGTGTCAAATGTTGGAAGGGGAAGGCCACGGCGAACGTTCCTGAATGAAATCTAGGACATTATCTAGATTCTTCTAGATTATAGGTCTTAGTTCTTGATTCTTAGGTCTAAGGCTCGAAGAATTCTAAGCCGTCGAAATTGTATGAAAGAATTGATGAAAATGGAAGAAGCAAGGGATATATTATGTAAGTGGAAGGACGTGGTCTTTGCCTAGCACTACGGGAATGCAACGAGCAGAGGATGATAGTATAGGTATGTATGTGTTTTTGAAATCTTAGCGAACTTACCCCACGCCATGAGGAGATATCTTAAAGGTATCAGGTACAAAACAATCATGGCTCCTATTAACATTACTATTGCTATGTAACTAAGATATGGCACCGTAAAGTTCATCAGGCTGTAACAAACAAAAAATATTATATTACAACTTTATTACCAAGGTATTTCTGTTAGCTGTGTTCTCAACACTCTTGAGATTGTTTAACTTACTTTTTGACAGCTTCCCCCAACGAAGCGACGTAGCCTATCGCGTTCTGTACAGTCTGCGTCACTTCCTGTATCGCTTGTAATCTCTCCTTCAGAGATTTCTTCTCTTCCTACAAATAAAATATGAATAAAATTATGTATAACGTGCTTATAACAGCCAAAGCTGGCGGTACATCGTCTCTATTCAGTATGGTTCTAAAGTAAACCCAGTAGGTATTTGTTACGCAAAACCTTTACTTTAACAACAAGTAATAACAAATTGAACCCATTAAACATAGAAACTCCTGTAAATAAAGCGGTAATCTAATGCGAGCTTCAAACCTGCAGTTTTAACAATACAGACGAATTTTTCAGTTAAATCATCCTTCAGTCAATTTAATCGTTTAATGTAGATAGCTATAGAGAGAGAACTATACACATTCCTTCTGCTAGGTTACGACTGCAGTTTGTTAAAGTGCCAACGAATTTGAGCTTTAAAACATAAGTTTCCTTTTGTACTGTTAACAATTAATATCTCACCTTATCTACTTCCTCTTCATCGTCTTCTTCCGCTTGTAAGTCATCATCGTCCACAGGAATTAGTAAAGGATTACCTCCTGAAAATGTTATGTTAATAAGTTCATTGGATATTTACCCCGTATTACATACAAACCATCACGTTTCACTTCCATAGGGGTAGACAGAAACTACTTGATATGATCCTTGCTTAAATCTTCCTTGCTTATACCAATCTCATCTATGCTTTCATACAAGTTCATCGGCTTAGGGTACTCTTGACCTGGCTTTTAATGAGATGGATTTGATCCAGAAACGTTTGCCTTGGCCGTCCCCTTCCAACATTTCCATTCACACTCGCCTTTTGTTAGTATCCTTTCATTCATACTCTCTACTAATCATTTAAGCATGCCTTTCTTTTCTTACCTCGTACGAGTACTACGTCGTATTAGATATACTACTATTCTAGGCTACTTCTGCCTAAAGGTCAAAGTGAGCTGTTTGAAATTTTGAATTACCTTATAACCTTTCTTTATGACTTATCTACCAAATTTAGTAATTTACCAAATCGAAACCGGTCCGGGGCGTGCACCTCCATCTTTTCAGTTGTGTGCATTTTAAGGAATTAAATATCACGTGTCTCTAACGGTGAAGGAAAACATCGTGAGGAAACCTGCATACCAGAGAATTTTCTTAATTCTCCGCGTGTGTGCAGTCTACCAATCCGCATTGGGCCAGCGTGGTGGACTATTGGCCTAACCCCTCTCATTCTGAGAGGAGAGGAGGATTCTCGAGCTCAGCAGTGAGCCGAACATGGGTTGATAACGAACGAACCAAATTTAGTAGGTTTTTGAATTAGTTCCAGTAATAGCGTTATTACATTACTGGTAATTTATATAGTAATAAAATATAGTTATTTCGACAGTGATGTATTTACGTAAGCTGTTAGTTTTTCACATACGTTGCGTGTTATCAAAACAGTCATGCAAAGCTGGACAACGTCTATTTTAAAACTTACTGTAAACCGTGCTACGAGTAACGAACACCCACGGTAAACATCTAAGTCGTTTTACTTTAGCTATAAAACCTAAAAAACACGTACTTGACACTTTTAGTTCGAAACAGTTTCTTTTGCTTATAAAGTTTAGTAAATAGATAGTTTTCTAAAACATTAACAAAAATTACTAACAAAAACTTAAAACTAAATACAACAAGGATGAACTTAATGAAATAAAATGTTATAAACGAAACAAAATTAATAAATTAATGATGAAGATTAATGATTTAAATAGACTAAAATCCCTAAAAGATAAAGAAATTCGAAAATTAAAAAGAAATAATGAAATAACTTACCAGTCAACCTATAAATGAGCCAGTTCCTTGTAAAGAAGACAAGCAGTAGGAAAGGCATCATCCACATTTGGTAGTTGTAGCAAAACGCTAACCACGCGAGAAGACCAATAAACGATCTCAGTCTAGATTCCCATTCAAAACAGTCTCTGGAAATAAAGTTAATTTTAATCACGACAGTTAAAACTCACTAAAGGTTGTTTGAACCTAATATCGGATACATTTCAAACCATTCATATCAAGTATTCTAAAACCAAAGGTGCATATTATTGCAGATGTTCGAATACTTCTCATCCCCAGATTTCAAGGAATTTGATTTATTGATAAACTTTAAAACAAAATATGTATTTATTTGTGACAGGTACTTAATTCAGGAGCTAAATTAATTTATGTTAAGCCTAATAAATTACGTAGCACTTACTGTAAAATTTTGCCAAATTCTAAAAACCACATAATAATAGCTTTTAGTCTCATGACATTTCGTATGAAGAGTTGCCTCTTGAATTTTGCTTCTTGATGCATGTACTTCGGCTCTATTGGGTTGACCACTCGTATTGCTGCTTTGAGCTGTAACAATTAAACCAGTAACTTTGGCATGCATTGCATTGATTTCTCTTACTTATTCAAGTAACCATCTGGGATCGCAATCTTCGGAAAGCTTCAGATCTGAATGAATATGAATTTATACGATATATAAAAGAGGAAGACAAGAGAAATTGGAAGAACCAAAAATATAACTTAGTTCTATCTTACCGGATTCCATATTACACTCATTTCCAGCAATATTTGCGGGTAGTTGCCTTTCGCGCGTGCTCTCATCTTCTTGTCTTTCAATGCGAACCACCTTTTCTCCCCGTTCCTTATGTTCAGTAACGGTACTGCTAACTTTCCGAGAAACTCTACTTTATGGTCGTGGTCTTCATCGTATACTGTTAATTCTAGTATTGAGCTTATGTCTTTTACTGTGCTGAAATGTAGGCCAGAGTTTATTTTTTAATTGATATCGTTTGTATGGTCATCTTGATGTATAAAATAGTTGGTGTTACGTTTGTTTAGAAAAAAATATACATATAACTATATGTGAAGTTTTACAAGTCGAGAAGTCTTATAATTTGTACTCGTCTATGAACATTTAGCAATTGATACTTTAGATAGACAACTGGTTACAGCATAAATGTAATAACAGAATGTTATCAGCTGGATTCAAATTCAAAAAATTAAAAATTTAAGAATTCATACAAATATGCAATTCTCATCTTTGCAGAATTAAAATCTTTTGTTTACACAAAGATATTTTACTCCCATTTGGGATGTCACAAGCGGAAGCGGAAATGCAATCTTATTATCATATTCTCTAGCCTCCAACTCTCTGTTAGGTTAGATTCCACCTTTATCGTGGCATCTCTAGTATGCTCTTTATGCAGGTAATTCGCCGCTTTAATAATAATGTTACGCGATGTTTAACCATCTACTTACAATGTAAATATCTTCATCCAGTTGGGCGTTAATGTCTTATACTCAGTATGCGTTTGTAGTCTCGAGTTTCCCAGCTCGAGTACACAGAAGGGATCTGATTTTCCTCCTAAATCGGCCGCCGCTAAGCCTTTAGCGCCGTAAACTTTGACGCACAGCCAACCTACTCCGCTTGTTGTTTCATTTAGGCGATACCACGTCTAAAACATATCCATCCATACTATTACTTACCTAAACATGCCAAAGCAAGTCTGTTTGTCTGTCTGTTACCTTTTCACGGCTTAACTACTGAGCCCATCGATATAAATCGTTAGATAGGCCCTTCAATATTAAAGAACGCACAATTTTATGTCATTACCCAAAGACGTGCACGCACATAGATAAGCTTAGTATGTAACAAGAGCATGCTGTGAGTAGACGTGGACTTAAAAAATATTTATTGTTTTTTCTTATTTTAATCCCTTAATTATGCCTTCGTGTTCATTTTGAAAGTGTAAAAACACATGCCACAACATGAATAAAGAGAAATGTGTTACGAGCGATGACGTACTCAATGTGCGAAACCAATGACAATTCCGCGACGCTTTGAGGTCCATCTAACGATGTATGATTACCTATAAAGTAAACCGTGACTGAACCGAATGAAATTTGTTAAAGAGATAAATAGGACATTGGAGTACTTTTGGCTACTTTTATCCCGGAAAAAATCCATGGCTCCCGCTGGATTATAAAAAAGAAAATTTCACTTTTTGTGTTTGTTTACGTGATACTGACAAAATCCAGAAGGAAAAACTTATAGCTTGCGGAGTACAAAAAGGAATTATATTTTATTCAGCTGATCTAAGCCAGTGCTCATGTGCAGCGTTGAATTGAAAGCATCCATTGTTAAAGACTTTCTAATGATAGCGTTGGAAAAATGCCAACATTCTTCGTTCACAAAGTAAGCACTGTTTTGGATGGGTTTTTGCACATTTAAAAACGTCTAATCCATTACCTTTCGTGAATAGTATGTACTAGCCTACGCCCCGCGGTTTCACCCGTGTAGTTTATATTCCCGTGAGAATACGGGGATATATAAATATATATGACACTTACAAATAACGTGGCTTTCTAATTTTCAAAATCGGTCCAGTAGATCCAGAGATTTCCCCCTACAATACCACAATTTTTTATCTCTTCATAACATTAGTATAGATTTATCTACTCGTAACTTTAGTAATGAAATAAAAAAAAATAAAAAATCCGACTGCCAAGCTGGTCGCACCTAGTTATCCGCGTGTTTTGTTTAGCGATTAATAAACAACGTTTTTCAAATTGTAGGATTTATAAAATAGCCATGATAACATTTTGAAATTCTCTTGACGAGCCCTTGAATTTGATACCTTTATCGCATTATTCGAAAAATATATTTTTTTCCCTAAAGTCTATAGCGTATCACAGTCGCCGTGTTGGTTTTTTTTTAACTTCACATGTCTAAGAACACTTGAGCTGTTATGCTTGGGCAAAGACGAAACTAACGATAGATATCTTAATTACGTAAATCCGTTCAGTGGTTTGGAAGATATGAGGTCATAAAGAATATTACATACATACATACAAGATACGCGCGGAAAACATAACCCCTCTTGCACTCGGGTAAAAAGTACGTAGTAGTAGCTAAATGTACTTACATATCTCCTCTCTATAATTTCGATATCTCTAGGATTCTCCCTATAACTGGCGAGGTCTGTGATAGTCTCTGACTGGGTGGTGCCACTGATTGTGAGGAGGAGAAATATCTGCCCATTCCCGTCTTCCAATTCTTGCCATATGTTGTGCGTCTTCTCTCTTTCTAACCGGGATAAGTCTATCGCACATCTGGAATTATTTGGGGCATGTTTATATTGTTCATAACATATGAGTATTACTAGTTTATTTCAGTGCTATTGTTTGAAGTAAGCGAGAATTATCCCCATAAATATAACTATTTGTGTGCCAAGTCTATCTCCGCTAGTTACCATAAATAACCATTTTTTTTACATTATACAGGCGAGCGCTTGGCGATGATGCAGCTTAGGGAGGAACGCGCTTGCCTAGAAGATGCCTATTCACTCTTGACTTGAAGAAGCCAATGTTGTAGGTGGTAGGGAAAACAGAAGCTAGAAGGGCATTCCATAACATCGCAGTGCGGATCAGGAACGAAGAGCCGAAACGCTTCGTACGCGTCCAAGGGACATCAACTGCGTATAGATGCATGGATAACTACCTAGGGACCATTGAATAAAGTTGTAAATCGAGCTGGAAATGTAACAAACAAACTCACTTTACACTTTTACTACCATGAATGATGCAATAATATTATACACCAGCTAAACACGGGACCAATGTCCAATGTGGTTAGCTGGTTCAGCTACGGGCAATGAGGTCCAGGGTTCAAATCCCGGGCCAGGCCATTAAAAAATACGTTATTGGAATTTTTCTTACAAGAAAAATCTTAATAGTGCCTGGAGTTGGGAAGTTGGCGGTGTTGGTACATCCCCGTGTCTCGGAGAGCACATAAAGCCGTCGGTTCTGCGCCTCACTGGTCGTGTCGGTCTGCCGTCCCATCAGACTATGAGAGTGAGGCAGAAGAGAGTGCACCTGTGCTTGCGCACTCACTAGTGCACTATGGTATCTCCTGCGTAAGGTTAATCTCATCGCGAGATTGGCCGCCGTTGCCGATAAAAAAAAGAAAAAGGAAAAAAAACAATTCGGTTGGGAGCATACTATTATTAAATACAATTTTTTACCTCATAATAATGACGAAGCATTTGTAACGTATCTGGCATAAACGGCCAATGAATATATAAATAAATTGATCTCGATTACATTTCGTTTTCAGAAAAGCGGGCGGTTTTCCTAGTGAACTAGCAATTTATATGATAAAGAGGGTCCCGTAGAACGCTTACCTTCCTAAAAAGTCATCTTTCGTCTGTTTGTCTTTGTCCCATACGGTTACTTCTAGTATTTGTTCCTGGTCGTCGTATAGATGTAGGTCGAACTGTTCCAGCCACGAAGGATGGAGTGTCTTCCATATTACTTTACTTTTGTATTTCTCGTTTCCTAACCTGTATTCATAAATAAAAAAATATACTAGAATAATACATCGATATCGCTCAGTGACGTAACGTGAACTAATCTATACTAGGGATACTCGACAATCATCGATGTTCTATGATCATCAACGTTGAAAGGAAAAACATCGATGTTTTAACATCGGAATCAATAATCAATCATCGATGTTATCCACGGACTTACTTACGTAACAAATTACGTGTTATATAAACACATTCACATTTTATTGTGTTGTTAATTATTATCATTGCTAAAATTATCGATGTTAGGTATCTAAAATCGATCTTCGGTTTGTGATGAATATCGAATATCGATGTTGAGCTTTCGATCATGACATCGATGTCGAAATCACAACAAGCCCCATTTTCCACTATATTTTTGCTACCATCAATACTTTTAGTAATATAAAAACCGCATCACAAGGCCCCTCTTAGTGATATATAGGGGCCCATTTCACCCACGTCTAGCTACCCTACTGATAAAGTAACAACGCAACGCATCCTAATTTATTTGTCAATCTTTCTAATTACTGTAATTGTCCTTATTTTACTGTAATTTTGTTCTAGATGGCCCCGTGAATAAGAGTAGACAGTGACGTATTTACAGTAATTTAAAATTGCCTTTCTAAATAATCAATTAACATTTTATTACTTTTCAACTATTCTAGTTTTTCAACAAAAACATACCAAATACCTACTCAAATACGTCGAATAATTTTAGAGTACACTGGGTAGCGTAATATACCTATGTCTATTAAAGATTATGTCACTCATTATATATGCACTTATTTACGAAAGAAATTTTAATTTTCTCGATGACTCGCATAACAAATTATATTACTCACGTAACAAATGACATTAATAAGGAAAAAATAAGAAAAAAAAATGAGCCGTGATAGCCCAGTGGATATGACCGCTGCCCCCGATTCCAGAGGGTGAGGGTTGGAATCTGTTCCGGGGCATGCACCTCCAACTTTTCAGTTGTGTGCATTTGAAGAAATTAAATATCACGTGTCTCAAATAGTGAAGGAAAAGCATCGTGAGGAAGCCTGCATACCAGAGAATTTTCTTAATTCTCTGTGTGTGTGAAGTCTGCTAATTCACATTGGACCAGCGTGGTGGACTATTGGCCTAAAACCTTTCTTTCTAAGAGGAGAATCTAGCTCAGCAGTGAGTGTGCTCAGAGTGAGCCGAATACAGGTTGGTACTGATGAAGGAAAAAATATCAAAATGTCTTTTAATTAACAAAATACCTAAATTTACAATAAGGGTCACTGGATCTGGTCTCCACATCCATGGCGGGCAGGTTCTTGGCCTCCACCAGCACGATAGTCACCACGGAGCTCCATATCTGCGCCTTCAGCCGCTTGTTCACGTCGCTCAGCCGAGTGTTCTTCAGCAGGTACTGGAAACAATTTTTTTTTAATTCTTTTTTATTTTTGGCTTGCGCTTGACTACCACCACATCTGATGGAAAGCAATTAAGGTTAGTGTGGATAGTAGTCGCGCTTGCCTGGAAAGTGCCAATTCACTCTTGCCTTGAAGGTGTTAAGATTTTCGGCAGGAAACACAGACGCCGGAAGGGCATTTTACAGAAAAGTTTTAGAAATAACAATGAATCCTATCCTACTCCTACTAATATTATAAACGCGAAAGTTTGTATGGATGTTTGGATTTATGTTTGGATGTTTGTTACTCTATAACGCCGCTACTACTGAAGCAATTTAGCTGAAATTTGGAATGGAAATAGATTTTACTCTGGATTAACACATAGGCTGAAATAATCCATGGTTTCCCGAAATTTGCGAAAACTGATGATTTTGATGATATGACTGTTTGTTACTCTTTCACGCCTTAACCACTGAACCGAATTAGATAAAATTTGGTATTAAGGCTTTTTATCCCGGAAAAATCCATGGTTCCCGAGGGATTTGTGATAAACTAAATTCCACGCGGACAAAGTCGCGGGCGTCCGCTAGTTTTAGGTTTAATAATAGTAGTAGGCTTTTATAGCTTGGCAACTTCGTTCGTAACACTCCCGATGTTGCGCGCGGGCCGGGGGGCGTGTAGCGATGAATGAAAAACCCACGACTGATTCACATCATATCCCCGCACGCACGATTTCACACCCGCGCAGTCTTTTCACCCGTCACCTGCATATCATGGGAGTGTTATCAACGAACTTTTTTGATTCTTTTTCGGGTTTAAGTTTCAAATAGAAACATATAAAGACGATATAGGGAATTTTAAAAACCAACCAAGCACCGTTTCCGTAGCAGAATATCGACTGACCCGTTTTAGAGATACCTGTACTTAGAGATACAAATACGCGTACGATACGCGTTTAAATAAATAAATACGAGTGTAATCGTTGAAAGGTTAGTTACAGCGTTCTGCTTCTGCCACTGCGCATTCTGTAAAGTTACAGCGATGTTACATCGCTCATTTTAACAAATACAATTAAACTCGTTATAAGCAAATACATAGACGAGTAAATAGCGAACTCACACCCCTGATCTTAAATTAATGGGTATTAATATTTTAATTAAAACATCAATAAAACAAATGAGTGTTATTCACAGGATTATTATGTACCACAACAATACAAAGACATGCACCGCCACCAAAACATATTCACATCAATACCCTATGAATACTGTCGCCTTTCCTCATAAGCCGAGGGAACCGGTTGCCAATCTTCTCGAGGAGTTCACAACAGGTGTTATTTGGAGTTGGAATGTTGCGTTTGGATCCAGGTGGTAGACTTCCAGCTCTTGGGCGGATTTCTGACGTTCTGTGAGAGAGATGACTTTTTTTAATTTTTTACTTCTTAGGTATATGATATTTATGATAGGAGTTATAATAACTTGCTTAATATCATATTATGGCAGCGTTCGGCTCTGATTTCATCTGTACACAAGACATCCAATACAATTCTACGTGAATTTAATGAATTTTTATTTCATTTACTTTGCGCTAGTTCATGAAGTATTAGTTATTTTGGATAAGCATATAGTTTGAATTTCTCCAAATTATAGTACAAAAATCTCATTATAAACATATTATTTCAGTGTAACAAATACTAACTAAGCTAAGCTAGCTAGTTAGAGTCAATACCCAGCGGCGTATCTTGCTTTGCCCCTGTTTCACAATTACTTGGGTATTTGGGTAATTGGGTATTAATTAATTGTATTACACAATTAATTAAAACCCAATATACGAGCGACAAATCCCGAAAATCACTTAGACGGAGAACTAGAGGTGCTAGAGGTTTAGAACTTAGAGGTTGCAGGGAGCCGCTGAATGCTGGCGGATCGAAACTGTGTTGTTTAGAAGTCTATCGGCTGCTAGTGATGATAATGTAGGCGTATACTTTAGTGTTATCAAATGTTACAAACAAATATTACAGTTAAGCTTGAACTTACGAATAAATAATGTGCCTAATTGGCATAACTGTCGGCCATAAAAGCGGCGACCCAACGCTTAACGAGCTTGCAACTGCTAGTTTAGTTCCGTAAATTTCCAACTAAAGACTTTTTAAAAGAAAATCCATGATTAAAAAAAATATTAATCTAACAGTGAATCTTAAGATGTAAAGTGTAAAGTGCATTTGAATTTTTTTATTAGGTATATCTGTAAAATTAATATTTCTTTAAAAAATATCTTTTTAATTGCTGTTATTTTTTTTAATGAAATATTCTTGTTGTAGGAGCAGGAAATACTTATACATACACAAAAAGTTATAGTATTATAAAATCATCAATTGAGTTAATTAATATCCATAAAAATAATAGCACCTTCGGATACCTTCGGTTTTAAGCTTTTTATTACCCACCCCCGTATTAGAGCAAATTAAAACATTGTAACTATAATAATTTATGGAAAAACGTTGTGGATTGCAGTTTCCTTCGATAGATTTCGATTTCGATACGGTTCTAATTTTTTTAATAATTATCCTTTTTCTAAGTAATCCTTGTATCAGAGTTGTTTGCTCTTAAGGCAATAAATGATTGGATCGCAGTTTCCTATTTCGAATTCCAAATTTCTGGTTCACAGATGGTGCATAAACATTTCACAACATTGCGTTCCATTTTTCACGCGAGCGCACACCACTGGCCGGCGTACATGGCTCTCGCAACAAAACATACATCATACAATCTCCTTGCGTTGCTACATGATCGTAAATGTTGCAATTTATTATATTCCACTGTATCAACTACGTTGTGTGAATAAAACTACATTTATGGATTGTTTTGTTGTGTTTGGACTCAGACGTAATTACAAAAATATGAAAACTAATGTCGAACAAAGTTTATGATTCACAACACTTGTCAGGACAACTTAATTAACAAATAAAACTGTAACCAAAATAAGACCCTAGACTGGCAGAGGCAGACCTTGAGTGAAGTCACGCACATGTGAACGATTTGTGTAGGGTTAAAGGCAGATATCTAACACTCCCCTTTTCCACTCGAGTCACTCTCCCCGCCTATCCCAAGTAACCCATAAAGTATTACACAACAAGAGATGTGGACGGCTCGAACGCCATGAGCAGACTGAAGCCATCCATGTACTGCAAGTCGTTGCAACGCGGCGATAACATTTTTTTTATTCTTTACTAGTTAGCCCTTGACTACTATCTCACCTGATGGTAAGTTATGATGCAGTCTAAGATGGAAGCGGTCTAACTTGTTAGGAGGAGGATGAAAATCCTCACCCCTTTCGGTTTCTACACAGCATCGTACCGGAACGCTAAATCGCTTGGCGGTACGTCTTTGCCGGTAGGGTGGTAACAAGCTACGACCGAAGCCAGACCTGGACTAATTAAGAAAATCTCAATCTGCCCAGCTGGGGATCGAACCCAGGACCTCCGTTTTGTAAATCCACCGCGCATACCACTGCGGCACGGAGGCCGTCAAAAGTTACACTAAAGTTAATATAATACGCCTACATAATCATCATCATCATTAGCAGCCGATGGACGTCCACTGCTGAACATAGGCCTCCAGTAAGGACTTCCCAACAACACGGTCTCGATCCATCAGCATCCAGCGGTACAACATATAGTAACTAATTTAAATGGATGGACATAAGATTTTGATATATTTTTTTAATTGGGTAAAGTTCCACTTAACTGGGATGATTTTAACGGTTTTTCATCTAAATCATCTTAAAAATTATTAAGTCATTTATAACTTGTTTTTTCTAGGTATATAGTTATTGAAACATGCAAGCAAGGAGCTTCGCTTTGAAGTTCTTAGTTAAAACAATGATATAAACTGTCGTTGAGTTAAAATAAAATTGTAGAAAACATAACCTGTAACCAAATCGATAGCAAAAATCATGGAGTCTATTTCAAGTACTTACGAAAGATATGGTTTAATGAACGTAAGCGTTATGGTAAATAGGCTTATGATAAGCTTTGCTCCAACAGTTTGCTTAATGATAAAAGCATTAGCGTATATTGTACATTAAGCCCCCATTCGCACGAGAGTTTTTTTAACGAACGTTAAAAAAGCGTTCAAATACAACAAATGCATTCCCAAGTATATGTTCACATGACAGCGTTTTTAAAACACGACGCTTTTTCTCGAGCAGTGTTGCATTTTCAATTTTGGGCGTTGGAAACAGAGCTTCATTTAACTTTATATTTGAACGCTTTTTTAACGTCCGTTAAAAAAACTCTCGTGCGAATGAAGACTAAGCCGAACAAAGACTGACCCGTTGTGTCTATTTACAAAAAGGAGGGACAGGTAATTTTTGAGGAACCTTTTGAAATTACTGTACTTATCTAAATTAACATTACGAGTATAGAGAGGTATGATTTTTTCGTTTATTTGTTATGATATAACTCAAAAACTAGTCGACCAATATTAAAAACTCTTTTATCATTAGAAAGCTACATCTTCACCAAGTAACTAAGGTCATTTTGGATATTTATAGTCCTACAGGAATGTTTGAACTACAAAGGTGAAACCGCATGTAATTAAATGTACGTGTAAATCTTGAATTTTTTGAATTTTATTTGAATTTACAAATTATTCTTGACTCAGTAATCTCATGAGCAAGTATTTTGATAGTTTTCGTGTTTGGCCTCAACCAGATTATCATCATACGCAACAGTATCAACAGCAATCATTGCACGGTTCCCTGACCAATTCATTACAAAATTAGACAAAATAGCTACAAATACAAATGAAAAGTCTAAAAAATACCTTTCATCACTAGAAGACAGGCGAGATAAACAGGATTCACTCGAACTGTAGAAGCTGCAGTCATCATCTATAGCTAGGTTTGATGTCGACACACATCTCCTATATAGAACGCCATTTCTTTCTACTGTAAGGAATTCTTTGCAAATCTGTTTAGGATCGACGTTCATAGGTTCATCTATAATGACAGATGGAATCGATAATCGATCTGTTTGTGTATCTGTTGAATTTGAAGACGTTTCATCTGTAGGGTCTTTATCATCAGAATTCGTTTCTCGGTCTCCATTAGAACTTCTGTCTTCTGAAAGATTTGACTTAAGCTTCGATATTTTTGCTTCTATTTTAGTTTGCATCTGATCCTGAAAGTCTTCTACACGATTGTTGATCTTTTCGTGTAGTTTGATCAGGCGATTCTTCAGCCTTTCCAATTTGTTTTCTTTGTCGGACATTTTCGCTTCGTCGAATCCAATTTTGTGCAAGTACTGTTATTTATTTGACATCTTTAAATTGTCTTAATCACTTTTCTAATACACAGAATTTTTCATATCAACTCATTGTAATAGGTCTCGATGGATCGACTGAAAATTCTATAGCAATGAGTAAAACTAGTTTTAATACCAATAGCTTGGCAAGTACAATATTGAATTTAATGTTATACTATTCGATATATATTTACAGTTCCCGTTGTATTGTGATTCTCGGAAATCACAATTGGACACCCGGACAAAGGACTCGATTTAAAATTTAAATAGCCTTGTGAGCCGATAGCATATTGATACGAATAATACAGTAGTGCAGAAATACAATTTGCACAACAAACACACGAGTATGTGAATAGCGATTACGCGTTATTTTTTGTTAATATTAAAAACTCTTTCGAATGCTTTTTTCCAATATAATAACAAAAACATTATAATAAATATTAGCTGTCCCGACAAACGTTATTTGGCCTTGTAAATTGTGGGGTGGGTCACACTTATCATTTAGGGTTATGAATAATAGATATCCGATATGCATACAAAATTTCATAAAAATCTGTGCAGCCGTTTTGGAGAAGTTTGATAAAAGATACCGAGACACGAGAAATTTATAAATAAGATTATACTCCTATCTAATATATAAAATTCTAGTGTCGCGGGGTGCATACATAAATGCAAAATTATCTTAGAAACTGTATAGCATGGCTATTCTTTAACGATGTTCTATATAACTCGCATGTGCGAGTTTCGATTTCACCGCCATCTTTCTCATTCTACAGTTAAGTTTTAAGTTTTAAAGTGTTAAGGCTTAAGTTTTACTAACGTTTGCCCGTAGCTGTAAAACGGAGGTCCTGGGTTCGATCCCCAGCTGGGCAGATTGAGATTTTCTTAATTGGTCCAGGTCTGGCTGGTGCGAGGCTTCGGCCGTGGCTAGTTACCACCCTACCGGCAGAGACGTACCGCCATGCGATTTAGCGTTCCGGTACGATGTCGTGTAGAAACCGAAAGGAGTGTGGATTTTCATCCTCCTCCTAACAAGTTAGCCCGCTTCCATCTTAGACGGCATCATCACTTACCATCAGGTGAGATTGTAGTCAAGGGCTAACTTGTCAAGAATAAAGAAAAGAAAAAAAGCTTAGCTCGTATTCGTGTGGATTTTATTCAGACAATGTAGAGACAGAATAACAAGTCTTATAAAAGCCACGGAATGAACAAAATTGATGACACTATAAAAGCATAGATAGCCGAGGGAATTATTCTTAGAATAGCAAAATAACAAAATCTTCGGCTGTATTCGATAAAGATTTATAGCTAATTTCGATGAAACAAACCTTTTCAGCTTTTTTGTTCGAGGAAAAATAACATACAATGTGCTGTTTTATTTTTCCTCGAATAAAAAGTATCAACTACTAATATTATAATGCAAGTCTGTCTGTCTCACTAAATATAAGGTTAGCGGTTTTGTGTGACTGTAACCCACATTTTGGGTCATATGGTAAAATCAATTTTTCATACATATCTACTGTATCTAAATACTAAACTAAATATATCAAACATTGAACTAAGGTCATATTAGTCAAAGGTCGTATTTATTCAATTGGTATTTTATCCTTAAGAATGAAAGCTTGTTGGTACATTTGAATAAAAACCATTTCCACGCGTACGGACGAAGTCGTATAGGATCGCTAGTTTCCTATAAACCGTGTTAGGTATTGTTTTCGTGAAAATTCTGTTGTAAATCTATTAACGACCTGTTAAATCTTTCCTGGAATTAACTGTTATATTCCAAACTAGCGGACGCCCGCGACTTCGTCCGCGTGGAAGTCGTTGTAAACTTTCAACTACCCCTATCCTACCCTACCCTATCCCAACCCTACCACTACCCTACCCCTACCCTACCCTACCCCTACCCTACACTACTCCTACCCTACCCTACTTAACCCTACCCTACTCATTAAGGCTGCACTTCTTTATTTATTCCCCCCCCGCGAGTTGCATCGAGCGCGGCAACCGTTACACAAAAATAATCCATATAGCATGAATTAGTATTCACGCGCGATGGCTTAGCGTATTTCTTGTATAACTTTGGTGTTTCTTTACCGATTTCTATGATTCTTTTTTTATTGAATAGGTAGTAATGTTAACTTTTTTAGTTAGGGATGAGTGATGAGTGTTATAAATATAAGAGTAGGCAAATATAATTAGAAAGCTCCGAACTGCTAAGCTATCGGGAGTTACACGTGTTATTGTGAGTCAACCATAAAAGATAGACATATATATGCTGTTGTGTTTTTATAGATAATTTTAAGAAGAACATTTCCGTCATAAATGATTCCCATGTAGCTTTAACCATTAAGGCTGTACACGCGACGGAAGCTTGAAAAATTGAGTAACTTCTCCCGTTTTCTCAACATTTCTCTTCACTGCTCTGCTCCTATTGATCGTAGCGTAATGAAAAGTATACTATAACCTGCCCAGGAGTATGTAGAATAATTGTACCAAATTTCGTTAAAATCCGTCCAGTAGTTTTTGTTTCTATAAAGAACATACAGACAGACAGACAGACAGACAGACAGACAGACAGACAGACAGACAAAAAATTTACTGATTGCATTTTTGGCATTAGTATCGATCACTAATCACCCCCTGATAGTTATTTTGGAAATATATTTCATGTACAGAATTGACCTCTCTACAGATTTATTATAAGTATAGATTTCGAGGAAACAATATATTAGTGAGAAACCTGTCATAACGTTTCTCAACTTTGTTCTCTCATATATCGAGATGTTGTGTAATGTAATATATAATTGTGGAAATACTCTAATGTAATAAATAGCTTTCAGTTAGCCTGTATGCATAAAAGCATCGCCTTCAAATTAATCAGTAGGTAATCAACGGAAAAGCATAAGTAACATAATATGATGTTATTTATCGCTTTTTAGTTTAGTTGGTACTTTTTATGTTTTTGAAGTCAGAAGCAGTTTTTTTATTATAACTTTTTATTTTTCCATTTTTAGGGTAGTCTTACTAAATATAGATCTAGGCAAGAAATATTTCGCCAAATTACGTTACAATCCGTTATCCCTAATGACAGTTACAACCCATAAGTGGAAAGTCCTTGTCAATACAAATTAGTGATACCCAAGCACAAGGTAGCTAGTGTAAACAGTTGAGGAATTCCATTAAATGTCCTTCGTCTTCATCATCACACCTCTAATGATAATCAAAACCCATCAAGCTGGAACGTTCTCATCAATACAAATTAATCAAACCCAATCACAAGATACCTATTGTCCAGAATTGTAGCGATTTATTACCCGACGTGGTTCGATTACGATTTTTGAAAGTTTCCCTCGATTTCTCCAGGATCCCATCATCAGATGCTGACTGAGGACAATGGGACAAGGGGGTCCCCCTTAGGAGTATACCCTTTCAAACAAAAAAAGAATTATCCAAATCGGACCAGGCGTCTTCGAGTAATCACGTAACATATATACAAAAAAAAAACGTAGACTCGAATTGAAACCCTCCTTCTTTTGTGGTGGTCAGCATAAGGATGAGAAGCTGTTTAAGATTTACTAATGGTTTCGAGAAACCGCGGCGAGGGAGTTAAACTTGCACTTGGTTGGGTTTTTAACTTATTCATAACTGCTATATAATGCAAATTGTGACGCGCTTTAAAGAACCTAATTAGTAATAGGTATTTACACGTAATACGGCTAGCGTCATATTTCCAACGGCTTTTAACGTAAGATGAGATAATGCTCCAGCGATATGTACGGAATATTGCTTTAGATTAACTGTAATTAGCTGTGATGACCGCCTATCTGGTAAACTTCGATAGCTGTATTGTTTCGTAAGTCTAGTATGTTCTCCTATGTACTTGTTTATTTTACATATAAGCGCCATCCTACTTCCTATTCTACTAATATTAAAAACAAGTTTGTATGTTTGTTACTCTTTAACGCCGGCACTACTGAACCAATTTGGCTGAAATTTGGAATGAAAATAGATTTTGCTTTGGATTAACAAATAGGCTACTGTTTTTCCCAAAATAATCTACGTTTTCCCAGTTTTTTATACGTATATTTAGTATTATATACGTATTTTTAAAAAATCTCGGAATTAAATAGACTCTGGTTATAGGTAAAAACACGAATTACAAACGTATTTTTTTTAAATATTCTCGAAATATAATAGACCTAGCACAATGAAAGGAGCGTTTGTGACTATCTTTTCATACACAGATCTCTGAAAGTGCATTTTTCAGCTATTCACAAAACAGTTTTCAAAGCGTTTACTTGTTCGGCGTACATAATGAGAGCGTGATTGACTCGTCGCTGCACAAAAGCTCGACGTTTACAGTCTGTACTCATAACTCTTATATTGAAGTTTTTTTTTATCTATACACATCTATGAAATAATATATGCTAAAATGCATTGCTACAGTTAGACAAGGAGTTTTCCAATTTTTAATTACAGTGCATACCCTAGTTAAAAACCTTATACACGCCACTGGTAATACGGGGATAAAATATGACACTCACAAATAACGTGGCTTCCTAATAATGTAGTAGATAGTTCTAGAAATTATCCACTACAACCTCATAAGCTCACAAACTCGCATACTTTAAACACTAATATTATAAAGGTGAAAGTTTGTGTGTAAGTGTGTAAGTATGTTTGTTCCTCTTTTACGCTGCAGCTACTAAAGAGATTGGGCTGAATTTTGGAATGGAAATAGATTTTTCTCTGGATTAACACATAGGCTACTTTTCATCCCGGAAAAATCCATGGTTCCCGCGGGAATCTAGAATTTACTTATTTTTAGGGTTCCGTACAATCACATATAAACAGAGCCCTTCTAGGATCAATAGTGTTTTTCGTTACAGTTTCACAAATTCGATCGAAGAGATCGAACGTGAATACAGAGATATTCACGTTCGATCTCAAATCTATTTCATAAAAGAATTAATCATAAAATAATACCAAGATAATATACAAAAACAGTCCATATTACGGGCAGTAATAAATTATCTCTTGGGAAATTACGAGAAAGAATTTAGAAATGTTTGGGAATTTCAACTTTGGGGAAGGAAATGGAGGGGGAATGAAGTCGAAGTCTGTTGCATGTCTCTAAAGCAACTAAATTAACATAAAGAACAGAATAATTCTTTTCTTTACGTACATAGATAATGCTGGCACAAATTATGTTGTTACAACTTCCTTCCAACATTTACGACATTACGGTAGGGTTGCCAGAAGATAGAACACATTTTTGAATAAAAAAATTCAACCGACTTCCAACTCAAAAATTAACTTTAACTAAAAAGCAAAAAATAACATCTTGCCTATGTGCTACCTTCTGATCAGTTTGAAGGCAATGCCAAGCTTGTGATGTTTTAATAAAGTACCTCCTTTTTGGAAGTCGGTTAAAAATAAACAATACCTACTTATTACCTATATGCCATACATATTTTTCCTGGGTTCCAGTAATGGGTTTTTTTTAACCGAGAAATTCTCGAAGAGCACTTTAAGCCATCGATCCAGTCGGTATAATTACCATCTCAAAAGATCGTTTAACATGACAATCTCCGTATAAGTTAATAAAAAAAAAATCATTACAAATTCGTGGGACACAGTTTGGTATTCTATCTATATAATCTATAATCTCTATCTAAAAATACACTATTGGATAGATAAAGGATCAAAGAGTTCGTCACGCTAAATGCACATGGTGGGAGGAAAACTTGTCGCCGCCATTTTATGGATATTTTTCTTAATTTAAAATTTATTTTTTGTTGTATAGTTGCCAAACTTATGTAAAGATAACAGATTAATCGTTGACTGAAAATGGCTTTTATTCGATAGCGTTTAAGTGTTCAGTGGCAACCCTAAATGTACAAACTACGGACCGGAGTTGTGTACCCGAATTAATAGAGCAATTTCCTGCGGCTACCAAGAAAGACCTTGAGTACTATGGTGTCAGATCCGTCGGGAATAGATCTTTATTTTATTACACTAGAGGATGGATAAAGTAAGTTTTTTTTTTAATCTTTACAAGTTAGCTCTTGACTACAATCTCACCTGATGGTAAGTGATGATGCAGTCTAAGATGGAAGCGAGCTAACTTGTTAGGAGAAGGATGAAAATCCACACCCCTTTCGGTTACACGCGGCATCGTACCGGGACCATCCGGAACATTAAATCGCTTGGCGGTATGTCTTTGCCAAACATTCACTGTCACGGGCTTTTAAAGAGGTACAATTCCGTGTTCATGACATTTTTGCTTATATAGTTTCCTCAGTTTACGCAGCGCACAACTGTGAAAAATAATATTTTTCCCCGTGTATGATACCTTTTTCACTGATGCTTTGCTCCTATTAGTCATAATGGTGTTATATAGCCTACAGCCTCATCGATAAAATTACTATCTAACGAAAAAAAATCACTTCAATCTAATAGTTTCCGAGATCAGCGCGTTTAACCAAACAAACGAACTTTTCAGCTTTATGGTATTAGTACAATCATGGATTCGTCTACTTTAATTATTTGCGCTTCTTTATGTGTAATTACGGTTTTACTGTTGGTTAAAGAGCCTTCCTCGATAAATGGACTAAATAAGTATACTTCTAGTATATACTTAATATCTTAAAAACGTAAAGTTAGTGGTGTTGTAGGAGGTAATTTCTGGATCTACTAAACAGACTTTTAAAATTCTTTCATCACTAGAAAGCCACATTATTTATAAGTGTCATAGGCTATATTTTATCCCCGTATTCTCACGCGAACGAAAACTACGCGGTATAAACTGCGGGCGTCGGTTAGTCTATAATACTTGTTCGTATTCATGGTTTTACTATTTACGTAGATGTTGTTAATTTGTATCCAGCTATTAGGATACCAAATTTGATCAATTTATGCGTCTCTAACGAATATGTGAATTTAATTATCTTAACAAATTGGTAACCCACGCAGGCATCTACTTGACCAGTAAAGGTTCTTTCTAGTTCAGCGTTATTCTTTGTTATTTTTTCTAATTGTTAAGTTCACCTTAGACCTTCTCTTACAATTACATAATCTTTGAGTGTCTCACAGAGACATTCAAAGACTACCTAATTGTAATGCAACTCCACTACTACCCCAGTTAAATAAGAAAAATAAATAGGTCAACCTCGTAATGAGAGGTAAAAAGCTGTAAGCTCGTTTACACTTTTATTTTAGTGCTACAAAAATTGTCTCAAAAGTCTCATAACATCTCGAGTCTGCGTCGTAGATAAGGTCAAATGTCACAAAAATCAGTTTATCACGATATCATTGGTTTGACGTACTTGACAGTCAACGATTTTTATACTATTGGATATGTTACGTGCCTACAATATCACTGCAAAAAGTAATCCGAATTTAGCTACTCCACTGAGCTACTCTACTTACATTATAATATTTATATTCTTGCATATGAAATTGGCGTTTTGTAAGGGAGGAAAATAAAGTCGATTTTCTTTTAATATACGCGTAATATATTTATTTAATTAAAGTATGTACCATTTACTATCTATGCACTTTTGCCATGTTAATGCTAACTATAGGTAATTCATTGATCTTCTAGAGGTATAAAATCTTTGGTAGTAGATCTTCATAAATAAGCAAGATCTAGGTAGGTAAGTGCTTATAATCCAAATCGATTTAGTTTCTTTTTGTGTTATTCAGTAAATTACCTATAATTTTTCACATTTATAATATCAGAAGCATCATATACGAAGTTAGTACGATTATAAGTTATATAATTGATAAATGAATAACATAAATAATTAATGTTACTCAAAGTTATGTGTATTATTTAATAATAACTAATGGATAAAATAATTATGTACGTATCGATTATCTTATATAGGTACCTACCTACTAAACCAGGAAAAACAAATATAAAACTAATATTTTACCGTACGTACTGCAGCAGTTTTTTGTAGGTAGGTATTTAGGTAGGTAGCTTATATCTATTTTTTATTATGTAGCTTATGGTTTTTTTTGACTAAGCCTTTATTTATTTATTGCTGATCCTAATTAACATTTTTATATACTTATATTAAAAGTTTGCACCTAATTATAATCTACCTCATTGGATTTCCCGGTTTAGTGTTCTGTGTGCCTAGTGGGAGTTTTCAATATTTTCATACTGTTACTATCACGTTGACGTAAACGCAAATTTATATGGAATTGAAACAGTTGTACAGTAGAAGCCACTAGATGGCATTGTTTCAATTCCTTAGAAAATCGCGTTTACGTTACGTGACGGTAACAGTATCAAACTGCCACTAGGCCCTCAGAGTGACCTGTGACTGTGATATATAAGCCTTTTCCAGTTGTTTCCATTATTCTTTGTTTACCTACCTATAGATTTTCTTAGCCAGGTACCCAACGATATTTTATACTAGAGATAGGGCACTAGCACATCAAAACCGAGGCAATTTCATTTAGTCGCAACGAAAGTTATTTAAACAAATAATACCAAAATATTGTCTACAATATCGAATTGTGTGTTTAGGAAGTGTAAGAACTATATATAAATAAATGATAAATATAAAATGTACCTAAGTAAACACAAAATTATGCATGTGTGCAGTCTCAGTCTCAGTGGAGTCGCTAAATTCGGATTACTTTTTGCGGTGATTTGTAGGCACGTAACATATTGGGTACCTGCAATGATTATTTTATAAGTAATAGAGTACCTATAAAATAATTATTGCAGGTACCTAATGTATTAGATACATTAAATATCGAATTTTTGTTATCTAATTTATCTGTATTAGCAACCGTTTAGCGAAACTTAAATAATTTAATGCAATAGGTACATTTTAAAAGTTGAAACCTTTAAAAACTCCCTACAGATATATTCAAAACTAACAACGTAAATAAATAGAAAACTGCATCCAACTTAAAAAAAACATCTCTTCACTTTACACTAAAAGCACGTAACACACTCATAAAGTAAATAAAAGCTACGTAAACACTCTTTTTAGGTAACTTTGTACAATGTTTACAATTTTTTGTTAATTCCTTGTTATATTTTTACGTTTTTCGCCTTTTATATTCTCAAGGTTAACATAATTCGATGGCGAGACGCGCACGAACCCGCGAAGCCGGTCTCGGACTGCCATATTGTATGTTTGTAGCTATAGTTCACTAGTAACTATAGTACAGTATAAATACCTATCGTTGTTTTTTGTTGTAATGTATTACAGAGCAATGTAAAAACAGAGCTTTAAATATTTTATGGTGCCATACTTCAAAAAACCGGAAACTTTATAAGTATGATTTAATGATTTCGTGGTTGTCTGTCTGTCCATTTATTTGTGTCTGTAAATACCTTGTTCTCAAGACAGCGTCGAAGTATCAGGCTAAAATTTTACGAAATATTGCAGTCTCCAATTATTTTGAGCTGTGAAAAATAAAAACTTCTATGCTGCATTATTGGATTGGCAAGACTCAAATTTTCAACGCTTTTGATATGTATCTTCCCAATGATTAAGAATAATATGAAATTAAATGTAAGAAGCAACATCTTAGACCGCAAGTAAGGGCAATTTGATATCCGCAAAAGGTACTTCACAATAAATTACAAAAAACAGAAAAAAAAGTCTTTACGAGTATTAATTCATTTTTTGTATTTTAACAATAACCATAGATGATCGATCGTTAACTATATGACATCTATGTCGATGATCACGGATGTAAAAGTTAAAAAACGTTCCTCTGATCTGTGATGCCGATAATAAACTTTTATCAATTAATAACTATAATATCCAAACAGAAAAAAAGATCAAACTTCACGATGCAATCATCAAAACAATCCAAGTTTCACTGTTAATTTTCCTCGTATGTTTTTATTCAAACACACCGTACACCGAGGTTGAATTATTTAGCGAGACGAAACGTAAGCTCGCGCGCTCGGCAAATAGCAACTTACTGCTTCACTAATTGCTTCAGATATGATTGTGTTGAGCTATACAGAGCAAACGCGAGCAATAGATAAGTTTATATTTGTACAAGCGTACGCCCGTGACATCGTCCGCACTTAAAAGTCCTTTCTTCGGTTATCTCGCAAAATCTGTTCTTAATGGACGTCTACTAATTATATGCTATCTTCATTTCAACTGTGGACGTCAAGCTGTTTTCTATATTTCGTGATAGTAACCTTTCTCTTCTATACATTAGAAGTTGCTTGCCATAAATAATTTAACTGTAATGTAATAAGAAATTACTCTGTTCTTTGAATAAAATTAAAAAGTGAGAAGAGGTTATAAATAAAAGAACAATTCTGATGATCTTGATTTTTTGGAAAAAAATTACCAAAATCTGTAATCTTTGTCTCTGTACAAAATTACTCTGCGCTCGAATTAAAGTTCAATACACCTTATATTTATGTTTTAAAAACGCCTGACGATGGACTTGGACGTAATATGTATAATTACTATACTAGCTGACGCCACACGGTTTCGACCGCGTAGTTCCCGTTCCCGTAGGAATACTGGGCTACCTAATGCTGGAAGAATTTTTCAAATCGGACCAGTAGTTCCTGATATTAGCGCGTTTTAGCACTTTTGTTTATTATTGTACTTGGGCCTGTAGCCATGTGACAGTTGGGACTGTGATTCTTTTTCTACAAACGCTAACTAAAACTAATTAAATGTATGGGAATGACAGATCCGGTCGATAACATGATCACGTGACCTGTCGATTGCAAATGTAAGTCATATACATTAATTGATTTTCAAAGAGTTTATGATCGTAGAAAGAGAATCGACGTGCTAGGGGCGCAGACTCTGTGCAGGCTAACTGTCATTATAGTTCATCTATACTAAAGTAGAAGTAGGTACCATACATTTATTAATGTTCAAATCGTTTATGATCGTAGAAAGAGAATCGACGTGCCACTTGGCTAGGGGGCAGGCCCTGTGCAGGCAACTGTCATCATAGTTCATCTATACTCCAGTAGAACTAGGTAAAGTGTTATGTCATCATAAATAACGTCAGTACCAGTCATGCCGCACCTCAGTTTTTCGTTTTTGTTCCCCGAGCCATGACTCAGCACTCTCTGTAAAAATTACACCGTTTACGTGCAGTTTATATTGGTCACTGTTTTTCCGTATCTCTAAATGACATATATCCCAGGCAATTGGAAAAGAACATTGGGTGGCTTGATTGTTGAAGTCCGAATTACCTACTCTAGAAATAACACAATCAGACTTTGACTTTGTTTCATGACTTTTTTTTACGTTTTACGTTAATTAAAGCCATTTAACCAATTTTGAATAGTTTTAGTAAGAAGACAGACATGACTTTAGAAAGGAATAAAGGTTACAATTTAACTCAAAAATAAATATTAAGGAGGATAATATCATTAAATCCCTAATTTTTAAGAAGAATTCGTAAAAAAATCATGGACTATCGGTCAAATATAAAGTGTCAGTAAATGGCTTAAATTGAGTTGTAATTAAAAAATATCTAACCATTTCCTTCGAGAGTCTTGTAATCCGTTCATATAGAACTTTAATTTACCGTGCGCTCCTGTTTCCTAAAGCCTTTAAACTTACGAGACGTAGGATTAAACTTTTCCAATATAACAATGTAATGTTTTCAACAAATGTAATATATTACATTAGGGGTGCCACCAGTTCGGATATATCCGGACATACGAGTAATATTCTTTCACAAATAGGTGTGATAGGTAGATGATATACTCATACATGATAGAGTAACAATACTCTTTGCCATAGATACTTTAGTTATTTATAGAAGTTTGCTCAGGCCCAATAAAAAATTGAGCATCTCATTAAGATGAAGCTAGTCACAGAAAATTAACTTGATAGTAATAAATTGTAAAAATGTTCCACGGATACTGGGCTATTAGGTTGTAGTAGTAAAAACCAAAGAGTCAGCAAAGCAAAAATGCAATTTTTAATCATTAAGTTGATACAGGACTTAATACGGAAACCTCTTTAACAACAAAACGTTGTTAAGCAACTCTCAGAGATGGATGATGATAAATATAAACATTATGTTATCGCTTTCCTGAAGCATTCGAAAAAGTCCTTAAGTTTAATTTGAAACAAAAAAAAACATAAACTATCAATAAAATACGTTTAAGGTTAATAATATACTTAAATAAATTTATTTCATAGTATGTAATAAATTAAATGAATTAAGTGATAATTTGAATCTTGTCCATGTCCTGCCTTGCTTTTAAACTGGCAACCCTACCTACGTAGGTGTTGCACAGGTTTCCCATTTCGATACCTTCTAAAGGACGTGAGTTTTACAAGAAACTTGTTATTTCTTGTGAAATAACTTTCATCCCTATGGAGTTGGGAAAAATGGGGATTAAGGCTTACTTACTGATTATCTCACGGACGAAGTCGCGGGCGTTCTCTAGTAGGTACTTATATACTGGAACTTACCGCTTCTTTATCCTCTTGAGACTTCGGATACAGGGTTACGTTGAGGACAATCTCGCCCAGGTCCAGCGAGGGTTTGTTGGGGTCTCGGAGACACAGAACGAGGTCGTGGGCCCGGCCGAGCTCGAGCGCCGTGAGGTCCAGCTGGCAGGACCCCATGAAGTCATCTTGAAGCCCCCAGTCGTAGTCGAACACCTACAGAATGATGACGTAATGACACTTATTTTTTTTTTTTAATAATAACTTCTTTACGCACACATGACTCGGGGTGTAATGCGTTACGAAAAATGTAATTTTGACGACGTTGAGAGGAAAAGCTAAAATTTTATTTCAGTCGTTTGGCTGTCCGTTCCAACTACCACTGGACAGATTTTGAACTTTTAGCTTTTTTTTTAATAACAAATTAAAAAGCAAACTCTTGATTGTTATCTCACCTGATGTTAAGTGACAATACAGACGATGGAAGCGGGCTTACCAGGAAGAGGTAAATGTTTATACTACTCATAACTCTGACGTTTTTTTATACGGACGGAATTTTTATATTGAATCTTGACTCTTGTCATGATGGGGGCCAGACCCCAGGAACTAATCCTGGATACGCAAATGAACGTCAGAGAAGTCGTTTATGTTATATGCAGTAGCTAATTAGGATATAAACCCTGGCTGAGTTTGTCGTGGGCTTCTCTCAGACCAAGGCGCACTTGGAACCCTCGTTTGATTTTAAGTTTTCAATTAATTATCAATTTATCACCATTATCTAGTAATATTATTACCTGACGTTACAAAAGTGTTCGTTAACTAAGCTTTGAAATAAATGAATTTTGACTTTGATACGATAAGAGGACTTTTCATTACGATATTCCTAAAATGGAATTTATGCTTTTCAAACTAATATTAACTGTCCGAAACTCCTTCAGCAAACGTGTTAGCAATTTGCACCGAATTAATAATTGCATTGAGTTACGGTTCGTACCGAGAACATTGGTGATTTACGACTTTTTGGGGTTTACTATAGTAGTTGTTGTAATAAATCATTTGGTTATGCAAATATATTCATGAATATTGTTACTTCTAGACCCAATTCAGTTTCTAAGCTAAAATCCGAGAAGTTGAACTTCTTTTTGAAAATCCTGAAGTAGGTTTTAACCTCTGAGAATTCTTGAAACAATTTTTTTGACACTATACCTACTATTGTTTGATATTGATCAGTTCTTTAGAGGTAATCTAAAAAACATAGTTTAGGTATATTTTTAATATGGTAGGTACGACATACATATAAAAATATTAAGAAAAGACAGAACTAAATACCATTATTTTTACAAGGTGGATAATAGTAACAATGATTGTAATGAATAATTAGTAAAACAAAAACGAGCCGTCTCTAATTAACTTCCACTGTTCTTTGTACTTTGTAGCGAAAGTCCTAAAATAAGGAACGTAGGAGTTTTGCCGCATTACTAATTAAACGGAAATCAGGTTAGATCTTTGTTTAAATTACACATATACAGAGAACGAACTTAATTAGCAAACGACTCAAGCCTAAATACAATGTCACTCTCTTAGAGTATCTGTATTTATTAGGTTAAATACACTATTGTTAATTTTAGTTTTTTTTTAATTAATTAGTTTTAGTTTTCAGGACTCCCCGAAGGAGGGAAGTAACAGTCGCGTTTCAGGGTTGTCAAAATGCCCAAGTCTACGAAAGGCCGTGAGTTTACAAGTAATCAAAAATAAAAAAAAATATTTGTCGATGCCCCATGCGTTCGCCACGGGCTTCAGATGATATAGCTACCGAGTGCCTGCAATAGCCAGCTAAATCTAATTTATGGAGGCTAAAAGTTTGTCAGTACCTATCATACATACCTTCCTTAAGTACGGGAGTCAATTATCTAGTTTTGTTAATGGTGGCTTTGAAGGTTTCAAGGATCCAGATCTTCAATTGTCTAACTTAGTATAAAACATATGTTTTTTGATGTTTTCAATGTCATATCAATATCATAAAGAATCATACCTCCAGTCGCCAGAACCATCTTCGTGGCTAACCTGTGCTAGATATTCTTTATGTTTGATCTTTGACAGATTTTTTTGAAAGGCAACCTTTCAAAAAAATCAAAGACTGGAGCAAAACAAAGCTAAGACTGGAGGCATGATTTCTCATATTATTCCAAGAAATAAACAACGCCCACAACACACGCCACCACAGTCCAAACTCCATAATATGATAGGATCTTAGACCTACCGTTTTTATTTAGACATACCTTTAACTGTACTGGCTGGAAGGGGTCCTCGATCGGCACGGTAAAACATTCGTCCCACACGGGGTTCAGATCCCTGTACACGATTCTTGACTTGTGCAGCAAACGGCCCCCCGCCTTGAACTTCACGTAGGGGTCACTGGTGCCTGACAACAAACCTGGTTTTGGGACCCCACAAAAGGTTAAGAATTAGAAAAAGAAGCCAAAAATAATAGAACAACTAAAGCTTACTCTATGGTAGGGGACTATTTACCTATGAGTACGAGATGATATCTAATCGAGTTTTAATAGCAATGGTTATACCACTTACAAAGAGCAGATTTCTAGATGAGGATACTACTAAAGAGTAAAATGAAGATCAATTTCATTTTTTTTTACTAAAATTATTCATAGACTATAGACGACGATTATATAAAGATGTTTTTCGTTGACCATAAATTTGGAACTTTAAGGAAACTTAAAATTTAAAACATTAGATTTTTTTCAGCTTGATATTGCCAATAACAACGCCGTACTTTATGTAATAGTTGATTGCGTATTACCGCAGAAACCGCACAGGTTTCAGTGACACTATTCTGTAACGATGTTTTTTAGCTCGATATTGAGTCGAATTCGTCTCTATTTTTAGTTCAGATTTAGAAAGAGAGATAAAGACGAATTTGAAATCACACTGTTGAGTTATAAAAACGTCGTTTTAGAACAGCGTTACTAAATTAACGTTTAAACTTGAATTTCCACAAACTGAATGGATAGTTAACTGCATTCATAGTACGCACAATCACGAATGAGTTATATAACCTAGATGAGACATTTTAGTTGTATTGTGATGTCCATTTACAAAACTAATTTATCAATTTCAATGTGTTGCGGTCTCTGGATTCATGCGGCTTATTTGTTATCTGCGGTTTTTGCAGAAGTATGCGATCAATTCAAACACTGTCGACTTAATGTAAATGTAATATTTATGTATTTAATGTTATTTAAACTAAACTTTATTATCTAGATTTATTTGTAATCTACTGTGTTCAGCTAGTCTATGGGAAGTTTGTTAAAGCAAAAGCGCAAAATAAATGCAATAAAAACAAAATATAAAAGTGCGAAATATATAAGAAAAAAAGTTTTCATACTTTATACGTAAAATATAAAATATATATAGTTTTGTACAAAAAAATATGAAGGTTTTCGTGTTCAGTGTATTTGTGTGTACTTAATATTACAGCAGTGCTTTGCTTTTATGGTAGCGACAGACTGACTTCGCGCATACTACTTGGCGTTTTATATTTTAAGTGTGTTTCCAATCCTAAGCCATTTTGATAGTGCGTTGCGTATAATCAGTATCTCGTTACTATAACTATTAAATTTAAATTATTATTTTACAGTCACTGTCATGGATTAACTTATCTGTGTTATTACCTGTATATCACTCCTTTATAGCCCTTGAACATAAAAATAGCGGGACAGACACTATGCTATTCCAGAGTCTAGACTGTAATCTATATACATCTATAGCAGATTTCATTTATCACTTTCGCTGCGGTACTGATTTTTCTGTACTTTCCTCTGGTGTGGTACGAGGTCGATCGACCTCGTAACTCTTGAACACGCTACACGTACAAGGTCAATTGACCTCGTAACGCAGCGAACGTGTTAGATCAGACAAAACAAACATCCATAGTAGTTTTAAAATACATGTTTCTGCGCATTTGTTTTATTTATTTTTTCCCTGTGAAGTCTCCAAAGATTTATAGCTGAGAACAACCGCAAGGAAAGTGGATTTCTAATCAACAAACCGCATTGAAATCGGTCTATCCGATTGAGAGCTACGATGCTATAGCCAGTCACACAGATATCGACTTCAAACTCACGACACCCTTATTTTTGCGTCAGAAGTTCAAAATGATGATGAATGAAATAGACTAAATCATTCTCAAGTTAAGAAGACCACGTACCCTAGTGTTGATTGAATAACAATCATCCGACCGTCAAAACTTAACTGTTTTGTTACACAGTATGCTAGCCACAAACGGTCAATTATTCTCACGTTGCTGAAAAGCAAACGGCAGTACCCACGCGGCATACTATACAAGTCATGTACGCAGTGACCAACACACGATCAATTATAGTCGTGGGTGTTACGTGCTAAGAAACGTGAGAATAATTTACCGTTTGTGGCTAGCAGTAGGTAACTGATTTGTACTAATACCACATGAACCTTAGTACATATTATATTCTGTGCTTACGCGGGCGAAGCTTTCAGTGTTTGTGACACAACCAAAAATATTTGCTCTACTATAAGTGCTCCGTCTTGTATAGTTACTCAGTCTTCTCTCCACCAAAGTTTGTGAAAAATATTGTCTTTGTCTGATAATTATATCCACAGAGAATAAGACATAAATAAAATTCTACCACAGATAGTCGAAATGAGATCCAGGCAATGACTAATTTTGTCCCCCAAAATTTCCTATCTCCCATTCCGCGTCACCACCATTCCACCTCTTTTTTTTTGTATGCCAAATGCAAAGGTATTATTTTATTACATTGTATAAAACAGTCAATTTATTCAAATTAAATACTCGGCCATTCTGTCGGACGTGTCAATATTGTTTTTATTATGAATTCCTTTTTGTATAACAAACAACAATATAATATTTCGTATGGCGTCTGTTTCCGGATCGGTAGACTTGCACAAGGTTTCCAACGGGTGTAGGGAGAATTCCTTCTGCATATAGGTTTCTAATGAGTGAAGACCTTTCCTTAAGCCATAATCATTATCAAGTCATATTAAGCTCACGGTTAAGCATAAGTCTCCTTTAAGAATGAGAGGGATTAGGCTAATAGTCCATCACACTGGCTCAACGCGGATTGGCAGACTTCACACACGTAGAGAATTAAGTAAATTCTCAGGTATGCAGGTTTTCTCACGCAGTTTTCCTTCCCCGTTTGAGAAACGTGATATTTAATTCCTAAAATGCACACAACTGAAAAGTTGGAGGTGCATGCCCCAGACGGGATTCGGTTCTAAGGCAGAGGCTATCACGAACCTATGCTTAAACAAGGTACATACTACGAAAAAAACAAGTAACAACTACATAAATTCGGATATGATGTCATAGCTGCTTATCAACATGGGAATTAGATCAAACGGTTCGAGCCATTTATAATAATTAGGCCCTTAATTATGTTATCATATTAAAAAAATGTCCTCAATTTAATATTCCGTGATGTTAAATAATTACGTGAATACAGCTAATTAGTCCGGTAATTAGTTTTTGGATCCAAATTTTTATTTTGATATTATTTTAATGTCAAAAATATACAATGTAGTGGACTTTTTGGCTGGTGGGAGGCTTCGGCCGTGGCTAGTTACCACCCTACCGACAAAGACGTACCGCCAAGCGATTTAGCGTTCCGGTACGATGTCGTGTAGAAACCAAAAAGGGGTTAGGATTTTCATCCTCCTCCTAACAAGTTAGCCCGCTTCCATCTTAGATTGCATCATCACTTACCATCAGGTGAGATCGTAGTCAAGGGCTAACTTGTAAATAATAATAATAAAAAAAAACTACTGCCAGCAGATAGAAGATAACTTATATAACTCGCGGATAAAGCAGCTTTCATTGGTAAGAGTAATTTTAAAGTCGTAGAAGTTTCGGTGCTCGCTACAAACAAATAAACAAAAAAATATTCTTCTTCATAATATTAGTTTCATTCTCATTCTTCTCAAAGCACGCTCGAATCAAATTCTGATTTAGAAGTTTTAGAAAAAGTTATTAATATTTTGTTAGCTTTTATGTTATAGCAGTGATCGGTGCTAGTGTGGCATAGCCTACTTGGTGGTGAGTGGTAGTAATTGTGGTGTGTTGTGTTTAGTGTAGGTTGGTCACATACGACACGTTACTTTTATACCAGCCCAGCGAATGCACCGCGATTTTAACCGCGTCGTTGCGTTTGAACACGGGGATGAAATATAGCCTAGATTTACACGCTAATAATTTTAACCGTGGGTTAAACCACCTTCACACAGGAAGTAAAACTATAAGAAATTGTAATGTTGTCATCAATTGTAAATTACAATATTGTATGATTTTTTAAAAGAGCAACTGTTGAGTTTCTTGCCGGTTTCTTCTCAGCAGAACCTGCCTTCCGAACCGGTGGTAGAATCTTTACAAATAGTCACTGACTACGTGGTCTGACGTGTCAAAAGTGCTTGTAAACTGAGGCTACTTGAAATAAATGATTTTTGATTTTGATTTTGAAAGAATGGTCGAAATCCACCAGTCGAGACCAATCTGGAAGTATACTATTTCAAACAAAAACAGAATTTTGGTTAAGAAATGACGAAGTTACGCGGTAACAAACATTAAAAAAAATTGAAAACCGCCTCCTTTTTTTTAAGTCGGTAAAAAGTTCCCCTAAAAGTAACGTAACGTGTGAGACCAACTGTGACTTGAAATGTGTGAAAGACTTACCGTTCTTGTCCATGGCGATGAGACTCTGACCTCTTTTCAAATGTATGCGGAGTTGGAAAAAAGAAAATTGCCTTAAATGCTGCTCCCTCAACTTCTGACCTTCGTCGGGCTCCTAAAAAACAAGAACGTTTTAAATTTCTTTAAAATTCTAAATTTCCCTGAGGAAAGCTTTAGAGAATTTACACTGTGAGTATTTTTACGAGTAAGGCTCTTTGAGTTTTTGTCTTTCAACTTTTGAGTTGAAATGTCGATGCATATCATTCTTTACAAAAAATGCAACTTTTATAAATAGCCATTGATTGTGATTGACATATTTATATTTATTTGTATTCTAAAAGTACCTAGTTGTTGGTGGAACAATCACTACTCCAGCTTGGTGTTCAGCGTTAGCAACCCATATTCGGCTCACTGTTGAGCACGAGTTTCCTCTCAGAATGAGAGGGATTGGGCCAATAGTCCACCACGCTGGCCCAATACAAATTGGCAGGCTTCACACACCTAGAGAATTAAGAAAATTCTCAGGTAAGCCGGTTTCCTTACGATGTTTTCCTTCACCGTTTGAGACACGTGATATTTAATTTCTTAAAATGTACATAACTGAAAAGTTGGAGATGGAGGCTCTGAATCGAAAGCAGAGGTCATATCCACTGGGCTTTCACGGCTTACTGCTTGGTGCTAAGTGAAATAAAAAACGCCTATAACAAAACACTACTGCGTAGGGCAAGCCACGGATACTTCGTAGCACCCGTAATAAATACTCGTAAAAGTAATACATAATGTAGGTCTAGTTATAAGCCTCATGTAACTGTAGTTTCACTTGCAATTCTCTTTGGATTGGATCAGAGGTTTTGCTATTATAATAGGTATTGCTAATGGTATTTCCACAAATAGCAGTAGTAGTAGTAATAAAATAGTAATAGTAGTAGTAATAAATGATATATGACTGGCATGTGAAATCTTTGTTTTGTTTTTTGGCACCGCCTTCAAAGCCTTTGTAAAAATTATTTTTATCAATTTTTAGTAAGACCATAAACGCCATAAAATGGGCAATTCCTATTGGAGTTATTTTGATTTTAACATAAAATTATTGAACCGATTATCGTAAAAAATAAATAGAACCAATCTGGAAGTTCACTCTTTCAAACAAAAAAAAAACTATCAAAATTGGTTAATAAATGACGAAGTTATGAGGTAACAAACATTAAAAAAACATACGCATCGAATTGAGAACCTCCCCCTTTTTTTAAGTCGGTTAAAAAGGCAAAAATAAGCACTGGAACAGCGAGCTCCACTAATACTAACTAAACTTACACGTAACTTTGTAGTTAGTTACTTTGTATACCCACTACGTAACCGTATAACACATATTGCAGGTCTGTTAGCTATTAAGCTTCTTACTTCGACGACAAAGTTCTTGTTCCCAAAATGTACTCGTAACAGTGTGTGAACCAATTTCTAGAAGTGAGAAGTTTGTAACGAGTTTGCTATTTATGTATTTAGAATTCAGACGAAGTGCCGGGCGTAGAGCATACATTCTTTGATTGGATTATGTAGTTTTTTAGTATTAGGTATCATTCGCACGAGGGTTTTTTTTAACGGACGTTAAAAAGCGTTCAAATATAGTATGAAGTTAAATGAAGGTCTATTTCCAACGCCCAAAATTTAAAATGCAACTCTGCTCGAAAAATAACGTCATGTTTTAAAAACACAGTCGTGCGAACATAATACCTGCATGGATTTGTTGTGAAGCGAATTGGCAGAATTCACACACGAAGAGAATTAAGAAAATTCTCAGGTATGCAGGTTTCCTCACGATGTTTTCCCTTCACCGTTTGAGACACGTGATATTTGTTTTCTAAAAATGCAATAACTGAAAAGTTGGAGGTGCTAGCCCCGGACCGAATTCGAACCTACGCCCTCCGGAATCGGAGGCAGAGGTCATATCCACTGGGCTATTGGACTCTTCATATCCGCTGGCGTACCTACCGCCGTAGCCGTAAAATTAGTAAAATTCAAACTCACTTAATCGTGTTCTTCCTGAGAAAAAAAATCATATAAAAAACTGCCATAGAGATTTTCAGGAGTTGCCGCCGCAAATCGCTATTGCCCGCTTATCCCTCCCCCCCCAACTAATTTTAATATAGGACTCTGTCCAAGGCGAGTTTCGCCACTGACTGGGAGGTTGAATATTTCATAAAAATGTTAAAACGTAGTAGTACGAGTATTACCAGTTGCAGTAGGTCGTTCGGCGGACGGGAGAGGTGGGCAGGAGTCCCAGAAGTGGAAGGCACGGGCTCGATTGATGTTTGCCGCGTCACTGATGAGTCTGGGAACAAATGACAAAACTTAAAGCAGGTCCACACCACAGACGTGCGCTGTGAATACGTGATACGCACTATACAGTTATACATACAAATTGCGTCAAAACAAAAATTTCTTTCTGCAATACAAGTACGTATACATAAACGGAGTAACATTTCGCAGGGCAAGCAAGGAATACCTCTTAAAAAGTGCCAATTGATGGCACTTCTGTCATCGCAGATACACTATTATTTTTACAAAATTGGTCTATTGTTAGCATACTTTTAATATCATCATTATCATTATCAATTCATATTCGGCTCACTGCAAAGTTTGAGTCTCCTCTCAGAATGAGAGGAGTTTGGCCAATAGTCCACCACGTTGGCGCTATCCAATGGGGATGATGACTAGGTTTGAATATATTGATTTTTATGATACATTCGGGTAAATAAAGTCAATGTTAAATAATTTATACATAAAAAGCAAAGATCGACTAGATATTTGCAAAATAAATGAGATTATAAAATTTCAAAATATTTTTAAAAATGTTTTATCGTAATTAGATGAAAATTTATACAGTTTTAGCTTCCTTACATTAAATGTGACATTTTTTAATAAATGAACTATAAACATAAACGCACAAATAACAAAGATATTAGTAATTTTGTTTGACCGCCCATACAAATCTAAGGATCACTACATTACGTACGACGTCATTAGTTTGTGCCATTTTGTATGGGGTGTTTTTCAGGGATCCGCGGCAGCGCCGCAAATATAACCCTTTGAATCCCTATAGCTCCGAAAAATAATGTTCGCACCATACCATGTTCCTTTTACAAAATTGCTTTACTATTGGCATACTCTTAATTTATATACAATTTAAAAAATCTGTCATCATCCCTATTACCTACACCGGCAACTATGTCATTCAGACAAGACATTACACAAAGTCTGTACAGACACGCTGCTAAAACTTGTCTGAGCCGTATCTAGTCAAGTCTCTAAGAAATAATTCAATAGATTTCAGCATTTAATTAAATCGCAAGAAGCTATGACTTATTCAGTTCAGCTAAAGTGGAACTAATGGAACTTCTTGAGGCGACATTAGAATTTCAATTAGTTCCCGCAACGATGTTTTGCTCTTCCCTGATATACGAATATTTCGATATTCCTTGGGCTAAGGATTAAAATAATTATTCACTATACGGCTTAGACTTTGTTTAGTGATATTCATTATTATTTATCATCATCATCTTGATTAGCCGATGGACGTCCAATGCTGGACATATGGACTTTCAACACAATGGTCTCAAGCCGCCAGTATTTAGTGGCTCCCTACAACCCGCTTGAAGATTCGTTATTAATAGTCGGATGAAATTATAAAAATAGCGAACCAAGTGGTGTGGGTCCATTTCTTGTAAGCCGTCATCCAAACTTCGGTTAGTCCGATACAAATATGCCGCGTAAAAATTGTTTCACAAATCTTTCTTTATCTATTCTACAAAAATTGGCAATTTAAAAGCTGATTATAGATATAAGAAGATTATAGAAGTAGAAGTAGTCCTACATCTCAGAGTTTATTAATATAACCCCTGAGTTCTTGTAATTTGACATGAAGCTTTTATTTTTTAGCACACATATACATTAACTATTATATAATCTATCTTTATGCACGCCATTGACGGTCAATTATTCTCACGTTTCTGCATCACCCACGACTATAACTGATCGTGTATTGGTTGCTGCGTGCATGACGGCTCGACTTATGAAACGTCATCGCTGCCGTTTGCGCTGCAGAAACGTGAAAATCATTGACCGTCAATGGCTGACTTAATGTCGTACCTTTAAACTTTACGAAATACAAAAGTAGAGATGAAAAACTAAAGATGAAACTCTATATTTCTATCCTTATCACACCTACTATGTTATAATCTTACCGTCTCGCTTGCGGAAGAGGCGCATTGTCCGCCACTTCCTCACAGCCGTCTTAAGTTTCTTCATCAGCAAACAGTTGACAAGAGCACTCACTATCCTGTGGCGCCATATTGTGCACATCTAATCACCCACAACAGTCTTCACTTCACCCACACTAGTCTTCACTTCACCCATAATAGTCTACATGTCACTTACACTAGTCTTCACGTCATGGGTGATCTTTAGACAGTCTCCACTTCATCGCAATATATTTCAAATAAATAGACGTGTTTATCAAAAAAGTAGATTAAAAAACTAAAACCTAAGTACTGAAAAATGTCTTAAAAGTATAAAAGCGAAATTTCCTTTTAAACTGCCAATGTAGAAACGAGGGGGTTTATACAATTCTAGCCGGAGCTTTTTTTAACTTTTTAGTTCTATATATGTTGAATGTGCAAGTGGAGGACGGTGCAAGGACATAAGAAGAGAGGAAGGTCAAAGAAGAGATGGTTGGATTGTGTTAAAGAGGACATGTGTGTAAAAGGAGTGGATGATGAGTTGACGAGTAATAGAGACGAATGGAAAAGATTGATATATTTTTCCGACTCCACTTAAGTGGGATAAGGGTAATGAGATGATGATGATGTTATGCAGTCGGGTTTTTTTATTCCTTTAATTATTTTATTTACATAATATACGCATACATATTAGACGTGTCTGTCAGTGGCGTCGTAGCTTCCAAGTCAATGCATTGATTATAAACTCAGAGGCACAATTATCCGCCCACTTTAATATGACGCGAGTATATTAAAGTGGGCGAATAAAGCCTCTGAGTATATTATGGTACGGGTTTTGTTTGATACCTGACGTTATTGAGATGAATTTTAGCTATACTTATATGAGTCCAAAGACCAATAAGCCTTAAATAAGATATTGGCGTTTATTTATTATGATAGAAATTATTTTTTTCTATAATAGTAATTATTCTGGTTATTCTAAACAAATCTATCTATCTATACTATAATAAAAGAGTAGAAATCGAGTGTCTGTACTTTGACCAAATTTAACTAAAATCAAGTTAGGGCGATTAGAAATGAGCAATAGAATACAAAAAAATGTTTTTTTAATTTTCTTGTCTGTCTGTCTGCCTGTCCTTCTGTCTGTATGTTCGCGCTATTCTCTGGTTCTACTGACCGGATTTTGATGCGGTTTTTACAAATAGATTAAGCAAAGTCCAAGGCAACATTCACACATACAAGATACGCGCGAAAAACATAATCCTTCTTGCAGTCGGTTAATAACCATATTATAGAGCAAACAGCAACGAGACCACAAAGTAAAATAATAACACCGTTTTGCAACCCCGTGGGGGGTCGTAAACCGTTTGCTGCATAAAAAATTCACATTTCACTTCAGTTAGCTAACGAAGTTTTAGGGGTAGCTATAACAGGAGAAAGTTCCTCACAAAGATAATAAAATTTTGCCGAATAAAAGAAATTTCAACTGTTGAGATTTGTTACTTTAATAAATAAGTAGACTTTCGGTCGAAAGATGTAAGTTTATGATTTATTTTTATAAGGAGTTCTAAAAAAGAAAATTTTGCTGTTTTTTTGATTATTATTTTACACAAAAAAATATCTGTTCTTGTCGGATGGATTTAGATGGTTATCAGGCAGAAAATTTATTGTTATAATCTTAATCAACGTGTGCGAAGTTAAATAAAAAATATATAGATTGAATATATAGAATCTTTATGACAATACTACAGATTTTTGGCTAACTATACCACGTCTGTATATTACTATTCGATGTCCGAGTATCGAATAAACATTCAACAGTTTTCGGGTTTTCCAAACAAGATAATATGCTTCGAAATATATATTTATATATTTTTTTTGTAAAATATACAAATATCAGGCTTTAGGAATTTCAAAAACAAGAAAAAAATAAGGGATCTTGTTTTTATCCACAAATAAGAACCTTATTCAGAGGGCCTAGTGGCAGTTTTGTACTGTTACTGTCAACGTAAACGCGACTTTCTAAAGAATTGAAACATCTAGTGGCACTACTGCACAACTGTTTCAATTGTTTCAATTCCATATAAATTTGCGTTTACGTCAACGTGATAGTATCAGTATGAAAATATTGAAAACTCTCACTAGGCACACGGGTAGACTTTCGTTCTTGGCGACCGCGACGTGCGATCACTTTTGTTTAGTGCTCAGGATCCAGTCGCGTCGTCGTCAAGATCGGAATGCTACCTTTACACATACATTCTTACTAGTCTAATAGTCTTTCTTAATAGTCTAGTATTCTTTGTAATTACCTTACTCCAACGCACACTAATCGGAATAGTGACATAATCTCACCTTGAGAGAAACTAACGAACCAAGGCAATATGGTGACGCTCTCTTTTCGAGTTGATATTAAGCTAGCAGGCTTATTTTCCCCACAAAGTCCCTAGTAGCAGCCCTAATCGACGTGAAGGAAGGTTACATAATCGCCGGCAATGTTTACTCTAGTAAACAGAAGGGGTAAAACGTTTCTATTTGTATCGAATGTTTACTATCCAGATAGTGTTTTCAGTAGTACTATATTGACTTCAGAGACGTAAAATCTATTAGCTTCTTGTTTGGTAAAGTTATGTTTCATCTTTAAACCTCTTAGAGTTATAACGTACTAGCTAACCCGTCCCGTGGTTTCACTTTTTTTTTTTTCGTAGGGGGAAAATCCTCATTGTACACCCATGTTGGGGACGTTTGGTGTTCCTGCCATAAAGCCTACCAACGTCGCGAGTCTTATTTTACTTCCCATTGTCTCTTTCATCCTTCTCCTTGATCTTCATTATACAGGAAGAAAATTTTTTTAGTGCGGATATTTTTATATTTTGTACATAAACAAAATTTAATGATCACGTATTTTTTCTTTTTTTTTTTAACTCAAAAATAACAAAATTATCGTTAGCTAAAGTTATTTACTTTTGAACAGAATTTTAGGGTCACCCTATTGTGCGTTTATTTTATTTTCGTTTGATACCTAAAGAACGTCACCAGATCACTTTTAAGCTGAATATATCTTGTTTAGTAATAATATGTACATTATTTTGTTATTTTAGAGACATAAATTAAAAAAAAAATTACATAAAATGTATCGAACTGTTTGTAGATTTATATTCTATTAATGATACAGAACCACGAAAAAAAATATCCGCACTAAAGACCGAATCACCCTGTATTGTCCAGATAATTCCTAACTATATTCCATTTCTCACTGCATTCCAGCATTATATTTATTACATTATCTGCTGTCATCTCTTGTCCAAGGTCCTTCGTTACTTCCTCTCTTTCAGCTCGGAACCGAGGGCAGGAAAAAATTGTATGTTCTGCATCATCATTGGGGTCAATGCAACCCGTGGTTTCACCTGCATATGTCCCATTCCCGTAAGAAAACCAACTAAACGTAAACTTTGTGGTGTTGTAGGGGGTAATCTCTGAATCTACTGAACCGATTTTGAAATACTTTTACCACTAGAAAGCCACGTTAATGTAATAGGCTAAATTTTATCTTCGTATTCTCACGGGAACAGGAAAACGGGTGAAACCGCGGGGCGTCAGCTAGTCTGATAAAAGAATAAGCTCTTGTACCTACTAATGTTCCACGTAAGTAAGGACATAGCTTTGGTAGAATCTACTTTACTAATATTGCGTACTTATTATTCAAGTGGTTGTCTTAGCAGCCATCGTAATCACGTCGACAGATGTGTGGGTGTGTGCCGACACTCGTCTAGACATAGACAATAAAGGGTTCTCACGCTTTGCCATATTTTATGCCATTTTATTTTCGTATTCTGATCTATATAATGTCTGTTATACATCGCGTGCCTTATTTGGTTGTAGCTACGCGAGGTTCTTATTAACTTTATCCTTGGTAAAAAGCCAATCCCTTTTTAATATTCATTGAAAAAACCGATTTCAGTTTCCTTGATTTCAAATTTTTCAATGTTTACGTAATATGTGAGCTAATAAGTTTATTCAAATACATCCTTACTTTTTCATGATCAAATACGCTTTTTCGTTAACGCAAATATTGTAGCGAGTGTATTTATATCAGACTCCTAATACTCTCTGTTAGCCTGGTACTTAGTTTGACACTTGTGCGTTTGACTGGCACGGCAATTCTCTTTCTACATACGCTTCGAAAAGTAACAAAATGTATCGACGAGAAACGAGAAAGAGAATCGACGTGTTACTTGGCTAAGGGGGCAGGGGCCTTGGATCAAACTCAGGTCACGTGATCAGGACAGATCTTGATCACGTGACCTGTCGATAGCAAATGTCATTCCCATACATCATTCTAGAATTCGAAGTGTTAGCGATCGTAGAAAGAGAATTGACGTTCCACTTGGTTAGGGGGGCTGGGCAGTTCACTCCTGTGGCGCTAACATACGACCAACGAGATAATCTCGTGAAGAGAAATTTGAGAAAAACAAAAGAGATGGGACTGGAGTATTTTGACTACGTTACGCACCACTGGCCGCACTATAGATCTTAGTTCTGAAAAACTCGACTTCTTTTATTACGCTAGTGTAAAAGGTTATAATATAGGTATAGTACATAGTTGTCCTGAAAATTGGACTTGTTTTGTAAAATAGGTCAAACTTTATTCCGTGTCAATATTGCTGACATATAGACAGCCGTCGACCGCGGGGGTGGTGCGATAATAAATGACAGAAGGGCGGCAGTGTAGGGGCGGATATTGAAATACCCAATCTATATTTCGCGTTTCGACCACTTTTAAACTCTCGTGCGAATACGAGTTTTTTTGACGGACGTTAAAAAAGCGTTCAAAACCTATATTTTCACACGACAGCGTTTTTAAAACACAGCGCTTTTTTTCGAGCAGTGTTGTATTTTCAACTTTGGGCGTTGGAAATAGACCTTCATTTGACGTCATACTATATTTTTGGCTGGTGGGAGGCTTTCGGCAGTGACTACTTACCACCCTACCGATAAAGACGTACCACCAAGCGATTTAGCGTTCCGGTACGATGTCGTGTAGAAACCGAAAGACGTGTGGATTTTCATCCTTCTCCTAATTAGTTAGCCCGCTTCCATCTTAGATTGCATCATCACTTATCATCAGGTGAGATTATAGTCAAGGGCTAAATTGTAAAGAATAAATAAAAAACCGCTTTATTAACGTCCGTTAAAAAACTCCCGTGCTAATTAGAGGGCTTACTGTCTCGTTAGTAAATTCTCAAGTGGTATTTGCAGCTAATAAGTTCCTAGCTTTGAGCTCTGGGTCAAACTATCTTTTTAAACACTCTATCATTAACATTAATATCTGATAGTGATTAATCTTAAGTACCTATGGTCCATAGACTCGATGTTAACTTTCAATCGCTCGGCTCACGGAATTATATTAAAACTTGTCAAATAGTTGCGCCCCGGTTAGCATTGGGAACAACTTTTGTGCGCCATTATTCATCACTTTATCATAATTAACAACCCGTATTCTGCTCACTGCTCGCATAATGAGAAGGGTTAGGCCTTAGTTCACCACGATGACCCAATGCGGATTAGCACAGAATTAAGAAAATTCTGAGGTATGCAGGTTTCCTCACGATGTTTTTCCTTCACGGTTTAAGACACGTGGTATTTAATTTCTTAAAATTCACATAACTGAAAATTGCAAGGTGCATGCCCCGGACCGGATTCGTACCTACGCCCTCCGAATCGGCGGCAGAGGTCATATCCACTGGGATATCACATATCTTATCCACTGGGCTTTCACGTATCTGCGCTGTTATTATGAAACGTAAATGTACCGGATTATATAATAAAGAACCTGCTCGAAGTAGCAATATTACCATGCATAACATATGGCTACCAAACATGGACATTAGGAGGAGGATGAACTTTCTATCTGCCAGAGGAAAATGAAATGGAGCATATTTATGTAAAACTAGTAGACGCCACGCAGTTTCACCCGCGTGGTTCCCGTTCCCGTAGGAATACGGAGATAAAATATAGCCTATAGCCTTTCTCGATAAATGAGCTATCTAACTCTGAAAGAATTTTTCAAATCGGACCAGTAGTTCCTGAGATTAGCGCTTTCAATCAAACAACAAACTCTTCAGCTTTATAATATTAGTATAGATTAAAAAATCGAGAGTAAACAAAAAATATATAAGGGAAAGAAAACTGGTGGATATAATCAAAATAATTCGATATTTAAAATGGAATGTGTAGATTGGAGAATGAAATGAAGGGAGGGGTGAAAAAAGAAAAAGTAGATGTCAGAAAAGGAGAACTGAAATCTGAATTATAATGAAATAAGTCTGAAATAGAAAAATATGTAAAGAAGTGGGGGAGGTCTACGTCATAGAGACCTTGTAACTACATAGTAAAATTATTTCTTTTTTTCATTAATGTTAAAATATAAGACAAAATTCATGTAGGGACTCATGTTTTAAACACGTACAGACATCATTGTGATGAATATATCATTATCATCGTACACCGAGGTACACTATTCCCCTGCTGAGCTTTAAATATTTTTTAATCCTAAATTATAATTAGCAAGAACAACTTTTACTAGAATTGAGCAATAAAACTGAAACTGCTTTACTTTTTTATTGCACACCTTATTTCTTCTTAGTTAACTTTTTATTACTTTTCTTTATAAAGGACGGAAAACGCTCGAAGTGAATTGGTATAATCTTACTTTGCTGTGAGATTGCACACTTCGCAGGCGTTGATAGCTTTCGAGAATATAACCGAAGTCACAATAAAATGAATTTAATTTCGCTAGTATTTAAATTCAAAGTTCTTTGTAAATCTTCAATCAACACTCCTAGTGGAAATGGTGTTCAGTAAAGGGTCAGAAAGAAACAATTTAAGACTTTAATAAGAGAAAAATATGTTGTTTCTAGAATTCCGTACCTCAAAAGGAGAAAAACAGCTCACTTATTTAATTTATTATGAAACACGGCTAAAACTCAAGTGATACAACGTTGGAGTACGTCCGTCTAGTTTAGAACCCATCGGAGCCCTTAGTCATGAGCTGGTTCTTGCAACACGGCACGATCCAAACTCACTCACTCACTTTTTGTCCGTCTACCTGTCATGGCTCTTTATTTCAGGAATCCGTGGGGATGTTTTAGTGTAGAAGCACACTATAATACTTGTGTATAAAATGTTGATTATTTACGGCTTCAATTTAATTTCAATCTAGTCTCAATTGCTATTAATGGTAATTCCAAAATTTACTTGAGAGCTACGCCGTAGCACCATCGTAGACACTAAGTAAAAGCGTAGGCCAAAGTTGAGCCACATTCACTAAGAAACTAGGTATATATGCAGTATTTGAAACAGATGCTTACAAGAAGTTGTCAATATTTTTGAGTCCACATTATAAGCATTTTAGATTAAATATGTCCCCTATTCTTTTAAATACGAGTTAAAAATCATAAATCGTACTACTCGTATTTTTATAATAATTACAATAAAAGTAATAAGTATAATACGATTTTTTATGCAAATTTTTAGGTATAGGTAGGTAAACACTCGACTTAACTAATAAATAATTATTAATTCTGAGCGTATAAATTGACATGATATGACATTAATGAAAAATCCTAAGAACAAGTATAAATAGTGAGTGAGTGAGTGTAATTGATAGGTTTGAAGGCGGTGTCAAAAAACAAACTTTAAGAGCCTATTTGGCATAGCACCGCCTTCAAACTGATCAATAGAAAGGACGTAGGCACGATGTTATTTTTCGCTTTATAGAGTAATGCATCTTTAAAGTCGATTAATTTTGATAAAAAGATTTTTGTCATTTACTAGTGTTTCACAAGGTCGTACGATTTTTTTTCTTTTGTTATAATATGACTATAATATATTATGTGGGAATTAATGTTATTTAATGACCTCTTTTCTTGTCTATTGTTACGAAATACCTATGAATGTCGTAGGGAGTTGTAAGGTCAATGCACGACTTATAACCCCGGATCAAGTCATGAAGGCCATTGTCTAGTTGGTGGAACGTTTTTCCACGCCATTTTGATTAGAGAATAGAATAAAGTTTATTCATCAGCACAATATTCACAAAAGGGAAATTTGGTTAAAAAAATCTATTTACTGTCTGCATATTGCGAGAGAGATGTTTAAGTATGTTTGTTTAGAATCCTTTACTAATATCAAAAAGGATATCTCGCAATCACTTTTACATAAAGTAGAAGAGAAATCAAAACAAAGGAAACAAAAACAGTGAGTTTATAAGACAAAAGGACTGATATTATCATATCACGCAATATCTGGCTCACGACTACCAAAATATTTATGCGAGTCGTAAATAAAGGTAGCTTCGTAAGGAAGGCTATTTGTTGTGACGTAAACATGTTATTTGTATGTTAGGTAGATAATTACTTTTCCTTACTAATTTGTGAGCAGTGCCGTGATAGCCCAGTGGATATGACCTCTGCCTCCGATTTCGGAGGGTGTGGGTTCGAATTCGGTCCGGGACATGCACCTCCAACTTTTCGGTTGTGTACATTTTAAGAAATTAAATATCACGTGTTTCAATTGGTGAAGGAAAACGTCGTGAGGAAACCTGCATAACAGAGAATTTCTTAATTCTCTGCGTGTGAGAAGTCTGCCAATCCGCATTGGATCAGCGTGGTGGACTATTGGTCTAAACCCTCTCATTCTGAGAGGAGACTCGAGCTCAGCAGTGAGCCGTATATGAGTTGATAACGACGACGACGACGCCTAATTTGTAATCAATCCCTTACGGAACGAAAATAGCAATTGTGACAAAGTTTTTGAAAATAATGTACCAATGTTTTACATGTTTCGGATTCGTGATAGCCCAGTGAAGTCTGTCAATTCACATTGGGCCAGCGTGGTGGACTATTGGCCTAACCCCTATAATTGTGAGAGGAGACTCGAGCTCAGAAGTGAGCCGAATATGGGTTGATAATGATGATTTTATTAGTTTAGTTGTACCTTTCATGTTATAATAAAACATTCTTTCAACAACGAAAAGCTAGTAACTTTCTGTTGTCCTATACGAGTATATTCTGGTTTAGAATAACATATAAATTTTCAGCGGAATTGCATAGAAATAAATTCTCAAAGTAAGAAATTTAAAAGCACCGACCTGAGATTGTGCAGCGGAAAATGCAAACGGTTTGCTTCAGAGTATGTTTGAGAAAACATTTCCGCAAAATCGAAGACTTCATTAAGGTCTACGTACACTATACGACTTGTAGACACATCTAGTTGCTGCGACATGATGTGCAGTTTGCGCCGGACTATCTAGACGACAAAGGTGACTATTTTCTTTAAGAAGTCCAGAGTGACGCTGTTTTACTTGAAAAATCGAGTGTCAGGGTGTGCTCCTAAATTGCAGTTGCCAACCGTATTTACCTATACATGGACTGAACATGGACTAACAACTGTCAGAATTTATAACATAACGAAGGTTCTGCTCAGTGACGTGCGTGCCCTGTATCAAAATTATTCGGGAAAGAATACATTTCTCTCAACAGAAACAAAAATGCTTGCTTAAAATAAATGACAGTGACTTTTTACTTATGCAGGATGTTTTCAACTTTTGGGGGATCACGTAAAAAAAGAGGTTATAGATACTTTTGTCATTTAAGGACTGAAACTCTAAAGGCAGTTTCTTTTCCGGAAAGCACCAGATTCAGTGTTATTTTGCATTATTTTTGCTTTCACACGTAAGGGGCCCCTGCAGTCCGGGGACCCCTGTATCATTGATACGGCTGACACGGCGGTAGCTACGCCCCTGGTTCGGCTATTGCTGGGTCTTAGACCACGAGAGTTTTTAGGCACAACCTATTTTATGTCCTATTGTGGTGTTAGTAAAAAATATTTTCCTATATGAAACTTGAGTTGTAGCTACCTAGGTTGTCTGGAAAATAAAAATCGAAACAACAGTTAATTACACAGAGTGTACGTCATTAATGTTCATAGTACAACAATAGAAGTCGCGGACCAGTTTCATATAAAACGAAGTCATTTATGGGTTTACTGAGTCAGTGAGTGACTTTTGAAATTCCATTATATTTAATTAAAATTTATTGTTTTATACCTGAACTTTCTCCTGTAAATTAAAATTTTCTTTCTACTTTTCCTCGCAACTTGGAAAAAAAAGTAAAAGTTTCGACCGAAATAACAATAAAACGATTTTGTTTAGTTATTTATGAAGGGTTCTAATTACTAGGCGTGGAGTTTTCTGGAAGGAGCTCACGTTTTGCCTTTTGAATGTTATCCGCCCTAAAATGATCATTATCAGCCGATGGACGTTCACAGCTGGACGTCCACTGCAACCCCGTTGATGTCATCAGTCCACCATATATGGTCCAATACTATGCTTTCCAGTTTGCCTCGAAAGTAGCTTACTATTTTTGGAATATAATATTTAGCGAAAAACAGTTACTATGAATATTAAGTACATATTTTACCGAAGCAGCGAGGATTGGGTATTATGTAAATGTTACCGGTAAATTCTCCCAACTCTATACGATAATATTTGAATAAAGAATAACTATTTAATATAATCTACGGAAATGATACGATGAAGGTTTTAATTATCACAATGTCACATTATACCACTGCATCCTTTACGCCGACTATTATCACAAAACCGCGGCACACTCAGCGCGAATTGTACGAAAATATAATTTATTTTCTTATCTATACCGTCAATGTCACTTCATAGATAATATAGAATTGAATAAGCGCGGGAAATGATAGCTCACGGAGCACGAAACGTCCGTTACTCGCAATGTCCCCTGGCACACTGAAGTCTGAACATCACTACTAAGTACTAGGGTTGCATAGAATAGCTGGAAATATTGGTCGTTGAGCTGGTCTACATTGATCCAGGAAACCTCTGGGCCCGTTTATAGATATAAGTTATTACCGATGAGTTTCCTAACGTTCCCTTTCGATAATGTTTTATTTGGATTCGGAATAATCACCTATTCGAATAGAGCTTATTGAAAAAGTTCTACTATATTGAAGTAAGTTCTCGCAATTCGTTTGAATCTAGCATCCACTGAGTTTCTCTTCTCTGTAGAATGCCAAAAAACTAGTTTTTACTACAAATATCCAACCTTCTTGACTTCTCAAATGTGTTTGTAACAAAAACCTCATTGAAATAAACGAATTTTAATTATTGATAATTAACAGTTTCTCAGTTTAATTTTTTTGTATCTTTACTTTACCTCTAATTAACTAAATCCTATACCACCACTATTATATTAAAGTACTAGTCCGCATAAAGCACTTTTAAAAATATTTTATGGTTGTTTTTGCTTTATTTAGTTTTACTAACTCTTGCCCGGGATTTTGATCTGAGGAAATTTTAATTATAAACCAAAATCTATCATTGTGGAGAAGTTAAATATTTGTTTTCATCGCCTTAATATAACATTTAATGGAAATCGGAATGTACTCAACGTGAAATTATACACATCTGTTGTGTGTTCAGAAAAGTCTTTCACAAAAAACACAAAACCATAACAGAACACAGTAACTGCATAGTAGCAGAAATAAGCAAAACGTTGATACTACAAAGTAATACTACTAGAAGTATTTGTTTAAAATAATAGTATCTTACGAAAGAGAAATGTTGGGAGGCAACGACCGTGGCTAGTTACCACCCTACCGACAAAAACGGACTGCCAAGCGATTTAGCGTTCCGGTACGATGTCGTGTAGAAACCGAAAGGAGAGTGGATTTTCATCCTCCTTCTAACAAGATCCGCTTCTATCTTAGATAGCATCATCACTACCCTCAGGTGAGATTGCAGTCAAGGGTTATCTTGTAAAGAATAAAAAAAAATGTGTTTCATTCAGAAAAGCGCCAGTCAAAGCAAGTAGGAGACATCACACCAGCCTCTGGTTGCCACACTTCAATTACAAATTCAAAGCCAACGACTCTCGAGCTCCGTACATACTGTTTCGTAAAGGGTTCGTACCGCGAGCCGTAAGTGTGGGCAAATTAATCGATTGCGCCAGTTATGCCAAGATGGATAGATGACCTTTCTTTATATTGTACTACTGGGAGGTAGTTCAATAAATAGAGACCTCATCCGTATCGCTCCTAAACCTAGAATCGCTCTAATCACAGAGCCTTGATTCATACAGTCTTCGTGTTCCTTGATGTTCGTAGCATTAAAGCCAGTGTTCATCATCATCATCATCATCATCATCATCATCATCATCATCATCATCATTATCATCATCATCATCATCATCATCATCATCATCATCATCATCATCATTATCATCATCATCATCATCATCATCATCATCATCATCATCATCATCATCATTATCATCATCATCATCATCATCATCATCATCATCATCATCATCATCATTATCATCATCATCATCATCATCATCATCATCATCATCGTCATCATCATCATCATTAACAGCCGATGGACGTTCACTACACAAAAAGGTCTCGAGCTGCCAGCATCCAGGTGCTCCCTGCAACCCGCTTGATATACCCGATCCTAGTGGCCGGTCGACTACCTTTTCGGTGCGGGGTCGCCATCCCAGAACCTTGGGATCCCAACTTCCATCGGCTCTTCGATCTAAGTGCCTTGCCTTGTCAGTGACTTTGGTTCTTTTGCGGATCGCCTCATTTCTGATTAGTAGAGATACTCCAAGCATAGCTCGCCCCATCGCCCGCTGAGTGACTTTGAGCCTTTTTATGAGGCTCAAAGTCACTCAGCACAGTTAATGATTAAGTCAGGTCGGTTTAGGATTTTATAATTTCTAAATTTGCTTCTAGCTCTGGCTTCTAAAGTCTGGTTTGGTGGTAGGCATCGGTCGTGGCTAGTTACCACCTACCGACAAAGACGTACCTACAGCCAAGCGATTGGAAGTTCCAATACGATGTCGCGTAGAAACCGTCAGAGCTATGGGTAGAATAAAATTGTATCTCTTTCAAGTAAGCTCACTTCCATCTTAGACTGCATCCAGTGGTGTGCACAAGGCATTTAACTAGGGCAGGCATTCGTTGTACGTATTGAAGCTTATTTGTACAAAATGGAAAATTCCTCCTAAAAAATGGAATACAGGTACATAATAAGTCATCAGGGTAGGCAGTGCATTGTCGCATCTATGAAGTGCACGCTACTTACTGCATCATCATCATAAGTATAACCCTTGTGTAAAAATCGAAAGGGGTGTTGATTTTCATTCTCCTCCTAACAAGTTAGCCCGTTTCCATCTTAGATTGCATCAACACTCGATCCTCTATTATAGATCTACAAACAATAGTTATGTGAACAATATACTGAACAAAATACAAGTTAATGAGAACCTTATCAAATGTAAAGAGACGGTTAATAGCAATAAAATAAATGTATGGCTATTACACACGATAATAATATTCGTTACTACTCTGACCTCGTTCTACCTAAAAAAGCAGCAGACTTAGAGTAAACGGAATAGACGGCTTTAAGTTTAAAAGTATAAAGTTCATTTTCCTTTGATGTTACAGCGCTTCGATATTCCAAAATGATCGGAAGGAAATATGCGATATTATCGCTTCACTTACTAACTGCAACTGCGTAAAATGTTTGTATGATAAACTGTAGTCTGTACCTACCAATTAATATTTTAAAAATAAAATAGTAAGTAATTTATGAGTCTCTTGTATCGAGGATTACCGAACTTTTGCAATATTTAAAAAAATGTTTTACAATTTTACGTCCTGACTACTTAACTGCTCATAAAAATCACAAATTTTCCTGGGTCCAAGTTCATCTGTCAATTACTGAACTTTTCTTTATTCTAAGAATAAACTGCTTATAAAAATCAGAAATTTTCCTGGATCCAAGTTCATCTGTGAATTACAGAATTTTTCGTTATTCTAAGAAATTTTTAATAAATAACATAAAATTTAAAAAGTAAAAGATAGAGCTGGCTACTTAAAAAGAGGTCTACTCGTATGTCCAGCAGTGGATGCATAACGGCTGATGACGATGAAACGATGAAACTAGACAGTAGACACTGGAACGGGCTTCAGTGAACTGGGACTTTCTTTTCTTTCTACAAACGCTAACGCTTCGAAAACTAACAAAATGACAGGAATGACAGACCCAATCGACAACTTGATCACGTGACATGTTGATAATGAATTTCATTCCCCATACATTTTTGAAATTTTCGAAACGTTAGCGCTTGTAGAAAGAGAATTGATGTGCCACATGGCTAAGGGCCCAATATTTACCTTAGTTATGGCAAAGGGCGTTGCATAAATTGGATTCAAATTACAAAATTTAAATCTAAGCAGACATTTGACTAAAGCCTTATTCAGAAAATACCTTAGTTCCTTTGTTCCCCCTGTGAGTATTTTATACAAATCTCCGAGCGTTATTCAGTTTAACTTTATGAGGGTAGTTTCGGCCTACTTTTGGCCACCTCGCCGACGCTAACCTTAGTATCTTTACGAGTCATATCAGCACTAAAATTGTAACATAACTTTTACACATTTATTAGACCTTTACGCTCGCTAATATTTTACAATATTAAAATATCTACACAATACTACTAATATAATAAATGCAAATGTGTTTCAATCAAACAAAACTATGTTTATTTGTTACCTACACCACTACGAATTTTAAAATTCTTTTTTAATGGAAAGTTGCAATATTAGCGAGTCATCATCATCATCATCATTATCAACCGATGGACGTTCGTCTGCAGGACATATAACTCTTGTAAGAACTTCCAACTACTTCGCCGCCGCCAGCATCCAGCGGCTCCCTGCAACCGGCTTGATATCCTCTGTCCACCTGGGGGGGGGGGGGGGGTCAACTACAACTGCATATTAGCGAGTAACATAATAATTATATTGAATAATAAATTAAATGTTTTATCTCTTTATTCTCACAGGAGCGGGAACAATGCGGTGTTACGCTATAATTATATTCGCTATAATATAACTTTTAATTGAAGAAATAATTTCTAAAATCGGTTTAGTATAGTTTAGGCGTGTATGCGTAACAACTCACGTTCGGATTTTTAAATACTATTAAGTATATAAATAATGTTTAGTACTATTACATTTTTTTTTTATTTTATTGTTTACAAGTTAGCCCTTGACTACAATCTCATCTGATGGTAAGTGATGATGTGGTCTTAGATGGAAGCGGGCTGAAAATCCGAGGGAAAATGTGAGGGGGATGAAAATCCACACCCCTTTCGGTTTCTACACGGCATCGTACCGGAACACTAAATCGCTTGGCGGTACGTCTTTGCCGGTAGGGTGGTAACTAGCCACGGCCGAAGCCTCCCACCAGCCAGACCTGGACCAATTAAGAAAATCTCAATCTGCCCAGCCGGGGCAAAACCCAGGACCTCCGTTTTGTAAATCCACCACGCATACCACTGCGCCACGGAGGCCGTCAAACCGTTACATGTTTATATCGTTATATTACTATGGCGCACAGGATTCAATGGTATCTTAAATAGGCCAAAGGAAACTTGGAGGCAGTCCAGCGTCCATAAAAGTGGCAATGAAGGCTACCCTTTCCTGGATCACGCTCAAGGACTAGATCAAGGTCAAGGTCCGTGATAAATTCCGCTAGAGAAATGTATTAAAAAAGTAATACAGATAACGTATTGTATCCCGCCCCATAGATATATAGACTATTTGACGCCCGCGTTGATTTCGTCCGCGTAAAATTTAGTTTTTCACAAATCCCGCGGAAACCATCTATTCATTGCCGAATAACCTGCACTATCTCCCGTGAACGCCCCGTTAAAATCTTTTCAGCCATCCAGAAATAAGCCGGGACAAAAATTTCAGTTTTCCAGCTTAGAAAACAATTTTAAAGAAAAAGACTTTCCTACAAATTTTCTGCACCTACATTCCCCTCCCTCCATCTATATTACCTATAGATGGAGGGAGGATATATGTATAATCTATATTATAAAAAAGTCTGCCTATCATTAACAGAAATAGTTTCTGCAATCCGATTTTTATAGTCCCAGAGAATAGCGCTGTTAATCATACAGACAAACAAACAAACTCTACTGCTTTATAATATTAGTACAGATAAAATTGTAAATAGAAGATTTAATAATGCAGCGTTGGAACAATGCAAGTACGTGCATAGACGTGCAGGCGGTCAAGTACCTCATTAAAATATTACTGTGCAGGTCTTTGAAAGCACGAATTTATGTCGAAATACTGAGTAAAAGCTTTCATCGCTCTAAGTCTACGTCAGCAAGGCGTCACTTTGTTAACCAATCTTACCCGACTACGACGAAGTCAAAAGGAAGGGTTATGATTTTAGCAGTTTATGTATTTGGGTACGTATTTTCTTCCGTAGTGCCTAAACTATTTTGATGAAAATGACAAGTAATTTATTGTGACAAATCAGCTAACTTTAATCTGAAATCTACTCGTGTCCTCGACTAATATTACCTACAGTTTATTGACGTAAAAGAATAATTGATCACTTAAGATAATAGGAATGAAAAATAGCACCTACATTTAACTTTAGTCCTTTATTTGTCTCGTTGCTTCAGATGTTAGCCTATGGCTTCGGATATCATGAGATCCTAGGTTGGAATCCTGAGTTGGGCTAGGAAAAATTGAGGTTTTGTTTCTTCCGAGAAGTTAATTACTTATTAGTAAAAAATCCTCAGCTAGATATTTATCTATACTAATATTATAAAGATGTAAAGTGGTGTTGTAGGGGATAATCTCTGGATCTACTGAACCGATTTTGAAAATTCTTTTACCTCTAGAAAGCCACGTTGTTTGTGAGTGTCGTAACACAGTCAAAGGCTATATTTTATCTCCATATGCTCACTGGAACGGGAAACCGCAGGGCATGGGCTAGTTATAATAAAAAGAATGAGACTACGCACCATATAAAAAACATAAATGTATCAATTATTTATTTACTCGTGTAGAAGAGAACAAGCTTGGATTTCAGCCAAGGAGTCTGAATTCATTTAATTTTGGCAGGAGCCGAATAAACCCTACTAAAAAATTCATCGTATTGCACTACATATTTATTTTGATAAGTACAACAAAACTGGAATATTTGCAACAGCTTTGAGCTGAACATTTCTTGAAAGAAAAATGTAGTCTTGTAGCAAGAGTCTGTCATGGCCAGACATTCAGCATTTTATAAAAGCTGAAAGTTTGGCAGAATATGTCCTTAGGTACTTAAGTACAATAGGCATCTATGGAGCCTCGTTACGGTTTGCCATTTTTTACCATGGTGGATTTAGGACTTCTACCTCCCAAAGTCTCCAAGTTAACGAGGTTGGTGTACGCGAACCCCTAGGGGTTCACGTACTTCACTGCAGGGGGTTCACGACAAGATTTACGTAATGTTGGCTCGATAACTGATGCCGAGTCAGAATTAAGGTTAAAATTGTCAAAAATTACTCCTAACATTGGATCCATTTGCGACAAGAAACAAGCACACTCTTGGTACTTTTGGTACTTTATGTGTTAACTTATATTCAAATTAAATTACCTTAATTTCTTCAACAGTCAAATTTATTTTTTTCCAAGGTTCATTAGTAAGGAGGTAATTTTTGTAAGGAGTTCGCTGTCACTTGGAAATTTTAATAAGGGTTCGTGGAGCCGAAAGTTAGAGAAACCCTGATCTATAGCAGAAAATAGTGGTCATTTATTCCCTAAGGCAGTAATAGCCCTTTTAAGGATTTTTATAATTGATTACTATTAAGTTAATTTTCCGTGAGTAGCTTCATCTTGATCTTGAAAAAAATCTGGTTAGTAACATCTTTTGGTAAACTACCCTCCTCCCAACTTGTATCAATAACGAGGTTATTAAAAGTTGTTACTAACCAGATGTTTTTACTGTTGCTGAATTAATAGTTATACTACTTAACGGCCATAATGTCCTACAAATTGCGTGGTACATTATCTCGTTCCGACGCTCAGAAATTTTCATTACCTGTTAACCCAGTTAGCTACCAGAATCAAGAATGTTCGTATATAAAAAAGTTGAGCGTCTCATGGAAAATTAATTTGATAGTAAGTAATCAATTGTTAAAATGCTCCACGGATCCTGTGCTTTAACTGACTGCCTTGGAAAGATAAGAAAAACATTTCCGTGACGGAAAGTCCCTGTTTGAAGGAAGTCTTAGATATCGCTGGATAGATCTGCAAGTTATTGGAAAAGTTCCATAAGTATTTCCGGTGTTAATAGTCGAAGTTATCAGCAAAATAAGCAATTTTCTTGCCCGAATATTACTTATATTACTTACTATGAGTTTTTGGGTGAAATGTTTTATTTGTTTTAGCTAGAGCCAACGAAGTAGGTACCTACACCTAAATAACTTCTAAGTTCATTCTTTAAGTAGGAAATATTTAAAGAGTAAAGAGGTAAGATTTGAATAGCTGTTATTTTGTTTGTTTGTTTGTTAAGAATATGTTTTGAAACTACACGAGTATAATGAGTAATGAAATGGAATAGTGAGTATTTCTTTATTCCAAGTGTCTAAACTCGCTAATCCATATTGGAGCAGCATGATGATTATAAGCTCTAAATCTCCTCTTCCATAAGGAGAAAATTACCAAATGATGACGATTCTCTGAACAAAAAATAAAAGGTCACATTAGGTGGCCTAATTGGTATTCTTGTTTAAAAAAGCTCTGATATCGCTTAAACTTTCAAGCAGAACTATAAAATTCAAAAAGTCAGAGTGTAACCCAGTTCTGTAAAGTTCAGAACGATCTAAATACCTGCCTCCTGACCTTTACAATTTATTTGTAGGCCAAATGGAATTCTTGATCCGACATTTTGTGGTTTTACACAAATATTTATTGCACAAAAAATATTTTCTATGCAGAAAATTCAACATTGAAAAATTTATGTTGTTCGACCATTTCGGTTTTTATATTATTTTGTACAAAATATTTTCTGTGAAAAAAATACGGTACTGAAAAATTTGTTTGTATTTTTTCTATCATCCACTAAAAAAAAATTAATTTAATAAATAAAATCCTAATAAAATAAAAAATTGTAATTCTTTTGGATCTTTTTTAGAAGATTAACTTTAACTAAACGAATAGCTTATAATATGCTAGAATTGAATACGATAATAGTCCAACGGATTTCTAACCGTCAAATCGATCTAAATCAATTAAAAATGGGCTCCAGCCCATATGTTATGTCAATAAAAATTTACGATAACCTACCACACCATATATGAAATGAGGAGAAAGATATTGCATTCAAAAAGAAATTCAAGGACTTTTTGGTCGAAAAGTGCTACTACGCAGTAAATGACTACATGAATGATAAAGAAAACAAAAAATAAAATCGGTCTCCCAATCGGTCACTTGACAACTAAGGCTACGCCCAAACTGGGTATCCTAACTTGCATTATATAATTAAGAGCAACTAGTGTCATTATTATATTGTATAATGTAAAATGTATGGCATTGCTTGAATATGAAATAAATAAATCAAATTTATTGATGGTGATTAGATACTAAAGCGCAGATCAGTTCATCGTTACCCACTGTGAGACCCAGCTTCTTTCACCGCCAGGCCAGACCTAAACATTACTGAATATAAATCCCACATGAACTAATTAATACTTGTACATATGTTTTCTGTGACTAAGCCAAAGTTCTCAAATCTAAACTTGGTGTTGAACTGCAATATACAAATGTGCATTGGTTCTAGATAGGTTTGTAAGATGGTGGTAACAAATAAAAATAGCCTAGGCTGAGCCTGACGGCCTCCATGGCGCAGACCACAACAAACCACCACGCATACCAATGCGTGGTGGATTTACAAAACGGAGGTCCTGGGTTCGATCTCCGGCTGGGCCGATTGAGGTTTTATTAATTGGTCTGGCTGGTGGTAGGCTTCAGCCGTGGCTAGTTACCGACAAAGACGTAACGCCCAGCGATTTAACGTTCCGGTACGATGACGTGTACAAACCGATAAGGGGTGTGAATTTTCATTCTCCTCCTAACAAGTTAGCCCGCTTCCATCTTAGACTGCATCATCACTTACCATAAGGTGTGATTGTAGTCAAGGGCTAACTTGTAAGGAATAATAAAAAAAAATAAGGAACCCTCCTAACTTTAATTTAAAGTTTCCGACTTTACTTACCACCATTAAATTATATCATGACATAACTTGACGTTTCAAAAGTGCTTGTAAAGTAAGCCTAATTGAAATAAATGAATGAATAGGTACTAAATTTTCGAATAAAAGGAATTGCATATGCTCATTTTTACATTAAATGACTGACGAATGTTGGCACGAGTATCTGCCACTACTAACAATAATTAGCTGTCTTTAGGTCTTTTCAATTCTTTTGTTAACTTCGGCAGTGTTTCAACCCTGCTAAGATTAAATAACTGTTGCACGAATGAACTTCGCAAAAAAAATATTACACGTCACGATTCCACTTTGCGGCGTTAGATCTCCATCGAATCCCCTGCTGCTTGAAATTCGAGTAGCTACGTGATATCCATTTCACTGTGAATTTAGGTCGATACGGGATTGAATCGTGCTTCCTACGAGTACCTTAAAATCAAACAGTTGGTCTTTTCAATTTGTAACCAGAGCATTAAACGTTTAACTAAAATTATAGACCTATCAACGACGAAAGTTGACACAGCTGTTTCTTATTGGACGAATATAACTCTTTTTTTTCATCTATATTAGTAAAGTTTCTAATCTAGTACGAGTGATTCCTACTTAGCTGCAATAGTTTTCCTTTTGATTTTATTGTAATTACTAGTAGACGCCGCGCGGTTTCACCCGCGTGGTTCCCGTTTCCGTAGGAATGCGGGGATAAAATAGCCTATAGCCTTCCTCGATAAATGGGCTATCTAACACTGAAAGAATTTTTCAAATCGGACCAGTAGTTCCTGTGATTAGTGCGTTCAATTAAACAAACAAACAAACAAACTCTTCAGCTTTATAATATTAGTATAGATACTATTTTAAAACATTAATATTTAGAAACATATCCTATTACAGAATACAATTTTAATGGTCTGTTCAAAGACATCTTACACAAAATACATACCTATACAAGTATAAATAATAATTAATCCCCACTTTGCATGTTGGGGAGGCACCCAGAAAATATTTTTTGGCATGCTGTGCTTAGTCTGCATTCTTGTGCTAAACGCACTCAGTTAGAGCTTTCCGTTACCTACTTAATGATCTTTCATTTAAACCACGGACAGACTATACGTACATTTATAGCCAAACTACAAGAGTTCCTAACGAATCCCGACAAACAAGCAACCTCTCGGCGTTGCTCGAAACTAGGTAGCTTAATGCTTGTCTGTGGCTAAAGAACCCTAAAAAAATCAGCTCTTATTTTATCACTTAAAATGCCAAGGAAATTTCCGCTTTGAACACCTCAAAGCGTCAGATAACGTACTCCATTGTTCGAGACAACAAAAGACGGCGGTCTAGGTCAGATAGTTGACCTGCATGATGTAACCGAGCTTGCATCTGCTCTAGGAATAGATCTTGGAGCATGTCTGATGCGATCAATAGTGCGGTGACGTCATGTGCAAATAGGGTTGCCAGTACTTATTTAATAAAGTATTGAAGCTAATATTTTTCAGATAAGCTATAAAATATAATACGGTTAAAGAAAAACATAGTCACAGTAATATTGAAGGCGAAAGTGAAGTTTGTATGTTTGTTTTTCTTTTACGCTCCGGTTATTAGAGCGATTTAGCTGTAATTTGGAATAGAAACAGATTTCAATCTTGATTAACGCATAGGCTACTTTTCAACCATAATTCCCACGGGATTTGTGAAAAACTGAATTCCACTGTTACTATCTTTACTATCACATTACATTTAAATTTTATGAAAATAAAGTTAAAAGCTCTTTTAATTAAATTAATTTATTCGTTTAAAGTTTGGAACGTAGTTAGACAGAATATAAGTTCGGATACGCTACATGCTGTTGCATCAGGGAAAATTCAATGAAAAGGAACGTCTATAAAATATTTTAATGATAGTTTGTTAGATTTGGGTATTGAAAATATATTATTTTGCGTACTATATAAATATTTTTTGAACAGCCTCTATCCAGATCCGAACTACAGAACATTTAAAGGTAATAAATATTACAGTACGGTTGACAGCCCTATGCATCGCAACAAGTCCATAATAACTACTTAAAGGCTCCTAACAGGCATAATTTCGGCAATTACTGCTCATGAAAATAAGTACGTACCTATTAATGTACTAGTGGACTTTTGCGATTATGCCCGCGCAAAATAAACTAGGTCCAGACAGAAAAGAAGGAAGGAGGGATTATTTTGAACTTTTTTATAACAATTAAGCTCGCGCTTGACCTCAATCTCACCTGATGGGAAGTAGATATGGCATAAGGTGGAACGCGTTTGCCTAGAAGATGCCTATTCACTCCAATCTTAAAAGATGCGGAGAGAGTTTCATACCCATGTATATAAGAAATGAAAAAGCAAATCGCTTCGTACGATCGTTATAGGGATGGAAACCTACCCGGTGTATTGCAGTGCGATGGTAAAAAGGTGACTGTGGTACGAGCACAAATAGCTCCAGTGTACACTCTCCGAAATATATACTGTACCTCTCCGAAATATATTTGTAAAAACCGAGTCTCGCGATCTTCTTGCAATGACCAAGGCTTTGAAGCTTTGTCCGAAGGGGTGAGTCTTCCTCTATGAGTCTCCTGGATCGGCGATCTACAGCATCCATAAACATAATACACAGACAAACTTTTTCACAATAGGTATTTCATTATTTTAATGCTTCATGTTCTAGTAATTCTACCACTTTTTGCTGCAAAGGTGTGGTTTGCGTGCTAGAGGAGGGTATGATGGGCTTTTATGAAATTACTATTTTTTATATCTATTTTATAATGCGACTAATAAAAAGTTATTAAGGAACATGAAATATAATGAAAACGTCCTTTCCTAATCAGATAAAGCTTTTACAGTAATTGGATAATACAGTTTGGCAAACATAACCCTCATGTCCTAACCCTCGATTATAGTTAAGGAAGTTACACACTGCATCGGACCCGAATCCGTGAAAATACGTCATGGAACTATTTGTATGGTACGAGTAACGAGTGCACGTTAAACTTAATGCTAGCCACAAACGGTCATTTATTCTCACGTTTCTGTAGCACCCACGACTATAATTAATCGTGTGTTAGTCACTGCGTACATGACTTGTATAGTATGCCGCATGGGTACTGCCGTTTGCTTTTCAGAAACGTGAGAATAATTGACCGTCAATGGCGACCTTAACATTTCGAAACTGCTTGTAAGCTAGACTCCGGGCCACGAAAGAAGTTTCGCGGCTTAAATCTGAACTAAAATTGACAGCGCCTTACATAAATGACAATGAGACCGCCATTACCAAATGACAATGAGCGCCATTATGACGTTTGCGCCCCTTTGTTTCGTGGCGCGGGGTATAAACCTATTTGAAACTTAATGAATTGGGATTAATGACTACTTCAAACAAATAAATATTATCGCCGCGTTGCAACGACTTGCGGTATGGACGGCTTCAGTGTGCTCGTGGCGTTCGAGCCGTCCACATCTTTTGTTGAGTAATTCTTTATGGGTTACTTGAGATAGACGGGGAGAGTGACTTGAGTGGAAAAGGGGAGTGTTTGTTAACAGTCAAAGGATCCTTTAACCCTACATACAACGTTCACAAGTGCGTGACTTCACTCAAGGTCATTCTCTGCCATTCTAGGGGCTTATTTTGGTTACAGTTTGATTTGTAAATTAAGTTGCCCTGACAAATGTTGTGAATCATAACCTTTGTTCGACATTAGTTTTATTATTTTTGTAATCACTTCTCAGTCTGCTAAAATAAATACCTCAGACGTGCCTTGAATCCAAGTCAGACATATTTATGTTATTAGACAGCAGAGCGGTAGATATGCCAAAGATCTTCCAAAGATGTCAGATCAGGGAGATCGGATCAGTACGTGTAATAACTGAATTCAGTCCGACATTTTCATGGAATCGGATCGGCCGCAGTGCGTAACCGCCCTGACGTGCCGACAAATTACTGTAACTTTATCAACTTTATTAGTTTTTCTTTGCTGCCTCTTCGGAGTATTTTGGTTCCTTCTAACATAAATATTTATGTGGTTGAATTAATATTTTTCTGGTAAGTTAGGGCTGTAAGGGGGAGGCTAGTACCAGTCAGTCTCCCCAACTGCCAACCTCACCTGCTCGTGGTGCACCCTGCAGATGGACCGACGAGGCTCTGGCGACCGACGAATGGCGGTATATCCATTCCCACAGGCTAGATTACGAAATGCCTCAGGCCGGTGTCGGGCAGCAGCGACACCGGCGCGAGTGATCTTACACTGCGCTGACCAACCCACATGCCCAGCGTGGTCAGTATCGGGCAAAACTTTATATGGAAAGAACAAACACAACACAGCCCCTAGTCCCCGGCAGCCCCGCTATTCCTGACTCTGGCAGCGGTTATGGTAACGGCGGGGCAAGGGGTGTTAAGAATCTCCGGCAGAGATTCCGCTGCCAACCCCGACGGCTACTTGGGCCTCATAGCCGATGGACGTTGGGGTCCCAAAGTGCTGGAATGGCGACTCCGCACTAGTAAGCGCAGAGTTGGCCGACCCCCCACCAGGTGGACTGACGACATCAAGCGAGTCGCAGGGATTCGCTGGATGCAGGGGGCTCAGTATCGTGATGTTTGGAAGTCCCTACAAAAGGCCTATGTCCTGCAGTGGACGTCCATTGGCTGATATGATGATGATGAAGTACCTAATCTTCAACTCATTTATATAGGATCTTTGCGACATACTTCGTCCGGAATTACTAGCGCCATTCTTAAATTTGCTGCCAAGCAGCATTGCTGTGCTACTGTCCTGATTAAAGATATAAAAGCCTATGTGACAATATGCCTAGACGTGTTTCTAGTGACTGTGCCCGGCAATGTGCTTTGTAGGCGATAAGCGATTTCAACGTAACATTGGCCTAACTGTTCGTCAACATTTATTAAAAAACAACTGATACAATTGTTACATACCATTATCATCATCAACATTAACAACCCATATTCGGCTCACTATTGAGCACGAGTCTCCTCTCCGAACGAGAGGGGTTAGGCCTTAGTGCACCTAGCCAAAGCTGGCCCAATGCGGATTGGCAGACTTAACACGCTTAAAGAATTAAGAAAATTCTCAGGTTATAGGCTTCCTCACGATGTGTTACCGTCAACGTTTGAGACACGTGATATTTAATTTCTTCGCGAAAGGTCACTCATCATATCGAAAACCTCTTGACGCTCAAAGATGAAATTTAGCAGGAAGGTGGTTTTTAATATTAGTGGACGTCCGCTAAGAAAGAATTTTGCGACAAGGCCAGATAGAGATCTAAGGGCGATTAGCCATAGACGCGGACATTAACTAAACATGTAAGCTAAACGGTAAACCCATTCTCAGTGTTGATTCACCAAAATGAATGTAAGTAATTTTATGTCGTTTTCTTGTTCTCTTTGAAATTTTCTTTATCCTCCTCCTCTGATGTAAATATTAAGTAGGTATGAAAAATTTGCCAGTGCTGCTACGACTTGAATGTACACTCGGCATCTGACCGACTTGTTTTCATGTGATCTTTGTTTATGGGTTTATACCATAGAGTACATTGAATATAGGTTTATACTAAGAAAGCACGCGTAGTTTCCAGTATCTTTACAAGATGGCAGTGGTAACTTTGAAGTTTACCTTTTTTCAGAACCTACACCGACCTAAAATACTAATGTAGGAAACAATTAATTGTTACTTCACCAGATGGCGCAACTATCAAACGAACGTTAACGCCATCTAGGGCTGTACTGCATGACTATAGCTTCACCAAACCTTCGTTAGATGGCCTTAGTGTTACAATTGTATTTCGTTTGTACCCTCCTTCGGCAATATGAATGGTGACCTCTTGATCCCTCACCCCTACCCGTTCCCCTTTACTACAAAGCAAAATCAACAGCGAGCGTTGCGTAATGAATTGCAAGTTAAAAACTGAATCGTTCGCATGGCCGGGTAACAAAGGAGAATGACGTTTTATATTATGTGTCAATTGGAAAGACACCTCAAAGACTATGAATATAGAAGCTAGAATTCCTTGCATCTTTTTACTTGAATAGTAAATTACCTGCTTACTTACTTCGCAAGCTCAGCTAGGACTATCCCATAAAGCTCTTTCATTACGTCTTATTATGACACTTTGCTCTAATCTGAGTCCGGTTATAGATGAGTTTCGCCGACCAAGAGATTCTTTCGAACGCCTTAGGTTTTTTTATTTGCCACGGAGGTTCCATCAGTCGAATATCGTCAAGTTGAATGTGAAATTAATTTACATAGTTTCAAAAATGACTGGGCGACCATTGTTACAGGATAAGTTTCAGTGAGACCTAAAATATTAGAAGGTATTTTTACAGCTAGTCATCGATATACGTGTTTTGAAATCCATTTCAAAAATGAGCGCATTATTTAGCTGTGTGACTAAATCTATCTGTATTTATTTGTATAATATGTGTGACTAAATCGTGAGTATTATTAAGCGATAGATAGGCAAAAAATCAAGATGACTTCAAATCAAAGTGAACTGAAAGGTTATCCGACGATGGATTGCAATGCTAAAGCTCTAAGAATTATTATTTCCGTGATTTGAAACATGATCGAAAAACTTAACTAAGATTTCCTTGAAATATAAGCTTGTTTGTTTTACAATTATCCTCAACTTTATAAAACTTCCCTCTAAGTACTGGAAAACCGCATCTTAAATTTCTTACTCGAAGACTACGTTCTCAATTACGAACAAACTTTGTTTTCAAGCTGACAAAAAACACCTATTTATTATAATGAACTTTTCGAACTCATAGCTTCGAAGTTTAAAAAGGAAGTTTATACCTAATTTCCGTCTTTTTATTTGTTTTTAATGTTGCTAGCCCGTATACGTATATTTTTTATCCTTAAATATCTTTTCCTTTTCTTGTTATGTTTCCTTAATTAGAATGAAGTGTATTTTTACAGGAATTCGGGAAATTCCATCATTTATATTACTAAAATATTAGAACCATTCAGGAAGAGAGCGTGCTTCCTCCTATAAGAACAAATGTTATCTTTTAATGTTATACCGTTTTACTATTAAAACATATTTTAATGACAAATAAACTCAGATTCTCAAGATATTCTTAATCAAAATATAAATATTATCACCTAAAATTAATTAAAAATGGCCATGTGATTATTTTATATGCGTTAGACGTATAGGTGCGAGAGGCATACCAGCAATGTTTTTCTGTAACCTTCAGACCTAGGCCTTACTCGAACTGCAGCAAATATCCAAGATTCTTCAGGTATCCAAAGCTGCTCTAGAGGTTCTACCGCATGTATGGATGGGCAAGGAAAGCAACACGAACAGAGAAGTTGAGTCTTTATGTGTTGTGAAAAACCCTTAACCCTACACTCGGAATTTTTCTCACTACCACGGTGATTACATGAAATGCTACGAAATATGTTTCTTTACCCCGAACAAGGTCTGTCAAAGAGCTCTCAGCTTGCTTGTCAAAGTAAAAATAAAAAAGACAGTGGTGTTTATTTTAAGATACACATCATAGATATGGAAGAAAATTGAACGACAAAATAACTTGTAATAACTGGCGTGAAGTGATTGTAAAAGGGTCTCCATTCAGCAGTAGCCGCGATTTAGCTCTGTCTATCCACACACTGCTCTACACAAATAACAAATAAAGACAGCCTGTACTTTCACAGCCCGTTCACCCATGGTCTCGGTTTTACTGGTCCGTTTTATTAGATACCTACGTTTTTTTTTCATCGAAGGCGCTGAGCGACTCCACATATATGGTACAATATTCAGTATATACAGTTAAGAAACGGAATACGTATCCGAAATGTTTCCGTACAATTTTACCAGATAGACATGACGACGTCCATCCTGGTAGAATAGCGGCGGTATACTGCGAATTTGCTTTTAAACAACGTATCCAGTAATGACGGATACGTAATACGTTGAAAGTTATACGGTGCCTATGTGTGAACAAAGCATAGTTTTTTGTCGTATCCGTTAATACGGATACACGTAGACGATTTATGAACGCGCGGTCAAAATCGGTAAAATTGGGAGCGGTGCCAGTGGGCAAGACGAGCGGCATGAGATGCGGTAGCACAACATCTCTGCCTACTTCCCACACCACTATAGCAGTGTGTAACGGGCCCGTGATATCGTCATAGATCTAAATCAAACAATCCAATCAATATAAGTACCTTTCTTTCCTCTTCGTGGTGATGTGGCCGGCGTACTATGCTCGGAGCTCTGGTCTGCTGCATACTCAGTACCGCTGCTGTCATGGCCCGGCGCCAGCGACAGTATAGTACCGGCCGGGCATCTCTCTCTACTCCTACTGCGTTGCCAGCGACTCTACAATGAATATAAAATATATTGAAAATCCTTGTTGGTTCAACACGAGGTCTTAAGTTCGAATCGTAGGTCAGTCTATGGGATATTAAGTTTTCTTTCTTCTATAAAAAAGTCAGTCTCACCCCGGAGTGGGGGAGTTGGTGGTGTTAGTTACGATAATCTAGTGAAAGTTGAATAATAATTGTATCACAATACTTGGCCCTTGCTTACGAAAATAGTTAGTTCCGATAGGAGTTTCAGTCAATGGCCTTAAAGCGAAAAGCTATTAACACTTTGAGAAGCTTTCGCAAGAGTAAATGAATCATTGTATCGTCGTCATCAACCCATATTCGGCTCACTGCTGAGCTCGAGTCTCCTCTCAGAATGAGAGGGGTTAGGCCAATAGTCCACCACGCTGGCCCAACGCGGTTTGGCAGACTTCACACACGCAGAGAATTAAGATAATTCTCTGGTATGCAGGTTTCCTCACGATGTTTTCCTTCACCAATTGACACACGTGATATTTAATTTTTTTAAATGCACACAACTGAAAAGTTGGAGGTGCATGCCCCGAACCGGATTCGGAATCGGAGGCAGAGGTCATATCCACTGGGCTATCACGGCTCTCATCATTCAATCATTGTATAAATTGATTAATCCAGTAATTAATCTTTGAGACAATGCGTATTATGAGGAGATTTCTCTCACTGGAGCCCTGACCATCGATCGGTTGATTGGTCAAAAGCCGCACAACGGGCTGGATTTATTTAATTGATAAAGCTTTAACAGAGTTTGTCTAAGCTAATATTATACAGAGGTAAAGTTTGTAGTGTTGTAGGGGTAATTTTGTTATCTAATGAATCATTCTTGAAAATTCTTTTACTAATGGGGGCACACCATGCGTTGCGGCGCCGCATCGCAAAGATTTCACCGTATCAGCGGGCACACGAGCGGTGCGGCGCCACAACGTTGGTATATCGCAGCGGCGCCGTAGCAGCGTTTGACAGTCTGTTAATAAAGTAATGTTGTGACGCATAAACGACTGAGCGGTGCCGCTCCGACGTCGCAACGCATTCACCCCTCCCCGCCTCGTCTCGGTGGTTGAAAGTCCGGTGCGGCGCCGGAGCGCATCGTGTGACATGCCACAGATATTTTTATGTAAGACGACGCAGCGACACCGCTCCGGCGCCGCAACACCGAACGCATCGTATGCCCTTGCTCTAACAAAAAGGCACGTCGTTTGTAAGTGGCATACGTTATATTTATTTCCGTATTCTTAAAGGAACAAGAACTGTACGGGAGAAACCGAGGGACGTCTGCCAGTCCTTCTAATATTATAAACGCGAAAGTTTATATGGATGTTTGGATGTTTGTTTGGATCGCTACTACTGAAGCGATTCGGCTGAAATTTGGAATGGAAATAGATTTTACTCTGGATTAGCACATAGGCTACTTTTTTTCCTGAAAAAATCCATGGTTTCTCAAAATTTGAGAAAACTGATGATTTTGATGATATGTATGTTTGTTACTCTTTCACGCCTCGACTACTAAACCGAATCAACTGAAATTTGGTATTGAGATATAAATATTATAGCATGGATTAACACATGGGCTACTTTTTATACCGGAAAAATCCATGGGTCCCGGGGGATTTGTAAAAAACTAAATTCCACGCGGACGAATTTTAAAAATAAAAAAAAAGTGAAAACTAATAAACTAGAACTGTGTATTACGGTATGTAACGTTTTTCTAAAGTCATGGGTGGAAAACATTAATCTGTTTTCCTCGATGGTAAGAGGATTATCTTCTTACAACGTTTATTAATAGCTTTCTTTATGCCTTGATCCGTTTTAACGGTCATCATAAAATGTAGAGCGCTGGTTATCCATAATCTTTTATCTTTTGTTTTTGTTTCCGACCGGGAAAGTTTGAAAGCAAGACAACTTTTCTTTATAAACTTTTAATTTGTCGAGTAAATAATTTATTACATTGCTTGTTTTAACCATTGAAGTGAAAAAGAGAGTGTTTTTGAGTTTGACTTTGAGTGTTTGTCGGTGTATCATTAACATCAGGGGTATATTCCAATATTTTATAATTATACTCGTCGATTTATAATAATATTCGCCTATAAAAAGTAACTTTACAGAATGCAGGCGCTGATTGCGATTTCAGACCCAATCTTAAATCCGCAAAGCTGCAATGGCAGTTTTTTTAATTGATCCTGGTCTGGCTAGTTACCGGCAAAGACGTACCGCCAAGCGACTTAGCGTTCCGGTACGATGTCGTGTAGAAACTTAAACTTGTGTAGGGTGATTTTCATCCTACTCCTAACAAGACAGATAAAAAAAGCAAAATATGTAGTCGTATATAAACCTCTGTAGTATTGAAGTTTTTGTCTTGCTTGCATCTACGAGGACGTATCCTTGTTTATATTCTTTGAAACTTCTAAACGGGATTTTATGATTGATGATGGGGAAAATGCTAGCAAAAATTTCCATATTTCTGCGCGCGAACTTGCAGGCGACAGCTAGTATAATCGAAACGAGAAAAGTTTCAAGGTCGTATGTTTTTCTATTCTGTCGCGTCTAAGAAAAGTAATTTACGACCTCAACGTCGCTATGTTGTTATTTGCAACTTTTTACTGCATTATTACTGTTTTTTGCTGTAGCTATTTTTAGCCGAGGCTTTATTCGGTTCTCAGTTAAAAATCGGGTCCGTTTTTTTAAAAAAAATGTTGACATCAGGTTCGTTGTGTTTGAGTTTTGTGACACTAAATAAAATTAGTGAATTAGTGTGGACTGACTGGGAGCGTTTGATAATCTTTATCATCATCATCATCATATCAGCCGATGGACGTCCACTGCAGGACATAGGCCTTTTGTAGGGATTTCCAAACGTCACGATACTGAGTCACCTGCATCCAGCGAATCCCTGCGACTCGCTTGATATCGTCAGTCCACCTGGTGGGGGGTCGACCAACACTGCGCTTACTAGTGCGGGGTCGCCATTTTAGCACTTTGGGACCCCAACGTCCATCGGCTCTTGATATTCTTACAGCTTTAATTTTAAGTTTACAATGTAGAAATATATAGCACAGAATACATTTTAAAGCGATATTAAATGTACGAGTAGCGCCGCCCTTATCTAACTATTCTATACCGATGGTAGAAATATAATTGTATATTTATAGTTCAAAATGAACGTTCATATTATATTGTTATCTGATTTTATGTTATCGGATGGAGTAATTAATTTTTCAATATCATCAGTTTTCCTAATTCACAAATGAAACCAATTCACTGCAGGCAAACAACAAATTATTTAAAATTAAATGTTATTTTAACAAAATACTTTAATGTTTCACAAACTATTATGCATCCTATGGTTTTACCCGAAACATTCACAGTTACCCCCTCCCGAATGGCCCTCTAAGCCGAGGTCCGTGTTCGAGGAAAGAGTCGTTCCGTCCTCTATCTTTATTTCACCCTTCGGGTCTCATCTGCGCTCGACCAAACCCCCCGGTGTCGCCGTAGTGGTCCCACATGGAGCCATCGGCACTCATCACGAAAAAAAGAAAAAAAAAACTGACGAATTCAAAGGATTTAGGAACACACTTTATGCACGTTTCACAACCATAAATATGTCCAAGGACCTCAATCAACACGACAACTGACCCCGAGAGGCGCAGAGCATGCGCTCTAATTAATGTTTGGCCCTTAGGACATGTTCATCTTCATTGAAGATTCTTCAATTTAACACATCAAACCACCAATTAACAGTGACTATGTCTGTATACTATATACACTCTCAGTTATAATATATACTTATAAATGCCAAATTCTATAGCTTACAGGGCTTAGAATACATTGAAGCTCAGGATTTGAATCAGCTTTGTTTTTGCACACGTGCAATAGTGCAACATAACAAACTTGAAAACGATATAAAATATTTATTAATAAAGATACTTTTATGCAAAAGTTATTAGCTAAATTAAATTGTTTTCATGTTAAATCGATTTTGAATTAATAAGGGCAGGGCATTGATGTTATAAAGTGGTCTTAATTCTTGTAAAGATACTTTGTCAGTTTCTCATCAGTCGTTCTCTGAAATTCGACTAACGCGCTCCGCACGTCCCGATCCTAAAAGATATGATAGTACCTACCTAATGTATTGGTGAAAATTGTAGAGATACAAACAAATTACCTTCAAGTTATTAAAGAAGTGCTGCGTCCGATGTACGACGGACAACGGTGCGTGGTGGTGAGCGGATCTTGCACGAGGGGGCGCTGCTTGTATCGGCGACGAGCAGGATAGCTCTGACGCCGACTTCGACAGCCGTCCGCTCAGCGCTTCTGAACGTTCTGCAACCATAACAAAACTTAACTATACAGCAACAACCATAACTGCTCATTATTATCAACCCATATTCGGCTCACAGCTAAACTCAAGTCTCTACTGAGAATGAGAGGGTTTAGGTCAATAGTCTACCACGCTGGCCCAATGCGGATTGGCAGACTCTACACGCGCAGAGAATTTAGAAAATTCTCTAGTTTGCAGGTTTCCTTACGATGTTTTTCCTTCACCGTTTGAGACACGTGACATTTAATTTCTTAAATGCACACAACTGAAAAGTTGGAGGTGCATCCCCCGGACCGTATTCGAACCCACACCCTCTGGAAACGGAGGCAGAGGTCATATCCACTGGACTATCACTGCTCTCATAAGCGTGTGAGATTTGTATTTACGTCTGAGTTATCAGTTTTTAGTTTTCAGTTTTAGTTTTTTGAGTTTGAGTTTCATTTTCAAGTTTGAGAGTTTGAGCCTGAGGTTGACATGGATTTTTGCATGAGTTGGAGCTTTAATGAATGAGATTAAGTTTTGAATTACATTTTGAAGGAACAAGTTCTCCTAATATTACGTGGAAACCCGTAATTACTTAAAGCAGAGTAACATTATGCAGGGCAAGGGAGGACAGGGCAGACAAGGTACACGCCCTATACCATTTTCCTTGTAGATACTCTTTAACCTGAGGCTTATGCTTAAAACCTCATACGTCATAACAGTTAATATTGATTTATGTTTTCGCCGGTTCTGTTCTGTTCGCCGCAGATAGCTTTCTTGTGATTGGTTGGTTGCGGTATTGTCAAAGCGAAGCTTGTCAAAGGTAGTCATACTACCAATTTGGGGAAAATTGTGTAGTAATTAATCTTCAAGCTGCTTTTCCGAAACATCAGCACAAACAACTTTTTGTTTACGAAATTAACAGATTCATTTTAACTCTAATGTAAACTTGAAAGTGTTAAGCTAAGTAATCGTTAACGATCAGGCTTAACAGGGCTTTCAAACTTCCCACAAATACTCCATTTATTTTTATTACTGTTTAACACCTGAAAATGAGCTACCATTTATCGTGGTAAAGCTTTTCAAAGATAATCTTTATATTATTTTTCTACAAATTCTTAAGCTTTAAGATCAAGTTTAATCTTTATTTTTTGTCAACTAACTATTACTACTGTCTTCTCCCGCGTGCCGTAACTGTTTACCTTGTTCGCCGAATTCGATAGATATACATATAACGTATATACATACACTTTATACATAACTAGCGGACGCCCGCGACTTCGTCCGTCTGGAACTCAGATCCCGCGGGCAACATGGATTTTTTCGGGATGAAAAGTAGCCTATGTTTTAATCAAGAATAAAATCTATTTCCATTCTAAATTTCAGCCAAATCGGTACATTACTTGCGGCTTTAAAGAGTAACAAACATCCAAACAAACTTTGACGTTTATAATATTAGTAGGAAGTAGGATTATAGTCAATGGCTTCGGAATTTAGTAACAAGTAAAAATTAAACATGCTTAAAATACCTTGTCAATTTAGATAAATTTTAATGACTTAAATGAAAGAAGTTACAGTTACATAAATATACAGACAAACTTACTAAGCTAAGACACCCTTCTTTTTTATATCGGGGCTAAACCACATAAACTACGTTTATGTGGCTCAAAGTCGCGGATTGATCTTAAGTTTGACGCTCAAAGAACGTTGAATTATGTAAACTTTTGTGGATAGGTCAATATAAAAAACCACAATGAATAGGTCCAAGGGTCGACAAAGTTCCGAAATAAATGGTTTGAACTCATTTAATCAAGTTATTTGAACTCCATGCTGAATATTTGGAAAGTAATAAAATCAAAGTGCCCGAAATCCGGCGGAAATCCCTTGATTACCGTATATTTCTCTCTGTAACACAATTAGAGCAAACAAAACCACTCGATCCGGGAATAGATAACGGATTTAGATCAAAGGTTTGAGTAAATAAGGGTTTATTTACTTAAATTTACTCTCAAATGGTTCCATGTTTGTTTCGATGCTTGGAAAAATATAATACTTGGTCTCCAAGAAATTTCAAATATTATAAAGGACATGTCCCAAAATGGGCCTTTATTATTTATAATACAATTTACAAGCGGGTTGATAGTATTTTTACGGATAAAAGACACAAATTTATGTTTAAAAAACAATTTTCAGAATTTTTAGAACCACCAGAAAGCGTAGTTTTAGCTGAGAACCTATCAAATAGGTAACAGGGAGCCGCTGAATATTGCATGGTGTTTGGAATTCGTAACAAGAGGACTGTGTCCAGCATTGGACATCCATCGACTGATGCAAAAAAAGCAAAAAAGATGATGACGAATTAGTTGTTAGCTACGACTATTCCTTTGGAAAATTCTTATTATATTTTCTGGATCTGGCTAACAAAAGAGTCGTGAGATATTATAGATCTCCATAAAGTCTCTCCATAAAAACTGTCATCACCTAATTTACTTCCTTCAAGTTTAAAGTACGTTACGAACATTTCTCTAAGGTCCCATTTATCTTTGTACTTTGTGTTTGTAGTAAAATTTAAGTGGTATAGCAACCATAACAATTATCATGAATTTCTATAGCACGTGAAACACTTAACAATATAGAAAGGATAATTCTTTCTTTCTTTCTTGTTTTTTGGGAATCTAGGTACCCGCATTAAGTTATAAAACTTTCCTTTTAAAGAAAATAAATAAGACATTACGACACTGGTCTGTTTGCATAAAATCCGCAAACGGATAATCTTATGCGAAAGCGATGTCGGAAAATGATTTACCATTTTCTTTTCAAGTATGATTGAATTTATCTCTCCAAAATTTTTTTTATTTTGTAACTTAAGTACTACACTGGCAGCGCGTGGAGTTCGTTTTTTTTTTAATATAGATGTTCAATTTTTAGAGGACGTTTAGTTTTGATTGTGGTCCTTATTATATTCGAATTTATTTATTTGCTTCTAATTCTAAACAAAATCATAAAGAGGAACTACTGGAATGATTTTAAAAATTCATACACTAATGGAAAGTTACTTTATCAGCGAGTAACACGGACTATTTACGTTAGTAGGTATGTTAAAAGTCTACCTACGAGAACGTGAATTTAATTTTATTTCCACCACCTGGCATAGCGAAAAATTCAAAGAGAACATCAATATCTACATGCAACTCTGTGGTTTTCATTCCTATTTTCTTTTTTTTGTAAAAGTAGGTAGAGGTACCTACCTACGGTTTTTACGAATATGCTAGAGTCTCTTATATCTGCTACTGAATTTAGAATTTGGATAATTTGTTACACATGCTTTTTCAAATAACTTTTAACGATTTAATGATTAGAAGGTATATTTCATTGTTTACATTCATATAAGAAAATTACCCTTTGGTCAAACGCAATTTTATACAAACTTACATTTAAAAATGCAAAAGTCGGTATGTCTGTTCGTTTATTACGCTGTCAAATTTTAACTACTTAACCAACCAACTTTTGTCAGGAGTACCTACAAAAAAATCGCAAAATCTTTTTAGATTTTAATGTGTAAAAATCAAATATGTGAAAGAGATTGCCCAAATATCTTTCAAATAAAAAATAATTTTCTAAATTGGTTAATAAATGATGAATTTATGTAACAAACATATAAAAAACATACGCGTCGAATTGAGAAACTCCTGCATTTTTATGAAGTCGGTTAAAAAAGAAAAATGTCTACAATAGATAAAGCCAAAAATCGAAAGCTACCTATAATCCTATTATAACTTGTATAATGTAGAAATTTTATGCAACCAAGAGAAAAGTATTTCAGCCTGCTTTTTCTACGTACCTACTTGAAATGCTTAATTCATGAATTTTAATGCCTTGCTCCGTGAATGCTTTTCAACGCGTGAAAGTTTTAAGCGTAAATTTTTCTTAAAATGTAGACATTTTATATCACGCTTATTTTTGAATATAATTTAGAAAAAGCCATAACATTTTAAATTAGATAGATTTAGGCATACGAAAAAATATTATGTGGTTTTTTATTTTTTTAATAACGATATATTTTTCTGCTCTAAACCTTTGACGGCCTCCCTTTTGGCGCAGTGGTATGCGCGGTGGATTTACAAGACAGAGGTCCTGGGTTCGATCCCCGGCTGGGCCGATTGAGGTTTTCTTAATTGGTCCAGGTCTGGCTGGTGGGAGGCCGTGGCTAGTTACCACCCTACCGACAAAGACGTACCGCCAAGCGATTTAGCGTTCCGGTACGATGTCGTGTAGAAACCGAAAGGAGTGTGGATTTTCATCCTTCTCCTAACAAGTTAGCCCGCTTCCATCTTAGACTGCATCATCAGGTGAGATTGTAGTCAAGGGCTAACTTGTAAAGAATAAAAAAAATACCCGTTTATAATATTTCACGCTTAACTTTTGAATATAATTAAAAAAATCCATAACGTACTCGTAAGTTTTAAAATTAGATAGATTTAGGCATATGAAAAATTATTGTGTCGTTTTTTATTTTTTTAATAACGATATATTTTTCTCCTCTTAACTTACCCGTTTATAATATTTTATTAATATAGTTATAGCTGATGGAATAACAAGATAGCCACGTGATGGTAAGTGTTAAATTTCTGCCATTAAAGCCGTCATTCTTGATAAATTCATGAAAATCAGGGAATTTTAATCTTTAATTATTAAAGTAGTCGTCCAAGCCCAGTAGGAAACATGATCACTCAAAAATTCCAATAAAATTTATAACGGAAGTAAGTATTTCTCAACACTTGAATTTTTTAACACTTCCGCATGTCAGCGCGAGTGAGTGCATTTTTTTTTTGTAAAAGAGAGCTGGATGCAAGCTTTTTAATCAAAATGTTTTTATGGTAACAAAATAGCCTGAGGTATGCTGCAATACTGCGTCATTAGTTCAGTGATAAGCCTATATAAAATTCGAGTTCTGTCGTGCTATTCAGTTCTTTACGATGTTTTCTCCTCTCATCAATCAATGTACTCAATATAAAATCTCAAACCATATCACAAAGCTATTCATTCCTACCACTCATTTGGTAATGTTCATTACACACGGGTAAACCGTGCTACAATTATTTTTTTACAACTCTTATATAGTTCCATATATAGCTCCTTATATAGTTACAATTCTTATATAGTTCCATGTTATTGGCTACAAAAATTCAGGCTTCCTTCGTATCCTATCCTTCCACTGCATGTAATTAGTGATTGTAGCACTCGTCTTGTCTATTGGGTAATCGGCTTCGCCTCATTGCACAAAAACAAATACCTCTACAGAATACTGAAACATCCTCCTCTTCCGCGATCCTCTTTTTAGTGACAGTAACGCCTTTTGCCCCGAGTTGTGATTAGAAGGTAGTTATTACGCAAACTTAATTTCTTTACGAAAATACTCATAACGCGCCCACTCTATCTTTCTTAAAAGCGAAAAATTATTAGAACCTATGCGTTTTGACGGGAAACCACAGTGGAGGCTACTGGGACTTGTAGTAAGGATTTGGACTTTAGACTCATCAGGCTGATGACGTAATTTAATAATAGCTAGTCGTAGCAAGCTATTTCCTATTCGTACTTCATAGAGTAGGTAGGTAGACATATTGTAAAAATATTGAAGTTTTTATTCTTTACAAGTTAGCCTACAGCTAGCTAAAATCACACCTGATGGTTAGTGATGATGCAATCTTAGATGTAAGCGGGCTAACTTATATTAGGTTTCTAGACTACAACGTACCGGAACGCTAAATCGCGTTTTCGTCGGTAGGGTGGTAACTATCCACGACCGAAGCGTCCCCCAGTCAGACCTGGACCAATTAAGAAAATCTCAATCGGCCCAGCGGGGGATTGAACCCAGGACCTGTGTCTTGTAAATCTACAGCGCATACCACTGCGCCACGGACTGTTCATACATCAAAACGACAATTATTTTGTTGTAAGCCTAAACTAACCATTCTTACTTCAGTCCTCTCCAAATCCGTTGAAGTATTTTCAAATCAAACATTACAAACATGGAAAACTTACTAAATATTTCCACCATTCTAAATCTCATTTTAAAAATACGCGCGGTTGTAAAAACCGGTAGTTGTATTCCGCCTCTGTTCAAAGTTCTCGTGCAAAGGTGTTCTAAAAACACGCCTGAGCTATGTTTTTTCGACTGAAATTCCTGCTGGTATTTTTTTTCATCTGCGTTACTAGGTGTTAATTGAAAAAGCTGGATATACCAACTTACTCTAAATGTTCAGTTATGTTGCAATAAATACTAGATAAAACTGAAACTATCCAGACTCATTAGTAGCGAAAGCTGAAATTTTCCAATGGGGATGATGACTAGGTTTGAATATATTGATTTTTATGATACATTCGGGTAAATAAGGTCAATGTTAACTAATTTATACATAAAAAGCAAAGATCGACTGGATATTTTAAAATAAATAAGATTATAAAATTTTAAAATCTACTAAAAATATTTTATCGTAATTAGATGAAAATTTATACAGTTTTAGCTTCCTTACATTAAATGTGACATTTTTTAATAAATGAACTATAAACATAAACGCAGAAATAACAAAGATATTAGTAATTTTGTTTAAACGCTCATACAAATCTAACGATCACTAATTGCCTACGACGTCATAAGTGCGTACCATTTTGTATGGGGCGTTTTTCAGGGATCCGCGGCAGCGCCGCAAATCTGGCCTTTTAAATCCCTGTGGCTCCGAAAGTAATGATCGATACCCTGTTACTTTTACAAAATTGCTTTACTATTAGCGTATTCTTAATTTATATACAATTTAAAAAACTGTCATCATCCCTATTGGCTATATATTCTATCCTCGTATTCCTTTGAAAACGGCAATTATACGTATAAATATTATAAAATTTTATAAAATAAAATCTTGGTACAGAGTGTGACACCATTTATAATTCAAGAACTGCTGGACTGATTTGGCTAAAAAATTGGTGAAGAGATAGCTAAGAACCAGGAGACGGACATAGGATTAGGGTAGGGTTACGATAGGGATAGGGTAGGGGTAGGGTTGACTAGGGTTATGGTAGGGTAGGTGTAGGGTGGGAGTAGGGTACAGTAGGAGATTTGTCCGACACGCGGACGAAGTCGCGGGCGTCTGTTTAATATATATAAAATAATAATAATAGCTTTAGTAGCAGCGTCACCACGAGGTTTTAGCAAACATGTGTGAGAATTGACCTCAAGGGTACGGGAAAACGTAGGGAAACTAATCGTAATCCGGCATTATTTACTTTTCCAGTATAGGAAACGTAAGATCGTTTAAATAATAAAATTCTTAGTGCTTCAAATTATACTTTAAAATAAAACTTGCTGCCAAAATATAAACGTTCTCCTTTAAATGGAAAAGCGTTATGTTATATAGCCTAGTTTCAGAGTATTTTAATGAAATTGCCGCCATATTTTATTTTATTACCACAATGGCTGGGCACGAAACTTTGCGTGTCATTTATCACTAATTTTATGGTATAACAGATGTGTGTTTTACAATTACATGCTTAATAATTTGCTTGCAGCCTGAAAATTTTGAGGAAAATATATATGAATGTACATGTTGCATGCTTTCACAAAATATTTTGGTTACATTTTCAGTTAGAGTTACCTCGACTCCGGAGTTATGGGTAATAGATAAGTAACACCACAAACTTGATAGTATTATATGCATGCCTTGAAGAGCATTTTTTATTCTTTACAAGTTTACAATCACACCTGATGGTAAGTGATGATGCAATCTAAGATGGCATATCAAGCCGTTGTTCCCATCATTATCAATAACATCTGATATTAGTTTTTTATAGAGTCAACTTTATTATCCTAAGCCCACCAACCCCCACGGGAGCATCATGGTGGATCAGAGCTCTAAATTCCATCTCTCACAAATCTATAGTATGTTAATCGAGAAATAATAATGTTACCTGATTAAAATTTACCTTACCGCTGAAGGAAAGGTTTTTTTTTTATTTTAAGCGTAAAACTGTAATGTACAAGTACGTCCTTTTCTTTGAAACGCAAAACAACCTAAAACATAATAGTTTTCCATATAATATGAAAAAAAAACAGCATCGTCAACTTAACATCAGGTGAAGACGCAGTCGAGGGCTATCCTGCTTGTTAAAAAAAAACAAGCACCGATATGAGTTCAAAAGTGTGTTCATAATTGGCTTATTATAATTATCAATCAATATTCGGCTCACCGCTGAGCTCGAGTCTCCTTTCAGAATGAGAGCGGTTAGGCCAATAGTCTACCAATGCCCAATGCGGATTGACAGACTTCACATACGCAGAGAATTAAGAAAATTTTCTGGTATGCAGGTTTCCTCACGATGTTTTCCTTCACCGTTTGAAACACGTGATATTTAATCTCTTAAAATGCACAACTGAAAAGTTGGAGGATGCATGCCTCGGACCGGGTTCGAAACCACACCCTCCGGAATCCGGAATCGAAGGCAGAGGTTATATCCACTGGGCTATCACGGCTTATATTGATCTATTAGTAGATATTACTCAGCCTGGACCAACATACGCCCGCTCCGGTCAAAAGGCTTATAGTGCGCAATTTCCCGTGATGTGAAATAATTAAATTTGAAAGTAGGCCGTGTTCCGAGAACGGTGGTTAGTTAATTAATATCGACAGCCATTCTCATTTATGTGTTAAAGTGGAGGTCAATCGGTTAACTGTGATATAGGGGTTTTATCTTCTCGTAATAGGTACAAAATGGAGTAGTATAATGTAATTTCGCACAAGATAGCGTAAGAATATGCGAGCTACTCACCTCCTGTTTAAACTGTACAGTTTGTAACTGTACTGTCTGTTGCCCTGTACATAATTTTAAACATCATCATCAATTTTAACATTTAAAATTTCGGGAATTCCTAGTTTGGTTTTGGTTGCAATGTAGTTTGAGGCTAAGTTCACAGTTCACACGTCCTAAACGTTTTTGCGGTGTTCGATTCGAAACTTACAATCAGAGGGTATTCATACGTATTTCATTCTTTACACATAGTACTTACCTACCTAGATGTCTATGATAAATCAATGCTTTGAATATAATATTTTAAATGGTAGGTAATGGTTACGCCGCCGACAAAACAGAATGTTAAGGATATACATCTAGGCTACATAAACCAAGAATCTATTTGAAAAAACATATCGATCAACTTGAGAACCTCCTCCTTTTTTGAAGTCAGTTAAAAATTACGATAAAAAAATCTATTAAATGCATGACATCGTGCCGTGTACGAGAGACAGAACTTTACTAAGTGCAAACCAAATACGTCCATTCGATATGCTTAACAAGTCCGGTAAGTATTCGTTTAAACGTATAAACAGTGTACGATTTACGATAGCAGTTCTATGTATCTACAACGTATATGCCAAATATTTATTCGACAAATCGTATACTGTAAAAAAATCGTGAAGGACATCGTGTGAACCCAGCCTAAAGTGTCCAGTGGTAAAATGCGTGTAAAGAATAATTCAAGGATTTTAATTAAGTTTCCGAATTAACATAATTTTACAGGCGGAGAAAGTACTTAATTTTTTTTTTGTAAAAGCGACCTGGATTGTGTTAAATAATTCATGACTCAATTCACAGTAATGGTGGAGAATAGGAGAAACGTACCTGCTTACAAGTTACAATTATGTAGGACTAGCTGTCGCCGGCGACTTCGCCCGCCCTTAGACCTCCTTAATCCACCCCTATTGCAAAATCCATTCTTAGCGTATACTAACAAATAAACTACGTCCCTGCCTCATCTTAGTACGTCAAACGATTCTCTCGATGAATGACCTTTCGCATTTATAATATATCCAAACTCAGATAGTAACAATACAAAGTGAGTGCCTATGTCTACTACTTACCTACTTTAAAAATACTTCCAGATTCTTAGGAACATGGCCAACATAGCGAAACTAAAAAATAACTATTTTTAACCCCTAGGTAATCTATACTAATTTTATAAAAAAGGTTAAGTAGGGGATAATCTCTGGTTCTACTGAACCGATTTTGAAAATTATTTTACCACTAGAAAGCCACGTTATTTGTGAGTAACTATATTTTTCCCCATATTCTCATGAACGCGGGTGACACCGCAAGGCGTCGGCTAGTAGCAACTACATACGCTTTTATCACCACAATACTCGTAACATGCCGCGCAACTCTGGCTTTCGCGGAAGAAGTCACAGTCATCGGTTAGTCATCATCATCATCATCATCATCATCATATCAGCCGATGGACGTCAACTGCAGGACATAGGCCTTTTGTAGGGACTTCCAAACATCACGATACTGAGCCACCTGCATCCAGCGAATCCCTGCGACTCGCTTGATGTCGTCAGTCCACCTGGTGGGGGGTCGGCCAACACTGCGCTTACTAGTGCGGGGTCGCCATTCCAGCACTTTGGGACCCTAACGTCCATCGGCTCTTCGAACTATGTGCCCCGCCCATTGCCACTTCAGCTTCGCAACTCGTTGAGCTATGTCGGTGACTTTGGTTCTTCTGCGGATCGCCTCATTTCTGATTCGATCACGCAGAGATACTCCTAACATTGCTCGTTCCATCGCCCGCTGTGTGACTCTGAGCCTTCTTAAGGAGGCTCATCGGTTAGTATTCTATTATAATATTTATTTATTTATTTGTCGGAGAAAACGGGTTTGATATGCAGAAGCGGTTGTAAAAAGGTTGTAACACAATTATTGTATTTAAGTACTGTCAGGTCTAACAATTCCAACCAAGATTGTTACCAATAAACCCTGAGTGGCAGAGAATGAACCTTGAGTGGAGTCACGCACTTGTGAACGTTGTGTGTAGGGTTAAAGGCGCCTTTGGCAGATAACTAACACTCCCCGTTTCCACATTTATTTATATTTATTTATATATTTCTTTGTTTTTACTAAATCCAATTTTAATTTTTAATTTTATTTACATATTCATTATAAGTGATAAAAACTGCAACACAGTGTCACACTACAGCAGTCTGTTTAATGTTACTGATACACAATGTCACTTATGTTGGTCAGATTTTTCTTTTGTTTTTTGTACTTCTTGTGTTTTAATTATTTTATCTAATAAATTTTATTCTAAAACTAGCGGACGCCTGCGACTTCGTCCGCGTGGAATTCAGTTTTTCACAAATCCTGCGGGAAGCCTGGATTTTTTCGGGATGAAAAGTAAAGAAAAAGCCTATGTGTTAATCCAGAGTAAAATCTATTTCCTTTCCAAATTCCAGCGAAATTGCTTCAGTAGCAGCAGCGTAAAAGAGGAACAAACATACGTACACAATTACACACAAACTTTTGGCTTTATAATAATAGTGTGATGATAATAATACGTACGTTATAGTCTGGCAAGTTTGTTAATAACACTCCCATGATATGCAGGCGACGCCGACGGGCGGAAAGACTGTACGGGTGTGTAATCATGCGTGTGTGCGAAGAAGAAAGTAGAAGTGACGTGCATCAGTCGTGAGTTTTTCATTCATCGCTACAGGCCTCTCGCCCCGCGCGCATCATCGTGTTACGAACGAAGTTGCCAAGCAATAATTTCATTCATTAATTCATTTCATTACGTACTCGGTTGTGGCGAATGCTTCTTGCTGGACATCTCGTTCAGCTCCTGTCAGCTGCAGCGCACGCACCCGATCATCGAGCCCAGCGCGCCACAGCGAGCGGCGGCGGGAGGGAGACAGCCTTTCACCAGCTACACCGAGCTGGAAAGAGAGAAATACATTTCACTACTTGTAACGGTTCATCGTCCAATTAGCTATTCACTCACGATCCAATAAGTGAGAGTGCCTGCAGTGCTAAAGGCAGGACATCCGTTGAAACTGATCGTGTGTTGGTCGTGTATGATGATGATATTGTGTGAGCACAAGGTGAGTGGATTATTAGCTCATTTTAACGGCCACTACAAGACCAGCTGGCCTACTCACCGATAGCCACCCTCTTTTCTTAGCGTCGCTTTATTTTATCGTGTGATTTTGAGCATTACTAGACTACTTGACTTTTTTATAGGTTCTTAAACTGTTCATTATCGTTTTGCTAGATCGAAAATAAATTATCATATTTTTTTAATTAATACATCGTAAGACCTAAACTTATTTACATTTATTTTATTTACATTGTTCTAGTGACATTGTGACGTCACAAAATCGACGACAGCGTTTTTGATGTTTGCAAAAATTTAAACAATACATAATTTAAAATTAATTTTATGTGAAGTCTCTTATATTATTTAAAACTTGTATAGTGAAGTAAAGTAGTAGTACTAGTAAAGTGTAGTGAAATAATTGCCTAGGTAGTTATTTCTTCTGAAAATAACTGTCTTATTTACCTTCAATTTGTGACCGAAGCCTGCAAATTGTTCAGGGCACAAATACTGGCAGACACAGGCCAATTACTAGTGTCTAGTAATTGGTCCGTGTCTAATCTCCGTGGAATAAAATTTTTGGTAGACGAGTATGTAAGTAATCCTGAACCCAGGTGACCTTGTCACATATACTACACATGTAACTTAACTGTACTATCCTATTCGATCTACGCTTTTATGAATAAAATATCATTCAGAATTCATATATTATTTACTAGCGGACGCCCCGACTTCGTCTGCGTGGAATTCAGTTCTTCACAAATCCCGCGGGAATCATGGAAATCTATCCATTTCAAATTTCAGCGAAATCGCTTCAGTAGCCGCAGCACAAAGGAGGAATAAACACACACTTACACACAAACTTTCGCCTTTATTATATGTGATGTAGATACTTAACTTACGTATTAAAATAAATCAGAAATCATTACCAGTCTTAATATCGATTTAAAAGGCAATAGATTTTATCATTAAAAGTGTTTTATTATTAAAAATTAATAACAATTATTTTTGCGTTGTATTGTAGAGTATGATTAAGCTATTGTATTGTCGCCTGTCATATTTTTGATTACAACGTTAGATAACTTGATTGAGCACGTCAACCACCTTTTGTTTACAGAGGCGTGTTCTTGAAGGCTTAGCGGTTTATTGGCCCAAAAAAGTTGTCCAATCATTGTAATTTAACTCCTATTGCCTTGTATCATAAAGTTCAAAATAATGTAGCTATAAGATAATGTTGTTCATTGAGTCGCACGTGTTACACACGCGATACAATGGGTCACGTGATTGTAACAATAAGCCAAGACCAAAGAATGTCAGTATATAATAGACTCTTTCAAGCCATTGCTCATCCGGGGATATACCTACTACTATACGAGTGTTTGTGTTGTCTGGTCTTTAACTACGCGAAGTATGTCGCCAAAAGACATAGTTGCGGCTTCCGATGTGAAGGGTTTATATTTCCATTTCAAATTTTAGCCAAATCGCTTCAGTAGCAGTAGCACAAAGGAGGAACAAACATATACACTTACACACAAACTTATATTTGCCTGCGTATTATATAAAACTGGTTATTAAAAATTAATAACAATTCTTTTTTTATAATTACAGGCGTACGCAACACCTAACGCCTTATGTTGACGGACTCAGAGTAGTTACTCCGGCGTTTGCATTAATTACTCAGGCGGGAAATATTAAGAAAAATCATAAAGTGAAGAATGTGACCATCAGACAAAAAACTAAAGTCACCGCTCTTATCCATGCACTCACACTTAAATGATTTTCATTTAAGTGTGAGTGCATGGATAAGAGCGGTGACTTTAGTTTTTTGGCCAGACCCATCTCAAAATATGTGAACAAACGATGGACTACTGAAATCACACGATAAGACGGTGGGATGATGATGTCAATCAGATAGCAGGAAGCGAATGGATGAATTCTGGCAAAGACAGGGAGTTGGGGAAGAAGATGGAGGAGGCCTTTACCCTTTCAGGGATCCATATTTAAAAAGAACATACTATAGCTTGGCAAGTTCATTGATAACACTCTCATGATATGCAGGCGACGGGGAAGGACTGCGCGGGTGTGAAGTGGGTTGCATCAGTTGTGGGTTTATATGTCATTGCTACCAGACTTCCGGCTCCCGCGGACCATCGGGATTGTTACGAAGAATTAGGTACTCATTTGAAATGTAAATCTATACTTACCTATAATATATCTGTATAGAGGTCAATTCTGTACTTGAAATATATTTCCAAAATAACTATCAGGGGTTGATTAGTAATCAATACTGATGCCAAAAATGCAATTGACTGTCTGTCTTTCTGTATGTCTGTCTGTCTGTATGTTCGTTATAGAAACAAAAACTACTCGACGGATTTTAGCGAAACTTAGTACAATTATTCTTCATACTCTTGGGCAGTTTATAGTATACTTTTCATCATGCTACGATCAATAGGAGCAGAGCAGTGAAGGGAAATGTAGGGAAAACGGGAGAAGTTACACCATTTTTTAAGCTGCCGTCGCTTGGTAGGGTAGGGTAGAGGTAGAGTTTGGTAGGGGTATGGTAGGAGTAGGCAGGGGTAGCGTTGAGAGCCTAATCATCCCCTGTATGGTAGGGTAGCTGTATAGTGGGTGAAGGGTAAGGTAGTAGTAGGGTTTCACGCGGACAAAGTCGCGTGCGTCCGCTAGTAATGGAATAAATGGCTTATGTATTATTATTTATTATAATTACACCGGTAATCCTACTCTTTACACCAGAACACAAGGCGCCAGAGCCAGAAATAAGCATTGTGATACTGCTTTCCCGTACGTGCTCAAAGAAAAGTGTTTTACATTCAATGCATTTTTCTTGAAATCTTGTACAAAGTCCGACTAAGTAGGTAACCTAGTACTGCATAATGCTACTTGTAAATGCAAGGCTGTACACAATTGGTCGCCTCGGCGACGTCTGGACTCAAGTATTGCGTGTGGGTGACTAAAATGAAATATTACACAAGTTTGGAAAATGCCCAAACAAAAAATTGGTTCAAAGAACTTTGTTTCAGGATTGGTGTATAAGTAAACCTATAACAAAGAAGCTCTTTTTAGGACAAGTACCTACGTTAAACAATGTATCCTATTATTGCCTGCGCGTACTGGGAAAGAGAAAACAGAGGATTTTAAATTCATCTTTAGATGAATTAGATCTGTTGACTACGAAGTTGACTGAGCGTATGTCCATACTGACCGGCGCTAAGGCTTTAGTGGGTTATGGCCTTAGAGCGCTGACTCACAGCAGTACAACAAAGAGTTTTACAGAACGAGAGCCTATGATACCAAGACATACCTCATGAAAGGTGAAAGGTAGGTTATAACAAATTTCATAATGAATAATGATTGCACAGCATACAGTTTGACACGGTCGATACTAGATGGCGCTAAGACAATTTTGTCTCGCGATAGTTGTGCCCTGGTAGGATTCAAGGGTCCAGATCGTAATGATTCGAGTATTAAATGCAATTTTTTGATATTGAGGTCAATAACTGAATACAATGTATTCAATCGCCAAATTCTTAGCTTCGTGGTACAAGCAATTCTTCTCTTATAACCATTAGGGAAAATACACTTAAAATTTGATCTTTTCCAGTATTTTTCGAAGCATGTGCGTGTCACGGCAAAGTGACCGGTAATTAGAAAAGAAATGCCTAAGCACTATTGTCTTTTTTGCAAGTTTAGTCTTGCGGCTTGCCTTGCTCAGGTGTTTGAGGCATCGGACGCTGAAGATCTAAACTCACGGTAGCAGAAGCGAGCCGATATACCTATGACCATATTTACCATATTTTAAAAAAAATTAATATCACGTGTCTCAAACGGTGAAGGAAAAACATTGTGAGGGAACCTGCATATCAGAGAATTTTCTTAATTCTCTGCGTGTGTGAAGTCTGCCAATCCGCATTTGGCCAGCGAGGTAGACTATTGTCCTAACCCCTCTCATTCTGAGAGGAGACTCGAGCTCAGCAGTGAGCAAATATGGGTTGATAATTTATAATTATAATTTACCTATTGTAGCATGACATGCATGGGTTAGTTATTATGAGCTTTCATAAAATGATGTAAGCCTGGCCATCGCAGGCTCTTAGTCCTATGTCGCCATATAATAGCGTTAACATTTCACATTAATAACAAAAAGGGTTGATTAATTAAGTAGGTACATTCGTGAGGGTATTTGTTAAAGTTCTAACACTATGCACGCAACCTTTGACCTGAACAGTGAACGCGAACATTAAAACTGTGTACATTGAAATAATAAGTTTGTTTTGTGAATTTGCCTACCTACTACTTATTTAGTCAATTGCATAATTTATTGCACAACGAAATATATCTTGTTTAGTTTCATATTATTTTCCGCTACGGACTACATATTTTACGTATTAGAAGATATTTTAACATGAAAGGACACAAATAGTAGAATATCACCCTGAAGAAAATCATTCCCAACGAAAATGTGGATCTATTATGAAAAGTAGTTTTTTCATGAGACTAGTTTGTAGTTTTAATTTAACCTAAACTTATAACCAGCGGACGCCCGCGTCTTCGTCCGCCCTTAGATCTCTTTAATCCGGCCCTGTCGCAAAATCCGTTTTTAGCGGACGTGAACTAAGTAGGTATAGTAGGTACCTACCTCTCTGCCTTTCATCTTTGTACGTCAAGAAGTTTTAGATATTTCATGATAAGATCTTACGCTTTTATATATTTATATTATTAATAAACTAAGTTATTGTGTAAAGCATAAAGTATTATAAAGTTCAGAGGGGTTTCGAAATAATATTCACTGTTGATCTTCAATACTATGTATTATTTACCAATACGACATATGTATATATTACACTTAAGTGCTATCACTTTCTATTATACATCAATACATCAATACAATATAGATATATTACACTTCACCGCAATCACTTCGCACTTGTTACCTCTGCGATAGCAAACGAACGACTGACCCGCAAATAAGAAAGTGTTAGCTTTTATCCTTGTATCATGACAATATCTCAATTTATTATTTACAATTGTCAAGGCCTATTTCCTGTCATGATACGTCAATGTACCGGCGTATCATGACGTAGTATCATGACTTAGTAGGACCTACATTTAAAATTGCTAACAGTATAAAAATATAAAATGAAAAATATAAAGAAGCAAACAGAAAAACTCCGTCCATGGTTTTGTGTGATGCCAAAACAAACAATTTCAACAAAGAAAATTCCAGGAAAATAAGGGAGTTAAGAAACTTAATAAAGCATTTCTTTGTAGCTCAAGCCCTCTTCAGCATTTGCGCTTCGTGTTAATTGTTCCTTCCTTCATTACGAGCCCACTTACGTATTTAAGTCTTTTGTCTCTATTGCCGACAACACCAAATCACCTCACCAAACTACAGACGTTTTATATTCTATACTAGCTGACGCCCGCGATTTTACCCGCGTGGTTCCCGTTCCTGTAAGAATGCGGAAATATTATCCTATAGCCTTCCTCGATGGCTATCTAACACTGAAAGAATTTTTCAAATCGGACCAGTAGTTCCTGAGATTACCACGTTTAAGCAAACAAACAAACTCTTCAGTTTCATAATATAAAGTATAGATTTGACGAGTGAAAATTTAACTTTGAACCCTGTTTCGAAGTTTATATGTCTTGTAGAGGACGCCCGCAGCTTCGTTCGCGTGATATTATATATCAGCCCCTGATTTTTTAAGATTCAACCACAAAAGTGGTGTAAAAGGGGTTGAAAATTTACATTGATTTCCACGGACGAAGTCACGGGCGTCTGCTAGTTAATTAATAAAATAATTAGCATTATCGCTCTTAGCCTGCCAACTCTTATTGGAACAGCATGGTCGATCTCAGTTCCATATAGTTTAGCCCTGTAGTGGGCCGATAAAAAGGCTGATATTTTATTTTTTAGTTAAAAAGAATATTTTTTATATCTTTTAAATATGACCAATATTCTCATTCCCCTTCAAGTAGTCGGGAAAGACTGTATTAAGAGTGGATACTTGCCGTTGGGCTATTGAGGCTATTGGGCTAATGATGATGATCTTTGTAAACACCTACTTCTTCATCCAATTGTGTGTTATTTATGAAAGGAATACCAAATAAAAAAGCTGACTGTCGAAGTTGTTAAAATAATGACAAAATATTGTTGAAGATTATTTTATCCTAAGATAATGGATACCCCGCAGCACTTTACATCAATATCCCCTTAAGGTTCAAGCACTTTTGTTCTTTAATATAACATTGAATTTGCATTAACAAGGTTACTTAAAAATGCTTTTTATGGATACAAAATAAATATTTTCTTAAGTATACTCGTAGCTTTAGTAGCAGGCTAGAGTTACGTGTTTTCTAACAGTGCTAAACACTTTAAGACTATGCCCATCAACTCGGATAGTACCAGCGTGGCGGAACTAAGCTCCATATCCTAATAAGAGACGCCTGGCGGTAGTAAGACGTTATAAGCAAGTGTTACGAGTTTCTCGATTACGGGTGGTATTAACATTAATTATTTATATTATTGTGGAGGGGAGGTATTTGTACGAAGTTGTTGCAACAGTGATGATATAAATAAGAGGTTATTTGATGATTTGAGATCAGTTGTTTGTTAGGCAGCGTGGACACCGTCACGCTGCTAGTCACGTTTGTGATTTTGTGCAATAATATTTTGTTTCGTTAATCCTATAAATAATATAAACGCGAAAGTTTGTATGGATGTTTGGATGTTTGTCACTTTATAACGCTGCTACTACTGAAGCGATTTTGCTGAAATTTGGAAAGGAAATAGATTTTACTTTGGATTAGTATTACTTTTACTTTTTATCCCGAAAAAATCCATGGTTTCCCGAGATTTGCGAAAACTGCTGATTTTGATGATATGAATGTTTGTTACACTTTCACGCCTCAACCACTGAACCGAATTAGCTGAAATTTGGTATTAAGACATAAATTATAGCCTGGATTAACACATAGACTACTTTTTATCCCGGAAAATCCATGGTTCCCGAGGGATTTGTGAAAAACTAAATTCCACGCAGACGAAGTCGCGGGCGTCTGCTAGTTATTAATAATGTAATGTGTAGTAATTATTGATCATAAATTGTTTAGCGTGAGCATGAAGAACATATCGGACAGGGAAGGTGAGTGTCAATGCCTTCTAAAGGGAACTTTTAAACCTACACCGAAAGTCACAAGTCCTGGGACCTGCTCGATGTGTTTCCTCTACCACAAAATGATAGTACAATCACTGTCGCTGCTACCTATTACGTCATACAAGCTACCTACAAATATGATTAGGTATCCGCTTAGGAATAGCTTAAGTGTTTAATGTTCTGTGTTAGGTACTAATGATGTTAAGCAAACTGCAGTTACATAAACTTGAAACTTTATTGAAATGAAGTTAGCTTTAGTTGCCTAATTAAAGTTAGGTAGTTTGGCAAGGTACAAGGTACATAATCTATTCTGTTCAAAGACAAAACTTTACCCTTAGTACTACAATCACGTAGTTAATTAAATTTATACGCAAGCCCCGGTACTTTATACTAGTAAAGGCTAATTTTCATGAAGATAGGGTTAATGGCCTTAAGTTTTATCTCGGGAACTAATATAAGCCGTACAAATGGTTCAATCTAATAACAAACCTCCCGCATCGCACCCGCATAGTGTAGCGGTAAGCACACTGGAGAAATTATTGCTTTGCATAACGTGGTTAAATGTGGCGTAATTAGTAGAGCGAGTTGACAAGCTTTCGGGCTCAGTTGGTAGTGCTGTGGTTCTCAATAGAGAGGTCTTGGGATCGAGTCCCAGCACAGGTTAGTTTAGGATTTTATAATTTCTAAATTGGCTCAGGTCTGGTCTAGTGGTAGGCATCGGCCGTGGCTAGTTGCCACTCTACCAGCAAAGCGATTAAGCGTTCCGGTACAATGTGGCGTAGAAACTATCAGAAGATGGGTAGAGTAAACTTGTAACAAACTCTTCTAAGTAAGCCTGCTTCACTTAACATTAGGTGAGATAGCAGTCAAGAGCTAACTTAAACGTAACAAGAAACGTAAATAAAAAAAAAAAAATACGGCAATATTGTTTCAAATTGTTCCATTGATGGATACCATAGTAACCATAGAAAAGTTGAAAGTTTCCCACTAATATCATCCTGCTGTATAGGAAAGTGTGCTCGATAGGCAACTATCTAGTTTATGAAGACCTTAATCCGGCCCTGTCGCAAAATCTATTCTTCGCGGACGTCTAAAACCGACTATTTAAAATATCTAACTGCTAAATTTCATCCTTCTACGTCAAGCGGTTTTCTATATGTACGAGTATACTTCTCATAAAAAAAATCGAAGTAATCCGCTGAACAGGCGGATTTTTTTGATGAGAAGTATATTTCGGTGAAACATATCTAGAAACGTAAATAAAAATACATTTGTTTCAAATAGGGGCTTTAATTACAAGCACTTTCTGAATCGTTATATTTATTATCACGGTCCACTTCAGAATCTTATTCTAGAACCAAAAACATTTTTGTATCTAAACTTAGCCTTGATATTCTATATAATAAATGGAACGAACCTATTTCCCTGTACCTACCGTAATTTGTCACGCTGCCTAGACAGACATACACTCCAATGATTTTATTATGTCTCCCTATATGCCTTTACAAGCCTCTATACTTAGAGTAATAACCTGTAGATCCGCAACAACTAACAATTTTTCACTCCAAACGTTAGCCTTCTGTGACTATGGGAGCGTAAGAGCTAAGCTAAGCCCTCATTCGCACAAGAGTTTTTTAACGGACGTTAAAAAAACGTTCAAATACAACAAATGCATTCCCAGGTATATGTTCACACGACGGCGTTTTTAAAACACGACGCTTTTTTTCAAACAGTATTGCATTTTCAATTTTGGGCGTTGGAAAAAGACCTTCTCTTTACTTTATACTATATTTGAACACTTTTTTAACATCCGTTAACAAAACTGTCGTGTGAATGAGGGTTAAGAAATTACCCTCGCCGATACTCACAAAGGAGTACTTATCGTAGCGTAGCGATGCTTCAAGGGCTCCCGTTTCGGGGCAAATAAAAACAGCTTGCGAATCCTGCGTCTACAAACTATCTGTGTGTTATAAATCTATGCCGCTATGTTAGCCGACGAAAGGTACAATTTGTAGCGGGTTGCCTTTTCCCGGGAGATACTCGAACATGTGTACAGACGAAGGTTCATGAATAATAGTTTAGGTTATCATAGCTGTGGCAGAAACATTATGGTAGTAAGGGTACCTTTTTTTCCATTAAAAATCATTCATTGGTAGGTTTTACATATTTATTTAAACATTTTACAGACAAATATCGAATGACCCATTGCAAGGTGCCGTCTTAGCCTTTCAAGAGAGGGGATTTGAACCACAACGGTACACCAATATGGGATGGTTAAAAATATTTGACTTTATAATGATTCTTACTAATATACTAACTATAGTTATCAGTTTACTTTTCTATGGATAACAAAAAAATGCAACAGCCTCCAGTCCATATTCGGCCCATATTCGGCTCACTGCTGAGCTCGAGTATCCTCTCAGAATGAAAGGGGGTTAGTCCAATAGGATTGTACTGGCCACCACACTGGCCCAATGAGGATTGGCAGACTTCACACATGCAGATAATTAAGAAAATTCTTTTCGTGTTTATACGTATAGTTTAATATGTTATGGTGCAGAACCACACGGACAAAGTCACAGGCGTTAACTAGTATTGTAATAAATTCATCCTTTTATATTGTTCTAAAAGTTGAAAGAGCTTAAAAATTATGGCCCATAATAACCAAGTATTCACAGCAATAAATTGAACAGTATATTCGTAATGGAATGGAATAGCCTATATCAATAGACGTGCAATCGATTCTGAGGTTTATACAATCTATTGAATCGAGTTCAGTATTCTGGTTCGATGTTTATATTTTCTCGATAATAAGTGGAATGAATGAATGATATATCTAGACTTTAACTACAGTATCAGTAGATTTAATATTATATGTAGTTAGGTGACGTATCCATTGAATCATCAGTATCATAATTATCTATACTATATTCGTTTGTTATCAACCCATATTCGGCTCATTGCTGAGCTCGAGTCACCTCTCAGAATGAGAGGAGACTCGAGCCCATTGCGGATTGGCAGACTACATACACGCAAAAAATCTCTTGTATGCAGATTTCCTCACGATGTTTTCCTTTACTGTTTGAGACACGTGATATTTAATTTCTTAAAATGCACACAACTGAAAACCAGATTCGAACCCACACCCTCCGGAATCGGAGGACAGGACTATCACTGCTCGTTATATTACTATATTTAAATCAATATTATATAGGTAAAGTTTGTGAAGCTAAAGGGGGTATATAATATATATGTATAAATAGTACCTACTAGGTACTAAACTGATTTTGAAAATTCTTAAAAAAGTACAAGCCAATTATAGTTTGACTATGGTAGCTTGAACGTATCGAAGGTCCAAACCATCGACCGACTAAATACAAACGTATACCTTTTGAGGTACAAAACCCTGAAAACCATACACAAACTTTTCAAAACACTGACTTGTATACTGGCTTTAACGATCTTACGATAAAATAAGCTACAAGATTCTTACGAATAAATACGATACTTCAATATATATACACCGTCGTTCGTCTAGATTTTCAGTAAGGAATATAGCTTTCAGTAGTGAGTAAGCAATTGACACATCTAATACACACAGATTGCTCCGGGCAGAAAGTAAATATTGCCAATTTGGAAGCCTCACCCGTTACCACTGCTCGTTACTGGCGTTCGCTCTGCCCTAGGGCCTCTCATAATACATTTGCGCGATATGTAACAGCTCTTTTGAATGTTAACACTCCATATCAGAGTTATATATTCGTCTACAATTTCGAGTGCAGCGTTCTCAACTTCCCCGATATCTGACGTCACCCAGACGTGGGATTTTTAACTCACGATCTCGGGGGCGGACTTATATACTCAGGTCAAAACACCCTTCCCGAACGGCCCTCTAAGCCGAGGTCCGAGTCTCAGAGGAGACGCCCTTAGAGAGTCGTTCCGCCCATCTACTCTGCTTCTGCCTTCGAGCTCTATCAGGCGATGCTTCTGCGCTCGTCCAAACCCCCCGATGACGCCGCTGAGGAAGAAATTAAATAAAATTCTAAGAGGAAAATCGTGCTTAACAGTGAGCCGAATATGTGTTGTTAATGACGATATCAGAGTTATACCTAAGTATAGGTATTGGTCAAAGAACCCACTGCATGCATGCATGCATGTAGTGTATGATTTTTTTTTTATTTGGTTATGAAAGGAACAAAGGTATACTCGTAGGTATAACATAAATCTCTACCTCTCATACCATCTTTGAAAAAACAAAACTATAACAAATATATTGATGATTCAAAATGAACATAAATTCTTGAATAAACGAATAATTGATTTATTCAAAAGGAATAAGTTTTCTCTGATAGATCTGCACAGTTGTTTCAATCTCTTAAAAATATTAACCTTAAGAAATGAGAAATCAGTTAATAAACCCTAAAGAAAACTATCTATAATTAAATCTTTCCTAATTACTACTTCAACCGCGCTCGGTTGATCCAATAATTGTTCTATTTCACGAGTTCTATTTTTAAGAAGCTTTTGGAAAAGAGAGAAACATTTCAAATAATAGAAACGAAATAACACTTAATACTAGGTATCCTAGTTAAGTTTAGTAAGTGATTTTTATGACCATTTGTTTTTTGGAAATTTATAATACTAATACCTATAAAAAGAGGTAAAGTTTGTGGTAATCTCTGGATCTACCGATTTGATGAAAATTATTTTGCCAATACAAAGCCACATTCACAAATAAAATATATTTTATCTCCGTATTTTTACGGGACCGGGAACTACGCGGGTGCGTCGGATAGTCTTACTTCTTACAAATATTATAAACGCGAAAGTTTGTACGGACGTATGTTTATTTGGATGTTTGTTACTCTTTAACGCCGCAACTACTGAACCGATTTGGCAGAAATTTGGAATGGAAATAGATTTTACTCTGGATTGATACATAGAATACTTTTCATCCCGGAAAAATCCATGGTTCCCGAGAAATTTGTGAAAAACTAAGTTTCACGCGGACGAAGCCGCCGGGCGTCCGTTAGTCTACTATAAAAAAACTTATTCAGGTAGCCTTTGTAATATGGTGGAGCTGATAGCTGGGGTGCTATGTCAAGTAATCTCTAAGTAGCCTAATACTGGTTCTAAGTCCACAAATATGCCGAGCAGCTGAGATGAAGTGTTTGACGGGATGCCTGGCCAGCTGCCAGTAACTGTCGCTAACTTTGATCCATAGACTAAAGGACTGAACCTAGATATCAACTTAAACACTTGAGTGTTTAAGTTGAGATCTAGGTTCAGTCTATCTTGAACATGTACCATATTATATTGAATATCTTGCACACCAACGACTAGCTTGAATCTGTTCACAATATTAATAATACTAGCTAATGCCCACGAATTCGTCCGCAATGTTTTACAAGCTTTTATATCAAGTGACCTGATTGATTGACGCTGGTTGCCTGAAATAGGGCGGCGGCGGAAGTAGTGGTACATGTATGACCGAGAGTTAAGTATATTTGTATATAATATCTCCTTTTGCCATGGAGAACCTTGGGTCAAGGATTTGCAGTGCGAAATTTTTATCCGAATTATTTCAACGCAGGTAATTGCTTTGACTGGTGACAGGGCTGGCTCATTTTTAGCGCAAAGAATCAACCTGACCGTCCAACGCAGAAATGCCTATATTTTTGCTACCATTCCACGTGGGCATGATAAAATAGCAGACGCCCGTGACTTTTTGCGTCGAATTTTGTTTTTACAAATCCCGCGGGAACCATGGTTTTTTCGGGATAAAAAGTAGCCTATCTTCATCTTCATGGTATAATCTATTTATACTCCAAATTCAGCCATATTGATTCAGTAGACGCGGGAAGGACTAACAAACATACTTATGCACTTCAATAAACTTTCGTCTATATAATAAGTAGTTGTTTAACCAAAAACTGAAACAGAAGCATGAGACTTTGAGGCTTCTTCAATAAATTGCGACAAAAACATTTAACTTGTCAGGGAAATACATTATTATTATTTTATGTGACACATAATTTTCCACAACCAATATTAAACCCATTTTAAATTTTAGAGGACAATACTCCTTTGTCGGTATGGGTAAACATAACCGCAATCATATTGGTATTTATTGGGTAAGGAGTTGAATAGATGAAGCCATACCAACTTAATAAGGCTTTGTTTAATATTAGGCTTATATATGGAGTATAACAAACAACGACATGTTAATTAAAATCCTCAATATTTTTTATCCTTTAATTTACCAAGGCTATCCTTTGATTCAACAAGAGATAGCCTAGTGGATATGACCTCTGCCGTCGATTAGCAGGGCGTAGGTTCGAATCCGGCCCAAGGCATGAGTTATGTGCATTTTAAGAAATTAAATATCACGTATGAAGGAAAAACGTCGTGAGGAAACCTAAATACCTGACAATTTTCTTAATTATCTACGTGTGTGAAGTCTGCCATCCACATTTGGCCGGCTTGGTGGATTAAGGCCTGTCTCATTCTGAGACCTGTGCTCAACAGTGAGCCGATTAATAATTATGATGAATTTAACAATATTCAGTTTCAATCCCGTCCAGTGTGAGATGAATCACAATAAACGCAGCCATACTGTCATCTTTACAGTTTCATTTAAAACTAAATACCCAATAGCAATTCCTTGAACTTATTTATCGTTAACGTGACCAATTTATAGAAATGTGGCTCTTGCAATAATTGAATCCTATAAGGAGGGGGCTGCCCCGGCAGTAGGTCGATAAATGGACTGAAAATGGCGAATAATTGAAACCATTTGATCGCATGTTACAGCAATATAAATGGTCTAATAAAGATTTTTTCTTTCTTTCAATATCTCCTTATAAATATTATAGTTTTCTAATATATTTTTCACACGTATGCGTGCTTTTCCATTTTAATATTACTCATCATCCAGCATCATTCATCATTATCATAGGCCTATTTTAAAAATAGTACAGGATCATGTCTCCATGATGATGATATGTTGCTTAGGCCTACCATGATGCTGCGATGGGGGTTGGCGGGAATAATGTCTAATTTTGTAACAATCACTATCAAATTTTGGCTGGTGGGAGGCTCCGGTCGTGGCTAATTACCATCCTACCGGCAAAGATGTACCGCCAAGCAATTCAGCGTTCCGGTACGATGTCGTGTAGAAACCGAAAGGGGTTATCCTACTCCTATCATTTTCCTCCTTTATTAACCTCCTTTATTTAGTCAGTGCGCTTTTCTTTGTCTTTTTCTTGGTTTTAAGTTTTAAAGACCAAATAATTATATTTTTCTTTCTTTCTTTCTTTCTAACAAGTTAGCCTGCTTCAATCTAAGATTGCATCATCACTGACCATCAGGTGAGATTGTAGGGCTAACTTGTAAAAGAATAAAAAATATTAACGAGAATTACCGACACAAACGGCTCTTCTAGGTGTAAAACCACCAACTACCCAACTCTGGTTTGTAACTTTACTGTAAAAAATTTTAACCGACTTCCAAAAAGGAGGAGGTTCTACGTTTGGCTATATGTATGTTTTTTTTTAAGAAAGAAAAGTTTAAAATTTCATTATTTTCGACCCAGGACTTAAATTGAGGCCCTGACCCTAATCCACATAGGCCAACTGGATCAATGAGCAGTAGTACAACGTCATACATATCCACAACAAATCGTTACGAACTAGGCATGGTCCAAACGTGCGCCGATTCTGTGTTGGCACTCCGCCAGATGTCTCGCTATATACTTCATTTTCTCGACGAGCCGGCAAACTTTTTAATGTTTGTGTACGAATATGTCATATTACAATTCATTACTTATCATAGGATTTTTCCTCACGTGTGTACTTGCTGTACCTTTTGAAAGTCCTAATATGGACTATTTTAGACGTAGATAAAGTCGCCTCAATAAGGCCCTTTTCTTTTTCCTAGTTCTTAGTTCTTTAGTTCCTGATTCCACAAATCTACCCAATTAATGTTCTATCATGTATTGTCGACTCGAAACACATGAATATTAGTCAGTTTTTCTTACTCAACAATTATAACTTACTATCGGTCGTTCCATCTATAAAAGTAATCTATATCTATACTAATATTATAAAGAGGTAAAGTTTGTAAGTTTGTAAGTTTGTCACATTTTTTAAATGGGGTAATCTTCGGAACTACTGGTCCGATTTTAAAAATTCTTTCACCAGTAGAATGCTACATTATCGGGGAGTGCTATAGGCTATATTTTATATTGGTATCATATATATTAGCCGAGTTATCACAGTTTTTGTCATACAGGTCGGACCGAAAATCCTCATAGGCAGACTTATTCGCATGCGCTGCCTTAACCATTGTGTAAAATTGAAATTAATGTATGGAGGCTTTATGTATCTTTAAAAGTTCTACAAAAAAGTCCGCGACACCATATACCTATCTTCTATACATTAGCAGATATAGTACCTTTTGTGTTTTAAAAATTATTAATTTTATATACTTAGGTTTGCGTCATTATTTATGCTACTTAACTTAAATCCTTATCAAAATAAATTATTTAATAATCACAAGGATGTTTTGGAGATAAGATTTGCCCTTTATAGTATGTTAATTAGTTAAATAGTTTCGGAGATAATACAAAATTTCTAAAAGGCGGAATGCCGCTTATGTTTAAGCGCCAACCGCCAAATTAAGTTGAACCTTCCTCTATAGGTTTCTACGTATTTTATAGGGATCAGCATTTTTGGTTACTAAACTCTATGTAGGCGTTTTATCCATTTACCAATAGATGGCGTTGAGCAAAAACACCATATTTTTGTACGGCGCTAGGGAGATTTATGCCGACTACATGATGATCGAAATTGATTGTTCATACATTGGTGTTGGTGCCTTGGTGGTGATAAATTTACTTAGATTTTGGCAAGTCGATGTTAATTGTTAATGATTATGTTCTACTTCTAGGCACGTACCACGTAGGTAGTTAAAGTTAGTTAGGTACTGTTTAGTGTTTATCTGACTCTGTCTATTTACTTTACGTATTTACTTTTTAGATTTAGAAATAGAGATTAGAATAGAGACATACTTTAAGTTTTAATTTATAGTTTAGATACGTCGTACTTTCTTTGTTTAGGTTCAGGACCAGGTTCAGGTAATCAGGTTTAAACTTTAAATTCAAATAAATAATTTGTAATTTTATTTTATTCGTTTCGTTTCGACTTTCGACTTTCGTCATACGTATTTCGTGTAATTAGTTATTATTTCGTTTTATGGTATTATTTCGATTGTTGTGTATATAAATTAATTAAAACTTAGTAAGTGTAATTATAGTGTTTTGTGTTAACTTAATTTTGTAAAAGATATACATACGTAGTCTATACTAATATTATAAAGAGGTAAAGTTTGTAAGTTTGTCACATTTTTTAAATGGGGTAATCTTCGGAACTACTGGTCCGATTGTAAAAATTCTTTCACCAGTAGAATGCTACATTATCGGGGAGTGCTATAGGTTATATTTTATATTGGTATCATATATATTAGCCGAGTTATCACAGTTTTTGTCATACAGGTCGGACTGAAAATCCTCTTATACAGACTTATTCGCATGCGCTGCCTTAACTATTGTAAAATTGAAATTAATATATGGAGACTTTATGTATCTTTAAAAGTTCTACAAAAAAGTCCGCGACACCATATATCTATCTTCTATATATTAGCAGATATAGTACCTTTTGTGTTTTAAAAATTATTAATTTTATATACTTAGGTTTACGTCATTATTTATACAACTAAACTTTAATCCTTATTAAAATAAATTATTTAATAATCACAAGGGTATTATGGAGATAAGATTTGCCCTTTACAGAATGTTAATTACTTAAATAGTTTCGGAGATAATACAAAATTTCTAAAAGACGCAGAAATTCCACTATATGACGCCCGGCGCTTTCATTTACGTAGTTCCCGTTCCCGTGTGAATATGGGGATCAAACATAGCCTTGGACACTCGCAAATAACGTAGCTTTCTATTGGTAAAACAATTTTCCAAATCGGTCCAGTAGATCCAGAGATTACCTCCTACAACCACACGAACTTTACCTCTTTATATTATTAGCATAGAAGTCTCTATTTCTCTTGGTCATACCACCACTCTCGAAAGACTGGACCGATTTTGCTAAGGGTAGGAGTAAGATAGAGAAGTTACAGGGTAGGTTAGGGTACGGGTAGGGAAGCGTAGGGGTAGTGTAGGGGTAGGGTAGTTTTAGGGCCGGGTTTAGGGTGTAGTGTTTAGTGGTAGGGTTTAGTGGTAGGGTCGGGGTAGAGGTAGGGTAGTGGTAGGGTAGAGGTACGGGTAGGATAGGGAAGTGGCAGGGTAGGGGTAGGATAGGCGTGAGATAGGGGTACGGGTGGGATAGGGGTAGGAAAGGGATAGGGTAGGGTAGGATTGGGGTAGGGTATAGGTAAGGTAGGGGTAGGGTAGGGGTAGGGTTGGGGCAGTGGTAGGGTTGGGGTAGTGATAGGGTAGGGGTATGGTAGGGGTAGGGTAGGTTAGGTTAGGTTAGGGGGTAGTAGTAAAATTGACATCGAATTTTACGCAGACGAAGTCGCGGGCGTCCGCTAGTAAATTATAATATCAGTTAACTTTATCAAAAAGGATCAGCCTGGCTGTTCAGCGGGGAAATGCAGCCAGTATTCTTACCACCATTCTACGTGGGCATGATTTGTGTAGCTATTAGGATAAGTTAGCTTAAGATCTTTATTATCCTTTAGATGTTTGTTCAAATAGGTATTATGTTTGTGTTTGTGTGATCAAAATATTATCTTTCTGAAAATTGTATCCGTTAATCTGGCAGTAGCAGCATTTGAAGGTAGTTAAAATCCAAAACGCCCCGCAAGCCTCGCGAAGTCACGTTAGTGCGAGGCCCACTTCGCACACACCTATGTAGCCATTGCAGTGCCCAGACTTAACAGACAATCAATTCAAAGTTTTATAACCCCTTTCACTTCCATTGTATAGATTTTAGGCAGCGTTTTCCAGCGAGTGTCCCGCAAGTTGATTATCTCGAATGAGTATTACCACTTGCAGTAATATATTCTGTTATCGCCGTTTAGTGTTGGAAATAGTAGTCTGTGACGGATATGACGTCGCTCGATCTCGTGTTGGCTTCAGTGTGCTCGTGGCGTTCGAGCCGTCCACATCTCTTGTTGTGTAATTCTTTATGGGTTACTTGGGATAAGCAGGGAGAGTGACTTGAGTGGAAAAGGGGAGTGTTTGTTAACAGTCAAAGGTACCTTGAACACTACACACATCGTTCACAAGTACGTGACTCCACTCAAGGTCATTCTCTGCCATTCTAGGGTCTTATTTTGGTTACAGTTTGATTTGTTAATTAAGTTGTCCTGACAAGTGTTGTGAATCATAACCTTCGTTCGACATTAGTTTTCTTATATTTGTAATCACTTTTGAGTCCTATAATAATTCTTTGATTACCACTGTCCGTTCTCTATTTGTCACACCCCGGGAGAATTTATTTGGGTATTTTTAGTTGTCTTTCTATGAGGTACTTACGGTAGATTATGCGACGGTAGCAGCTATAGAACAGCATGTAGCTCGAACCAATGAATGTATTGACTCAAAGTAGCCCTTCCACAAGGAATAATCATCATCACATCTGTCGTTGCTTTCCACAGTTACCTTTATAAGGATTTCTAAACACAACGTTCACGCAAAGTTTGAAATCAGCGGCTTCTACAACACCTCTGAAAGGGTTATAAAGACCAAATTAGTGAACAACCCAGCTGAAGTGAGACTAAGGCTGATAATGACACAAGTTAATATGCATTAAATAGGAATAGTTAACCCAGCGCATTTCAAGTGTTATTTTCAGTTCAGTTCACGGACGCAATACACTCGTATTCTGCGTCCCAAAATTTATGCAGACGTGCTCAGGTTATGAAAGAGACAATAAAATACAATTGGGAGAAGGAAAGTCGTTTGCGACCGCAAGTGTGAGCGAGATAGAAGACAATTATGTTTGTACTGGCAGTATAATAGAGGACAAAGTACACATTTGGTCCCCGTTATTGCATTGGGAAAAAATTAAAGAGTTTTCCTCGAGTTTACGTGTCGCCAGAAAAGGTAGGCATACTTATTGTATACTGTTAATTAGAAGGTTTTTTTATCTATGTATGGAAGACAAATCGAAGTTCGAAGCAAAGATCTCTCGAATTAAATGCTAAACTATAAATATATTTTTTTAAAACTTTAAGTTGTGTACCGTGTCGTGCTACCATTTCATAGCATCATGGATGCGTTTCGCAATGATGGATGCGTTGAAGTGGCAATGAGCGGGGCACATAGTTCGGAGAGCCGATGGACCGATGGGGTCCCAAGGTTCTGCTATGGCGACACCCCACCAGGTGGACTGACGAGATCAAGAGAGTCACAGGTATTCGCTAGATGCAGGCAGCTCAGGATTGTGATATTTGGAAGTCCCTACAAAAGGTCTATGTCCTGCAGTGGACGCCCATCGGCTGATATGATGATGATGAGGATGATTTTTATTTTTAAATACATGTTATATAACAACCCTTAAAGTTTGACCTTTCATATCGTTAAATCAAATGAAATTTTAAGGATTTATCAGTGTCTCAAAATCTAAGTGACTGGCAGCTGGAGACATTTTGAAAATATAAAAATACGTTTCATACTTGGGTATGTATGACTGCTACCTACCAAGTCACCTCGAACCTCTCTTTACAATTACTTTTCTTACTTTCGCAATACTTTAAAATCTTAAAGTCATAAACTGCATGTACCTACCTAATATTCTTTCAGGTATGGCGTCCGATATAATAAAACGAGAAAATGTTATTCTTTTACATGTAGATTCCAATACAGCAGCAACGGCAATAAGGTAAAAAGGCAAAAAAATTCAACAAAGGAACACAAAAGAGCAAAAAAGCTGCCGACAATACAACTGGCGAGTCACGTATTGAATTTGTTGTCGAGGTTTAAATAACTATGAAGGGAGCTATGTAACACGCACAGCTGCTGCGTATGGTTCCTCAGACATCTCAGACTAATTAGATAAAGACCTGCCTCGCAAAGACATTATTTTTCTGTCAAAGTATATGATCAACGAGCTTATGCGATTATAAACACTGTCTTTATAGAATCGATGTTTCATAGTTTACAATCGTGTCCGTCGGTTAAAAACATCCGTAAAAATACCTTCTTGTGTAGTTAAATGGTGTAAAAAACGAACAAAAACTGCTAGTTTAGTATAAGATATGTATGAAATCTAAGCTCGTTTTCCTTAGAAAATGGCAGAAAATTATGTTCGTGAATTTGGGTGCGATACTAGTCCTTATGTATTTAGTCTGAGTCAGACATTAATATTGTATGTTACGTAGTTATTGGTTGATTTTTGGGTTTCAATAGTAAGCAATGGAAGAACCAAGCGGATGGTCCACCAGATGGTAAATGGAAAAACATCGCCTAAGAACAGAGCAACACGCAAGATTTGCTAGTAACCACGCCGAAAGTATCGAAATGTGTCCATTAACTTGAGATGTAGGTGTCAAGTCTCTTGTGCCTGTAATCCCACAACCATGCAGTACCTACATGCCGGAATGCAACCAAACTGCTTGGTCTATCTATTCTATCTATATATCTATTAATCACGTGAGGTTTGAAGGGGGAAAGGGAAGGGTGTTTGTTTTAAAAAATCACGAAACATCACAAGGGGGTGTAGTAGATATTACGTGTATTTTTTTTTGTGTCGCTCGATATATACGGGTTTATTATACGGGTTTGTTTTGAAAAAATCACGAAACATTACAAGGGGGTGTAGTAGATATCAAATAAGGTCTCAGTCAAAAAAGACCTGCAACCTTTCTATCTAGACATGTTAAAAATAAATCAAAACATTTCAAGAATCTTTAGGCACTCCCCTCCCATGCGGGTTGGCAAGCGGGTGATAATGATCATTAACGATAACTATCAGATGTTAATGAGAATGACGGACACAAACGGCTGTTCTTAGTGTAAAACCACCTACTTCCCAACTCCGGGTTGTGCCATTACTGTGAAAATCTTCGAAGAAAGAAAATGAATGAATAAGACGGAACGAATTTCCCAAATGTTCTAGCGGACATCGGCTAGTATGCGTACAAAGGGCTACCGTAAAACCGCCGTTAGGTGGAGAATTTTGTGAGTTTTAGTCATTAAAAGTCCGACAATCACCTCCGCGCCTCCCTGCCACACAAGTCATTAACACTTCTCTACGATAACAATTATCCAGTGAAGCAATAACTAGGCCTTAAAGAAAAGAATACGATTATAAGAATTTGCAAACTCGCCCCGGATTCAGACGTCGAATGATGAAATTGTCCTTCGTGAATAGCCATGCGGTCAGTGTTTGCAATCGGACTCCTTTGAAATGGCTTAACTAATTTTAATGATATTTTTTATATATATTTGTTAAGTATGAAAGTAGTTTTCACCCTCTTACTCCCATGTTTTTTATCGAGATCTTAACTATTTATAAAATCAAATTATTTATTAGAAAAAAACCCAAGAAAACCCTCTGTAAAATATCCTTGTAGTGGTAATTGCTAGGTGGTTGCGTGTTAATCTCTTTCAGTTTCCACAATGGCAAGTCGTTTACGGTTTTGTAAATTGCAGTCACGAAATACTCGGTCTGGAAATAGTTTATACAATTATACTCGCACAGCAAACTTTTGTTATTAAAAAGGAATTTATTGTATTGCTTTTTTTTATTACAACGGTGTAGATGTTTATCGAGAAAATTTTATATTGGTAAATTGCGTTTTATAATTTTCTACAACTACTTGCAAAATTGTTGAAGCGAGTATTTTTGGTTCCTAAACGACTTTTACATACATACGATGGCATATATTTCGAAGAGCCGATGGATGTTGGGGTCCCAAAGTGCTAGAATAGCGACCCCGCCCTAGAAAACCTCCAGGTGGACTGACGACATCAAACGAGTCAACGCTGGATACTGGTGGCTCAGTATCGTGATATTTGGAAGTCCCTACAAAAGGCCTATGTCCATCAGTGGACGTCCATCGGTTGATATGATGATGATGACGATGATGATGAAACGAGTTTTAATATAATTATTTGTTCGTAAATATCCGTATTCGGATGAGGATGAGGATTTCCCCCCTACGAAAAAAATAAAAGTTCCTCTAATGGTTAGGTAGATTAATCACCAATGTGAAAGTAGTAAAGATAAAATGAGAGCCGTGATAGCCCAGTGGATATGATCTCTGCCTCCGATTCCGGAGGGTGAGGGTTCGAATTCAGTCCGGGGTAAGCACCTCCAACTTTGTGCATTTTAAGAAATTAAATTTCACGTGTCTCTTAAGGAAAACATCGTGAGGAAACCTGCATAGCAGAGAGTTTTCTTAATTCTCTGTGTGTGTGAAATCTCCCAATCCGCATTGAGCCAGCGTGGTGGACTATTGGCTTAACCCCTCTCATTCTGAGAGGAGACTCGAGCTCAGCAGTGAGTTGTTCGAGCCATCCACAGTCCACATTTCTTGTAGTGTATTTATGGGTACTTGGGATAGGCGGGGAGAGTGACTTGAGTGGGAAAGGGAAGTGTTGGTTAACCGTAAAGGACGTCTTTAATCCTACACACAACGTCCGCAAGTGCGTGACTCCACTCATGGTCTCTGCCATTCTAGCATCTTAGTTACAATTTGATTTGTTAATTAGGTTGTCCTGACAAATGTTGTTCGACATTAGTTTTCTTATTGATTGTAAACCACTTCTGAGTCTGCTAAAAATAGATTATTTAATTCGTACGGAATTGTCAGTATTTCTACAGCACAAAATAATACAAAAATACATTAGAAAAGAGACGCAGTAATTCAATTTCTACCTAAATGGACATTGAAAACCTTATTCAATAGTTCCTTAGCGAAGCAAGTGGATATTTTATCCACTTTGGGCAATAAAAAACCGAGTGGGAGTAGCGTTAGACGTGATATGAGCGATAACGTCGTGATAATAAACGCTTAGGGTCAACTGTTGCCTTGACAGCTGTTTTATTGATGTCTTCATACAAATAACATCGATGTTACAAATGAGATTGGTTGAATAAAATACAATATACCCTTTAGACGAGTATATATAATTTGGAACCATATTCTTTTATGCATCTTACAGTAAAGTGGATCTAGTAAAACTCGTCACATATCGCAAAAGCGTACTACAAAGCACCCTGGTACTTTGTAGTACGCTTCAAGAAAATACAACCTTCTACACTCTCTACTTCCCTGGTAACAGAGAGTGTAGGAGGTTAAGTTTTCTTGAAATTTTACGAAAGAGCATTAAAAAATTACAACGGCATTCTTCAGACTGGAACACAGTAATGCTGCTTGGCAGCAGAATTAATCATGATGGTAATGCATCCTCGGACGAGCTCTTACAAAAAGCTCCAATAAAAAAACGATTAATAAGGATCCCATATAACCCAACAACAAAATACCTTATTTATTAATAAATAATATTAATTTTATTGTTGGTTAAGTGATATATATTTTTTAAATTAGAACAGATTCCCCATTCCCCTCCAATTCCAGTCGAATAGACTTTACTAAAGTAGAGAGTACGACAATAGTCCAGCTAACGGGGATCGAACTCATAACCTCTCGATGTTGACTCCAGCCCTTTTACCGTTGAAGCACTAATAACATGAATTTTGTGATGTCATGGCAAATCCAATATGGCGGCTATGACATACAAAAGAACACTAAGAAGAACGCGTTAAACCGATAGCATTTTCCCATTAATTGTAAGGCGGTCATCTGTAATCCAATAAATGTAACTGTCTATTCTGTTACTATCCGGTCTCTGTATCGATCTACAGCCTCAAACGAACGGTTGGGTAACACATGCAGAACTTGTTTGTGTGTGGGTTAGCTCGTAATGACTGTTGCGTTTTCATCAAAATACTTTGGATGATCAATACAAAGATATGCTAATTGAAAGTTATAAAAGTTATACGTGACGTGGAACTGAAATGACTGCATTAGTAAATTAAGACGAATAATACATTTTGAAGAAAAAGTTGAAATGTGCAAACTTGATTTTTTTTTCTCGTATTAAAAATTCAGGTCCTCCTATACATTATTATTAGCAACTTTGTAACTACAAAAAGTGGACTCAAGTTTTATACTAATTTACAAACCTCGACAAATGTACAAGTTTTTAAAATGATGGTCGGTTCCATACATTTTTTACATGACAGTTTGATGAAATCTCATTTAAGTGAAAAAAAATATTATTGCACTCCACGCTTCTTCTTGTTAATTTAGTCGGTAATGTTTGACAAAAATCAGATCTTTAAAATCGCAGCTACAGTTGCAATTGCATTGAAAAAATTGATTCAAGATAGAAAATTTTGAAAAATCCAAAAAAAATATATAATTTGGTCACCCTAGGGATTTCTCTAATCTATTTAAATTAGTTTTACATAATGAGGTGTATCTAGGTACAATTTGCATTTTATCTATTAATTACGGGACACTCTGTATGGTATTTGGAAAAAATACCCTTATACACCTAGGTACTCTGTACTGACACTTAATCTATGTAAATTTTATACTTGAGTATCAGTAAATCTATGCACCTAAGTAGGTACTTACATTTACTTGAAGAGTTTCTAACCTAAATTGTTTTACAATTCTCAAATTAATCTCGAAACTTTGTTGATCAAGTTTAAATTGAGGCGTCAATAGAACGAAGTTGTAAATATTTACAGCCCCTGATGGTATCGAGTAATTAAACACACTCGGTCGACTGCTGTTTACCTTTCTGTCAGAAATACAATAAATATTCACTTTATTATTTAGGTAACAGTGGCGAAGAGTCTATATAGGCCGATTACCGTCGGATTACCTTTTGAAAATACATACGTATTCATTATTATAATGAATAAATGGATGTATGAGGAACCGAAGTTTGTATCAAATGTTATGAATTTCTATTTCTTTGGGACGACTTACCTTCGTCGAAATACCATCCTTCGCCACCGGTAATCACACAATCACATCATACATAATGTTATAAAAATTTTGTGGAAAATGTGCATGTTTTTTACTCCTTGACGCCAAACACTAAACTTTACTTGGCTAAAATTTGGATTTTTATTACATTTAAATAGGCGAGTTATTCAGGAAAATTCCTCTCGGTTTATTTGTGATAATGCGACAGTAACAGAATTTCATCAGCTTTATTTCAGTTCAGGCAATGTAGATATTATCTACTTTAAAAGTAACACATACCAAGGCGTTGCGACTTGCGCCTCGGTAGGTATACATTGACCTATGTAATAGGTTGGAGAAAAAGTCTTTTCGCAAATAGTATGTATGAACTTGTAATAAAATCTCTTTGGCTATACCATTTGTAGAGTCGGTTTTGGTATCATTAAAAAGTTTTAATTTTAAAGAAGACAATTCCATATTCAAACTAGGAAAATGTGTGATTTTCTTTTGTTTTTCTTATTGTTAAAATAAGTGAATGTAATGAAAAATTCTATAATAAAATATAGTGCTAAGCTAGCGAATTAGGTTATTCCTGTAAGGCCAGATAAAAAAATATGACAAATATTCTTATTTAAAAAAAAAATTGGCATAATGTATACAGCTATTTAGTAATCTTGTTTGATAGATCGACAGTTATCATCATCGAAATTAACATCCGATGGACGTCCACTGCTGTACATAGAACTCTTGCATGGACTTCCAAACAACGCGCTCTTGAGCTGCCAGCATCCAACTCAACTCGTCAGTGTGACCCTCGAATTCGTCTCTATCTGTCTCTGTCTTGTATCTTACGTCATAGAGAGACACGAATTCGAAACGCAAACTGTAGAGTACATTGCTATAGAATAGTGATTATAGATCCTAAAGTTTTTTTAACGTGAAGAACAATACGAGTACATAATTATTATAGTGTCTGTATTCTCCGTGTAAATTTAAAAGGAATAAAGTTTTTAAAATAAAAATACAGCAATTAATCATCGTTTTTAACATTTGTTTGACATCAACGATGATAAATTACCTACTGTAATTATAAAAACACAGAGCTATCTAGTTAAAGGGGAATGCCCATCACCAGGTCTACCCTAACTACCGAGCAGTTTACTTATATCTAAAAATATCTTGTGAATTGTACTTTAATAATGAAATCATTACTTTGTCGAAAAAAGTTTGCTACAACGTTTTACGACATTTTTAATTCATCTTTAATTTGACAACAAAGAGAACAAGCTAAGATAGTTGACCATAAAGCCTAAGTTTTATGGTATTTTTTCAAGGCTTGTGACTGTTTTTTTTTGTTCGTTAAGCTTGTTGCTAACAGAAAAAAATAATACAAAAAAATAATACAGCTTCAAATGTTACTTTGGTACAGCGGCGAACATTTTGCCCTGAAAGAGTAATAAAAAAAAAATATTTTTCTTCAAGAAGCATACTTTTATAAAGCCAATTAATTAACCAGATCCTAATTTATACATCATATTATCATATCCATTTACTTTTATGTGGGGGTATATCTAGGTCCTCTGGGCCGACGTTGTATAGGCCGGTGGGCATTCCCTTTTGATATTTATTATTTTCTTGTTCGGTTAATTACAATATAATTACTGTTTCTATTTTACTGTGTTAATGTCTTGCAACGTATTATATTATTATAATAAATATATTTCATACCCGCGTTACGTTATCCACGACTTTGTCCGCGTAAAATTAAATTTTTCACAAATCACGCGGGAACCATGGAATTTTCCGCGATAAAAGTTGCTCCTCTATCTTAAAGTATTTACCATTGAAATCGGTTCAGCCCTTACAGAGATTAGCCTGAACAATTAGACAGATAGACAAAACAAGTGTTTTTGGAATCACAGTCACGCGTTAAGTAATATATTGAAATATAGAGTAAAAAAAACGTCTCGTCATCATAACACACATAAAGCATAATGTTCCGCACCTATCCGTCACATTATCTTTTATGTCCGTGCTATAAATCTAAAACACGACGTAGAAAATCCTATACGAGTATAAAGCACAAGGCATATATCTTGAGTTGGTCGGAGGCTGCCTTTTAGGAGCAAAATATTTACAACGGAGCCAACCAGCCTTGACAAGCGAATATTACATGCTTTAAAAGCGATGCAATGTTTATTACATTATTTAATAATATAATACATTCATTGTAGTATTATACTGACAGATTGATCATCGTTTTTGATTGATGATAGGCCTTTTGTAGGGACTTCCAAACATTACGATCCTGAGCCGCCTGCATATAGCGAATCCCTGCGACTCGCTTGATGTCGTCAGTCCACCTGGTCGGGGTCAACCAACACTGGGGTTTCTAGTGCGAACTGACAGATTACATGGACTAAATCTGATGAATTTGAAATATTAAACTGACAGATTACATGGACTAAATCTGATGAATCTGAAGTATTAAACTGACAGATTACATGGACTAAATCTGATGAATCTGAAGTATTAAACTGACAGATTACATGGACTAAATCTGATGAATCTGAAGTATTAAACTGACAGATTACATGCACTAAATCTGATGAATTTGAAGTATTAAACTGACAGATTACATGGACTAAATCTGATGAATTTGAAATATTAAACTGACAGATTACATGGACTAAATCTGATGAATTTGAAGTATTAAACTGACAGATTACATGGACTAAATCTGATGAATCTGAAGTATTAAACTGACAGATTACATGGACTAAATCTGATGAATTTGAAGTATTAAACTGACAGATTACATGGACTAAATCTGATGAATCTGAAGTATTAAACTGACAGATTACATGGACTAAATCTGATGAATCTGAAGTATTAAACTGACAGATTACATGGACTAAATCTGATGAATCTGAAGTATTAAACTGACAGATTACATGGACTAAATCTGACGAATCTGAAGTATTAAACTGACAGATTACATGGACTAAATCTGATGAATCTGAAGTATTAAACTGACAGATTACATGGACTAAATCTGATGAATCTGAAGTATTAAACTGACAGATTACATGGACTAAATCTGATGAATCTGAAGTATTAAACTGACAGATTACATGGACTAAATCTGATGAATCTGAAGTATTAAACTGACAGATTACATGGACTAAATCTGATGAATCTTAAGTATTAAACTGACAGATTACATGGACTAAATCTGAAGAATCTGAAGTATTAAACTGACAGATTACATGACACAGATTCGTTGGATTCCTGTTTATTCAATAGTATTTTTGAAGCTGAACATATATTTGAAATGTATCTCTTAATTAAGTCATATTATTAATTTTATTGCAAAAGCCCGACATCGCATGCAATTTAATTATATTCCACACATATTCCGATTAAGTTTTTCTGTTTTGTACAAATGATTTGTGCTTGTATTTGCTAACTTGTTCGCTTTCAGAAAGTGCGTTTTGCTATTGAATAGTTCGCCATTTAAATGCTACGAAATATTTTTCATATGTTACTTACTCAATGTTACCTATTAGCAATAGGTAGTTTGGTTATTTTCACCTTCGAAAGACACCAAGTTAGCGAATAACTTAAATGACGTTCTCGTTACCCGTTGTTATTTCATAATACGCGTTTTCCTACATTTTTATAAATATAATATATAAATGCGAAAAGTTTATTCATCACAAAATCTCAAAACCGCTTGATGTACAAAGACGAAATTTGGCAGTGAAGTAGTCTATAGTTGTCTAAGATTCACTAAGAACGGCATTTGCGATAGGGCCGGATAAAAGAGGTCTAAAGGCTCTCGCAAGTCCGTATGAAAGTCTTTAATTTTTTTGCTACAAAAAACTTGAATTTTGGCAGAGGCGGTTAATAGTTGGAAGACATCCGTTATTAACCAATTTCGCGACAGTGCCGGATTAAGGAGGTTAAAGGCTCTCGCAAGTTTTGATGAAGTTCCTTCATTTTTTATGCTGGGCAGGGAGGGGTTTTATAGTTTGTGACGTCGTAAAAATTGGTGTGTGTATTACCAGAAACATAAATAGGGGAAAAACGCCGATTTTTACCCGGACAAAGTCGGAAGCGGCTGCTAGTACATCACATACACACAATATTTTAGTTGACACTGCGAAGAGGCGACTAGACATGATCAATCAGAATTTTTAAGACGGTAAATATGTGCGCGGCAAGATACCGGAATTCATATTATGAATTCTGTCTCTGAATTCAGTCATACTTTCACATTCCGACTATATGAATGCCACCAAAGAACTTGAAATTAAATGGGGCCAAATTATCTACTAGCAGACGTCTAGTTTTCACCACTCGGGAATAGTGTAGCTTCCCAACAATGAAAGAATTTTTCCAATCGTTTCAGTAGTTTTTTTCAATCCATCAAACTAACAAATAATAAAATATTTCCTCTTTATAATCTATGCTATTATATTAAGCTGAAGACTTTGTTTAGGCTAACGCGCTAATTTCAGGAACTGGTACGATTTGAAAAATTCTTTAAGTGTTAGATAGCCCATTTATCGAGAAGGGCTTTTCGAGAGGACCGGATTAACACCTTAATGCGAATGCGAAGTCGCAGGTGTCCGCTAGTTATTTAAACAATCACAAGATTAAACATTTCTTATTCTTATTCGAAGGCAGTTTCACTAGTTTTATAACACCATTTTCAATACGGAACAAAATAAACAAAACATTTTATATGAGCTATTCGATGTTCATTCACGTATTACACATAAAGTTTCCTAACGCGACGAATCGTTATCCGTAATGAGAACGAGCTGCAAATAAAAGGTTTCTGTTCACCTCGTCACTCGGCAGGGTGTAAACGATTCGTAATTTATATGGATTTGTTCTTGATTATGAAGAATAACCATAGAAATGTTAACAATTAGAAATGACGCGTGCACGTTAATTTGTCCTCGTTCAGGATGGTCCAGTGCCCACCCTAGGATTCTGGGCTATCGATTTGAAATTCTATTATGGACTCCAAAATATTGATAGTTTTACATAAAAATCATTTTACATATCGAATAATAACAATTAAATAGTAATGTAATAAAGAATCTCCCTGGCCAGGCCCAACCCAGGAAATAATTCCAGATAGTTTAGGGGACGTTTTTCCAAAATTCCAAATATCAATAGCCTGAATAGCTTCACAGTAACCATTCCACATAACGTCAGTTAAAAATCGAAAGGGGAAAGATAAATTTTAATTAGATACCTTCACGTTTACCTGAAATAAAAGGTTTTGACAGACGGGCAACAAAGTAGTCTGAAAAGGGTTCCGTTTTTTCCATTGTAAACGAAAAATCTCTGCTTAGAAATCTCACTCTCCAATCAAGCAAAACATCTAAACGCTTAAAATTGAAAATAAAATATGCACAGACTCCATACAAAACTTCAGGACAATACTCCATTCAGAATTGCTTACACTGCCACGGGAGGAAAAATAATCTTTGCTCTAGACGGTTTCACGTTAAGCTGAGAGAGGCGGAAGACGATAAGCACTAAGCAGTGTCCGCTTCAAAGGGAAGCTTAGCTTAGTTACTAGACATCCGTACGAGGTGTTGTGGCTCTAGAAAGGGTATTATATAAGTCCTTGCTCTGAAGGAAATGAAATGAAATGCGTAGTTAGATGCGGATTTATTAGACCTGGAACCATTCAAATGCCTTTATTTCACTTGCTACTTTTTTTGGTGCTATCTTTCTATTAATTTTAAAATACGAGTAGCTATCCCAATCAGTTGAGTAGAATCAAATTTTCATCTTTGTCTAATATCATTTATAATTAAGTTGTGGTGGTGGAGGATAATGCAAAATCAAAATACAACGACACAAAAATTTACTTTTTGAAAAAAATATATAAATATAAAAATTAAAAAATATTATTAAAATAAAAAATGTTATATAAAAATGTTAATGTTAAGTAAAAAATGTTATATAAATGTTAAATAAAAAATGTTATATAAAAATATATAACTACAAAGTAATTTCAAGAGGTCCATTAAAATACTATAAGATGCCCCACAGTTTACATGCGTGATTCCCATTCACCTAACTTATATTTTGCCTGTGTTACTCGGTGAAAAATTAACTTTTTAATGTTGAAAGGATTTCTTAAATCGGTTCAGTTGAGTTAAATTTCTCAAACAATGATCTTACCTCTTCATAATAATATTAGTTAAGAAATAACTAAACATCTACTTGCTGAAATCACTACCTGATGTGCTGGAATTTAGATGTCTATCGTCGATCGTCGTTATCAACCCATATTCGGCTCACTACTGAGCTCGAGTCTCCTCTCAGAATTAGAGGGGTTAGGCCAATAGTCCACCACGCTGGTTCAATGCGGATTGGCAGACTTCACACACGCAGAGAATTAAGAAAATTCTCTGGTATGCAGGTTTCCTCACGATGTTTTCCTTCACCGTTTGAGACACGTGATATTTAATTTCTTAAAATGCACGTAACTGAAAAGTTGGAGGTGCATGCCCCGGACCGAACTCGAACCTACACCCTCCGGAATCGGGGGCAGGGGTCATATCCACTGGGATATCACGGTTCTAGATGTCTAATGATATTTGCCTTTAATTATGTTATGACATTTATCTTAGCTCGATTATGATGGAACAACATGTTAGTTCTACAGTAGATCTAATATGTTATTCGAACATGCGAATAGAACTTCTACTCGTATGCTCTTGTAACACAAGAGCTTTGTATAACATTCCTACGGAATTCCTCAAACTTGCTAATAACTCAAACACTCCTATTATTGTGCACCTTGCAAATCTATATTTTAGTACAGGTATTTTTCCCTCTTAATCAGTCATAGCACCTGTGCATAAGCGTGCTAACAGAGATGATGTGAGCAGCTACAGATCGAATTCAGTACTCCCTGCTATCTCAAAAGTACTAGAAAAATTTATTAATAACCGACTACTAAGCTACCTAGAACAAAGCGCTATACTATCAGAATCCCAGTTTGGTTTTAGGCGAGGAAAATCCACTGAAGATGCTGCTCAATGATGCTGTCACAAATCTTACTACACTAATAATAGAAAAGCTGGACACTAACAAGAACTATCTTACAGTCTTCCTTTAGACTTAAGAAGACTTAAGAAGACTCTAACCTTTAATTATTTGTTACTGATTGATAATATCGAAATAAACTATTTTTATTTATTTATTTTTTGTGCCTTAGTTTTAGCCAAGCTAGTTAATAATATATTATTATCAGTATCATGGTACAGTAAAAAACTAAAAGAAGCTCAAGTGAAGATTTCGTTTACTACATGGATAATTTTATTTGTATTTTTAATCATTTAACTTACTTAATAGCTTTTTGGTATCTAATTTATGAATGTATCACTTATAAAGTGCGCCTATAAATACACTAACGTAAAAATGTTCTACTCAAATGAAAAATTCCTCATTATTATTTATATCAATACAATAATAAATATTTATTACATATTTAATGTAAAACGCTAAACAAGAGATATTTTTTCATGTAAAATTACATTCCTTTAACAGATTTGTAATTTTCTACAGAGATGTATCTACTTTTCGATTTATTAATAATACCTAACAGAAAAATCATAAGATCAACTTCTCATTACCATACATGCAATTAAAAATCTCTTTCATTATATTATTACCGCTACATAATTAATTAATCACGTAGCGTGTACATTAAAACTAAACACATTAATAAAAAATACTTACACACCATGTTCCTCTTAATCCACACGCACGGCACATTAACATGAATTTTTCATTATACGTTTTTTTTGTAATTCAACAAAAAAAACACAATTTTGGCACTCAACGGCACACGTAACGAATAACACAATAAAACACACATACACAGAAAAACTGTAATAACACAATTTTATTCTAATAACCGAGTTTATTTTTGTCAGTTAACAAAGTCGATTTTTAATTAAAAATATCTAAGGTTACATTCACAAAAGATGAGCTACGAAAACGGCGTAGACCCTTCCGTTTGCTACGAATTTTCGCGAGCTACTGACGTAGCTTCGTAGCATCTACCAAGTTGGAGCGAAAAGCTTTGCGCAAACTGTACTGCGGGCAACGTAACTAAAACGATGAAACCAATATCACCTTTTTATCAAGAGTAATAGAAGTCAAAATTGAGTATAATAATTTTTATACACACGTTTAACAGGATGTATGGCTGAACCTCAGTCAGAGGGTGATTTTACAGGATAATGTGTTATTTTTTGTTAATTATCATATGAGCGGGGTGGCAATGAGTCAGTAATTTCGATTGTTGGTTTCATTTTATTGTTGAAAACTCATTTCTTATGGAATTGGGTTGCTTTGAGTTAATAATAAATTGCTTATAAAGTAGCACATGGTAATATTCGTACAACGACAAAATGACATAGAATTTATTTTTTGTGAATGGAATCGAATTTTTTTTTATTCTCGTAATACAAAGACTGGCTTGAATATAGGAATACGTTCTCAAACCTCTATATTATTAATTAATTTGCCTACCGCGGTATGTATATGAAAATCAGAAAGAAAATACATTACCTACCTTTGTCAATGCCTGTCATTATTGTATGGCAGTCAGTATGCAGAAAAAAAAGAAAATACCTTTATTAATAAACCAGCTGATGCTCTCTATCTTATCATCCTAATTTCGGATTTTAAAATATTCTGCGAAAGCTTTTTAGTATTTCGAAATAAAAAGTAGCTATCCTATTCTAGACAATACTTATCTGTACATGCACCATATTTTAACCAATTACATCCAATAGCTTTTGCATGGCTAAGTAACATTCATCCGTCCATCCATCCATCTAAAATTTTACATTTATAATATTAAATTTCTCCTTTTTAGCGTCAGGACAATTTCCTGCAATGTGAGTTTAACACTAAAATGACTAAAGTCGAGTCCTTGTTATGTACAGTACTTAAACAGTAATTTTCTCACGGAAGTGGCATAGAGAAACAAACACGACTAACTCTATAATGGGAAAATTCACAGCGCGGCGGTAAAACTAAAACAATTTTATGTTAACATATAAGCATGCAAAGTCATTTTGAACACCTATACGCTGGCTATCTTTTTACGTGACTTCTAACAACTTCCATTTAAAATTTATAAGAAATCTTATTTAAAAAATCTATGTTTATAAAACAAAGTTAGGTTAGTTGCACTACTTGTAACTCCAGAACCGAATGATCTGGATGAAATTTGGTACTCATCATCATCATCATTATTAGCTGATGGACGTCCACTGCTGGACATAGGCCTCTTAGAGTGACTTCCAAGCACAATGGAATTCCAAGCAAAACGCCTTACTTACTATAAGTCTAGATGCGAATAAGAAACGAGCTTCATCCATCTGTTTATTGGATGAAAAGTGTTTAAATCATATAGGAGAAACTCTCAATACAAAATCGGGCGCAAAAAATTCAACAATACAAAGCTGAAAATTGGTCAAAAATTAGAACATATAAGGAAATCTCAGGCTAATTTTCAGAAAAATATACGTTGGTTGAATCAGCTAAATTACTTGTGGTGCAGGTGTATTTGCACAACTTTATCGGATCCGTTTGACTTCAAATTAATTGCATTATTTGTCACGTTTTGTCAAAATCTCTAGGAAAACTGTCAGTTTGACAAATATAATAGAATGAATTTACTGTCAAACGTATCCGATGATATTGACGTTTACATTCAAAGACAGCGCGCATTTTCGACGACATTTGACAACCAATCTCAATCATATCAGTGCAATACGCATTTGCAAAGTTGGATAAGTATGTAAATAATTAAATTAGCTTATTTTATCTATTGGCCAATGTTATTTCGTCTAAGTTTAGAATGTAATCTATAAAATACAAGATTTATAGTACGTACTTTTTTTTCTATATCGTTCTGAAAGTTTCTCATATTAAGAATTCTCCTTATGTGAAAAAGTATATTACAAGTAAGTTGCATAAAACCTCCTGGCCAAACTATCATTAAAATTTCTTTAAAACGTATATAGTTACTTACAAAAAAATAAAATCCAGGACCAGGTAATAAATCAAAACTGTCAACTGCATCAAAGAGATCTCCAATGAACAGGACAAAAATAAAACAATTATTTGCATTTTTATACCTTATATTTGGTCGATGACCATTGCAATACAGTTTTCAATTTAATTTCTTCATCATTTTGTAGATATCCGACTTCATTATATAGATATATATAATAATATTAGAGCTTATACCTCGTTTCGTAATACTTGGAAATATATTTCCCTATTATCAGCATAGGTCTCTGTTGCCATTCCAGCAAGACGGATTTACTGGGTGTTACCTGAAAAATTATTGAAACATATACGTAAATTACATTTTTTTTTACTAGAATAGCTTTTTTTTTAATTAGCCATTACTTTTACACATGACTCCTTTCCTCTCTAACTAAGGCAAAAGCATGGCAATGGTCTAACGGGTGAAAAACGAACCGTAGACCTCTTGGATTAGAGTTTGTTTGTTCTAAGCTTTTTTTTAAGAAAATTCTCTGGTATGCAGGTTTCCTCACGATGTTTTCCTTTGTGATATTTAATTTCTTAAAATGCACATAACTGAAAAGTTAGAGGTGCATGCCCCGGACCGGATTCGAACCCGCACCCTCCGAAATCGGAGGCAAAAATCATATCCACTGGGCTATCACGGCTATTTTGAATACAAACATAATATAAGTATATTTAATATTCATTTATTTCAACTAGGCTTAGTTAACAAGCACTTTCGAAACATCAGGTATTAATATTATAAGATATGGTGATAATAATTAGTCGAATACTTAAAATTAACTTTACAAGCCCACAACAAACTCAGCCAGGTTTCTTTTTCAGTTTATCACCATTTAACAATAGGTATATTATTTCTTACTAGCGGACGCCCTCGACTTTACTTTAAGAATTTACTTTTTCTCAAATCCCTCGGGAACCATAGATTTTTCCGGGATAAAAAGTAGAATGTGTTAATCCAGACTATATTCTATCTCTACTTCAAATTTCAGATGATTCCTTTCAGAAGCCGAGGCGTGAAAGAGCAACAAACATTCATACCATTAAAATCATCAGGTTTTCGCAAATCTCAGGAATCCATGGATTTTTTCGGGATAAAAAGTAGCCTATGTGTTAATCCAGAGTAAAATCTATTTCTATTCCAAATTTCAGCCAAATCGCTTCAGTAGTAGCGCCGTTAAATAGTAACGTATATCCACGCAAGCTTTCGCGTTTATGATATTAGTAGGATAGAGTAGCCAGCCAATATACATTTCATTTCCAAGCTATTTTATGATATAGTCATTAACACCTATAATACGACTTTTCCATAAGCTTGGGTTTTATATGAATAACCGTCATCTAACAGCCGGAGCTTGATACATAAGCTCCGCAACCTACGTAAAGCATCTTATCCCTTTGACGGCGATTAATCCCAACGCCTCAAAGCCATTTAGTAAGCTCAGCTGCCGTGGCTCAGATATTTCGAAGAAACTTGACAACTTATCCTCCTTAGTTATGACTAAGTTTTTGTATTCATAAAGCAATAGCTTTCAAGCGCTTTTTTTTTTTTTCTTATCTCCGCCTTTCCTTCCTGGTACCGCAGTATACGTGCATTACTTCAGGAAGGTGGTGGTCTATCACGCTTCGAAATTTGCTTTCTGGCGATCTCATCTCGTCTCTCACGCGTCCCCTAATATGATGTAGCATTTTCGCCCCCTTAGCCCAGGCTTCCTTGTTATCCAACATATATGGCACTAAGTTTGCTTTTGTCAGGGGTTCACCGCCTTGGCGTGCGTTACTCCTTTCCCCTTCGAACTCCATGCATTTAAAGATTGCATGGTTGGGCGTGTCTACAACAATGCAATCTTTGAGTGCATGGAGTTCGAAGGGGAAAGGAGTAGTTGTCAAGCGCTTAATCATAGCAAACAATTCTTTGTGTTAGAGACTTGATTGGTTCTATTATGCGATACTGTCACACACTGCAATTTCTAGGGGGGGGTACTTGGGAGATTTTTATAGAAGGTTTTTTATACTTAGGAGATTTTTTATAGAAGAATTTACCTGATCCTGCTCTAGCCGGTTGACCAACGTAACGCACACATCAGCAGACCTTAGGCCCGCCTCCCTGGTGAGAGCAGCGAAGGCGGTTGCCTCCATCTCAATGTTCTTCACACCCAGTCCCACCAGAACACTGAGGAACGATAGCTTGTCAGACTCGGTGTAGTTGCAGAATGGACCGTCCAAACGAGCTTGACCTAAAACACGGCAAGTTAGTTAATGATGATGACACTCCCATGAAATGCGGGCGATGGGCGGGGAAGAACTGCGCGGGTTTGAAGTCGTGCCAGCGTGGCAGAACGCTACCCTCCTCCCGGCCCCTGCAGACCAGCGGGATGTTACGAACGAATTTGCCAATCTATAATAGTGCTTGGCTCAAAATATAATGTCCTTCTAAAAACAAGTGTATCTTTAAAGCTTTTAAAAACCCCGAAGTCCACACCAAAAAAGGTGTAAAGCCCCTGTTTTGGTGTGGACTTCGGGGTTTTTAAAAGTATAGCTGGAAGATGAATTCCCTCTAAGTCGCTCCATTGCTATCTACAAACTATATTTGTAATGAAAAAAACTAATTAAATACTCAGATACGAATGACAGAACAACTATACTACAGCCGTTCTAGATGAGTACTGATTACCAACAAACAAATTAAAAATGAGGGTAAATCTCTAGTCATTTCAATCCTGATGATATTTATAATTAAACTGTCCTTAAATTAATAAAAATAAATTTGATTAATATAACATTTTATAAACAAACCATACATAATTTAAAATAAATAGGTTAGGAAATGTACATGTGTTTCCTACCTTCATTTCTAATTTATTTGTTGGTAAACAGTACTCATCAAGAAAGGCTGTAGTATAGTAGTAGGTATTTCACGTTATTGAATACGATTTTACTTGACACTAGCTTTCACCAGCGACTCCGTGCGCGTGTAATTAAAAAATATTGTTTTCGGGACTTCCTTTTTTTTTTAAAGTGTAATCATAACTCCTTATATTATGTAAACCAGCAATCGTCGAAAGAAAGTCTCGTCAAAATCGGTCCAGTCGGAACGTATACAATAGTTTTAAAATATAATTTTTGAATTACAAGTAAGTACCTACACACTCGTACGTGCATTGTATATGATGCATAATTTACTGAAAAGCTTATAATTTAAAATTGAAAAAAGACACTTGATTTTTTTTTATTTCTATAGATAAATTGTTTTGTACAAGTGACAGTAAATATTTGCTATTTTTAAATCATAGGCATTTTCAATCTCAAAATCGAAAATGTAAATAACAAAGGAAAAATGATCAAGTGTTTGAAACTTTATACCTTGATAAAAATCATCTGCAGCCAACGTACCACCGCTGAAAGTGGAAAACCGTTTTTCCTCCGATGCGATGTACAACAGTTCCTGATTTAATCTCTTATCAAATATCGATGGGATCTCCATAATTTTACCCATGACTGGCTGGAAACGGGAAAAAACGTTAATCTTATAGGCTGAGAAATATAAGAATATCGAATAAAAATACGTTATCAGATTTGATGTTAAATTGCTATATGCAAATCGAAGCCCGCCGCTGAGCCGCCTTAAATAGAGTATTATTTCTTTATTAATTCAGTATTTTAAAAAAGGAGATGATGATAATTAAGTCCGTGTTAGCCCAGTGGATATGACCTCTGCCGCTGATTCCGGAGGATGTAGGTTCCAATCCGGTCCGGGGCATGCACCTGCAACTTTTCAGTTGTGTGCATTTTAAGAAATTAAACATCACGTGTCTCAAACGGTGAAAGAAAACATCGTAAGGAAGATTCTGTATACCCGAGAATTTTCTTAATTCTCTACGCGTGTAAAGTCTACTAATTCGGATTGGACCAGCGTGGTGGACTATTGTCTTAACTCCTCTCATTATGAGAGTAGACTCGTGCTCAGCAGTGAGCCGAATATGGGTTGATAATGATGATGATGATAATTAAGTTGAAAATGATAATGATATTGATAAATAATCTACAATATATACACGAAAATCTTATGTTACGGTGTATGTGATTGAAAACCGAAACGACTTGACCAATTTTAATGACTTTTCGTTTGAATGATACCTTCGTTTTTTACCTTCTCATTTTTAATCGAAAGTTTATTAATTTCGTACAAAATATTTGTAACAAAATAACGTTATATGAGTGATTTTTTTAATTTTGTACCATTCTCCAATAATCTAATAAGTACAAAATAACTTTATCGAGCAATTTAAAGGAATGTTACTTACAATATCATAAGACTTCTTCAAAGTACCATTAAGGCCAAACGAGGATATGACAACAGATCCAGGAAGTATATTCAGACCCCCACTTGTGCCTATTCGGAAAATGATGGGGTCCTTCGCCTTGGCGTAACTAAGCAGTTTGATGACCTCCTGAAGTAGTACGGTCATTGATGGAATTCCAATACCGTGCTAGAAACAAAAGATTAAAAATTGTATGGAGACGTCTTGGTATCCAACGCAATTATAAAAAAATGTATGTGACTAATAGAACCTCGCAGTATTGCCCGCGTAATTCGAATCCCCGTGGGAGTACGGAGATAAAATATGGCCTATGTTACACCCTGATAATGTAGCTTCCTACTGGTAAAAGAATTTTTCAAATCAGTTCAATAGTTTTTTTATTTGTTATCCCCGGACGTTTGACGTGGTGGTCGGGTGCGGGGGTGAGGGGGGTGGTGGTGGTGGACAACGTCCATCCTGGAAGAATAACGGTGGTACACTGTGAATTTGCTTGAGAACATCGTATCCAGTAATGACGGATACGTTGAACATTATACGGTGCCTGTGTGAACAAAGCAGTTTTTTGTAGTATTCGTTAAAACGGGTACCATATACACGGAAACTTTGTGTGAAGGCGCTGTTGACTCCACTGTCCGTCCGTCCGTGTGTCACCAGGCTGTATTTCATGAACCGTGATAGTTAGAGAGTTGACATTTTCACAGATTAAGCAAGAGAAAAAAATACATATTTAAGGGGGCTCCCATACAACAAACGTAATTTTATTGCCGTTTTTTATATATAAGGGCACGGAACCCTTTGTTCCTCTCTGTGTTCTTGTTATGTGTCGTGAATATGTTCTTTTCTTACGCTAGCAGAAAGTATGGGTCCAACTTTGTACATGGCATATCTGTGAGAACGTTTGGTCAAATTTGGCAACCCATCATCCGGAATGTTCAACACTTTGGCGATGTATTTGGCGAATTCCTTCATCCTGTGTTTAGTGCCTCCTATACAGACGAACTGAAAACAAAAACGATTTTTTAACAAGAAATTGCTCAATCTATGGAAGCAAAAGGTCGCTCAGCACGAAATCTCTAAAACCGCAAGAAATTTGACAGTTTATAGTTAGTAGACGTCCGCCAAAAACGGATTTTGACTGGATCTAAGAGGGATCGGGATATAAGAGGTTCTTAATAGTGCTTTATCTAACTTTTAATACTGATCTTACATTAAATGAGATAAATAAGATTTGGCTTAAAACTATTAACACACCCCACACATTCAAGATTAACTTATTACCTTATACTTTTACTCGGAGCATGCACCTGCAACTTTTCAGTTGTGTGCAGTTTAAGAAATTAAATATCACTTGTCTCAAACGGTGAAGAAAAACACCGTGAGGAAACCTGCATACCAGAGAATTTTCTTAATTCTCTGCGTGTGTGAAGTCTGCCAATCCGCATTGGGCCAGTCCGCGTGGTAACCTATTGGCCTAACCCTTTTCACTCTGAGAAGAGACTCAGCTCAGCTCAGCAGTGAGCCGAATATGTGGTTGATACCGATACTTTTACTACTTTACATTCAGTGTCTACTTCATAGATGGAAAAATGCACTGCCTTGATAACTCATTACAAGCCTGTAGGTACTTACAGTGCCTACCCCAGTTAAAACCGTTGTGCACGGTACTATTTACCTTAATAGAATTGTTACGTAAATTTCGCAAGAGAAATCAGCCAGGAGAAACAAGATGAATAAATATTCCCTTACCTTGACATCTCCAAACATTGCTGGCAAGTCATAATTTTCAGTGTCAAGTCCCAAGTGATATAAAACATCTCGTTGCAAGGTGGAAAGGTGTCGGTTTCTTAATTGAAGACTCCCATCTGAATTCCTTAGACAAGTAATATAAATCTTTGTTTATTTATTAACACGCTTATGTTAACTTCGCTTGTAACTATGTATGTAAGAAAATCTTGGAATCTTAATTTTACCCCCTTTCCGGTCTTCGATTAGGATGAAATTTTGCACACGCTCTAAGTTCTGATAACAACACATGACTAGCTAAGAAACGTCATTACAAATCCAATATGGTGGCCTCCCCAAGATGTCGGACTGGCTGTTTGAAATCCACCCCCGTGATATGGGTATCAAGCGTGTTTTTTAGTTTTTTTAAACTATTCATGTTTATTTTGATAAATAATGCTCTTGAAGTGTTATGTTATTAGATCGATGCTTAAAGCTTCATTACATTTTTTTACATTTTTGTGTAAAGTTATGGAAACAAGATTTGTTATTTTAATTAATTTCTAAGCATATTTACAATATAAATATTTCACCATCAACACAATCTGTTATATAAAAAAAATATATTTAAATCTAAATCATCTTCATCTGTCACCTATTTTATTTTATCTTTTCGCAAGCCTCTTTCTCTGTTGTAGGCCTCCACGATTGTTTAAGATTAAATAAATTTTAATTCAATCTATGTTTTAGGTCATACTTTATTGTTCTTTAGGCATGCGTTTAATAAAATCTTAGACTTTTTTATTGGTGTTTTTTTAAGCCCGTCTTGTAGATTTTTTCAAGGTTCATTTAAGTTTTTTTTATTTTGCTGGTATTTTTATTTTAAATGTACACAAGTTTACCACTAGTTGCTAAAGTTAAAGTAAAGAAAGTTATTATGTTATATCGCACTAACAATAAGTATACTGAAAATACCTACTTAGGTGCTTCTATTCCGTGATCTTTAATCCAAATAGTAGAGCAATTTTGATAATGCTCCTCCCAATCGTCCATCCTCGGTAGAATGTAATCACAGTCACAAGCCATTATGAAATGTAACGCCCTGAAATTTAAAATCAAATTATTATTTCAACAACACTTTTCATGTCTCCTAAACCGAATTCGATGATTCAAAAATGCTAGCATCCGATAAATTATTATTATAGTGCATGCACATCGCGATCAACAATAACATCTATCTAATTATATGTTATATTAGTTTTTTTATATTATGTTATATTAGTTACTATTTTTTTACTGTAGTTATTTTGATATATTTCCCCATACCTGTTAGGTATGGATCAAAAATGAATAAATAAATTATTGTTTTAATTATTTAATTAATAAAATAATATTAAGCACAAATGATTACTTCTTTTTTATGTGATATTATCACTTAACTATGAGACGCAATAGGTATTTTACCATCACAAATAAATATAATGATAGTCAAAAAAATCTTAAATATTTATTTAACTCAAATCAGCCCCTGCATTCTGTAAAGTTACAGCGATGTAACATCGCTCATTTCCATGGCAACTACGTTGTTAGTGACACTCTTTATTGTTGACATTCCATATAAATACCTAAAGTTATTCTAATAAAACTTGTTACATCGACGAGTATAAAATATGCGGAATCACACTCCAGATATTATTTAAATTGTCATATCATCATTCGTTATCAGTGCTTATAAATATAAAATCAAAACGATTGCTAATAAACTAGGTATACGTACCTCGGTACTTGTCTGATAAGCTCCTGATAATATTTTTTTGGTGCTTTTATCTTTTGCCCAACTTTCAAACAAAAACTGTGTATTTCACTTTATTCTGGCTTAATATATATCACAACACGTGTTATAGATACGAATACTATGCGATTAATTATTAATAACAAATGAACCGATATCTACGTGTTAACTAATTGAAGATAAAGATCGTACTAAACAAGCATTGCAGCTCGGAATATAAGTACATACAATAACCTTGTCATCAACAAATATCTATTCATTACAACGTACAGTCGGACACGATAAAGTTTTAATAAACGAGTAATTGACCATTCGTTGTAAACTTGTATATTGACAAGTTTACTCGTATACAGTAAGAATTTAATACTCGTATATCTTCTCGATATTTTCTTATTTTTCGATATAAGGTAATCAAAATATACGAATATATTTCATTAGCCCGCGGCTCCGTATACGAATACTTTAAAGGACATTGGAAACGTAATTGGATATTTTTTCCCTATCTAATTTACTCGTACAATAATATGTTGCTCCAATCTGTGCCAAATATTTTCATAAAAACCTCGTTTAATGTTTTTTGTGATTATAAGGGCGAGACAAAATTAGTTTTTCTATGTTTTGAGGTTTTTATTCATATGAAAGGGAAAATATTTACAAAATATGAAATTGAAATTTTAAAGAAAATATTTACCAAAAATACACGCCCTCTAATTGTTTACTTACAGCCAGTGCACTATTTACCCTCTGGATGGCAAGGTTAATCACTTGGGCGAAAATGGCGCAAGTTCAAACATCTTATTATTAAATAATAATACTTTTTGGCGTCCGATGACTAGAAGCACAAAGTCTCAAACGCACGCGCCGCATTTTTATATCTATACTTAATATTATAAAGCGGAAAAGTTTGTTTGTTTGTTTGATTGAACGCGCTAATCTCAGGAACTACTGGTCCGATTTGAAAAATTCTTTCAGTGTTAGATAGCCCATTTGTCGAGGAAGGCTATAGGCTTCATTTTATTCCCGTATTCTTACGGGAACGGGAGCCACGCGGGTGAAACCGCGCAGCGTCTACTAGTTTTCATATAAAATACATACACTCATAATACTGATACACACACGGTTTCTAATCTTTCTAACTATTAATGTATTAATATACGTGTATATTTATTCAAACATACAACCATTGTTTACATCACACTTCTCAAGGTCATCGTTATTCAATTCGGTTTCATTCGAATAACCTGTTTTTTGGACGTTCTATCTCTTTAATTTTTTTAATATTTAGGGGTCTAAAATAATGAAACAAGAAAATATTTGAGATGAAAATCGAGAAAAGGTACAAAGATGGCCTATGTACCTTTTCTGGATTTTACTCTATCTTGGTAGAGCCATGGTCTTGACCTTGGTGGGTGGTGGTCACGAATCGTTTGACACCTCATTCAATAAAATTAGTTCGGTGATCACTACGCTACGGTGGAACATACATACATACATACATACACCCTTCCTTTTGGCTTCGGCGTAGTCGGGTAAAAAAGGGAAATTAATGGGGCCCAATGTACCAGTCTCTGTCTTAACAACAACTAATTGCCTTAATTAAAGATTAATGTAAAACAAATTAGCAAAACAGCGTAGTTGTCAGTCTGTCCACTCGTTGTCGCATTCATATGAACGGATTACAATAACAATCCCATTAAGCACAAAATTAACATAAAATAAGCGACTAATATTTAACTAATAACCTGTTCCACGAATAATAATTAATTTACAAGTTCATCTTTATATATATACTTAGGTACATATGTATAACAAAACCGTAAGGAAGTGTAAGTATGTACATTAATTTTTTTAAAAAAAAAGTAAATTGCATTTACTATCATCATCATCATCATCAACCCATATTCGGCTCACTGCTGAGCTCGAGTCTCCTCAGAATGAGAGTGGTTAACCAATAGTCCACCAGGCTGGCCTAATGTGGATGGCAGACTTCACACACGCAGATAATTAAGAAAATTCTCTGGTATGCAGGTTTCCTCACGATGCTTTTCCTTCACAGTTTGAGACACGTGATATTTAATTTCTCAAAATGCACATAGCTGAAAAGTTGGAGGTGCATGCCCCGGACCGGGGCCAACAAAGAGGCCCTGGGTTCGATTTCTAGCTCGAGTCAGTTTGGGATTATATATTTTCTCAGGTCTGGTCCGGTGGTAGGCATCGGCCGTGGCTAGTTACTTAGTGCCAAAAAAGACATAGAATAAAATTATCCGATAAAGAAATGTACGTACACCTTGTAAACAAAGTCGCTTGTATCGGATAGTCTAAAAACCAGAAAATTATATTATGTTATGACACATATGTACATAAATTATTTATACGGAATTTATGTAAACACACCTTTTATTTGATGATATTTGATTGATTGATATAACCATTATCATTTAAACCGATGGACGTCCACTGTAGGACATAGGCCTTTTGTAGATGTTGACTTCCAAACATCACGGTCCTGAGCCGCTGTATCCAGCGAATCCCTTTGACTCGCTTGATGTGATATGTAATATAATAGTAATTAGTTTTATTTTTTAAGAGCCATGAATTAATTATCAATAGTAGATTAGATGAATTTAAGTTGGAAGCGAGACTTATAGTGGAATTCATAGACGTTGTGGAGGCGCCCCCAGAGGATCGTTCACCCGCTGAGTGAGTGTGTGAGTTTAAAAAACTCATGCGTTTGAGAATTCGACATTCAGCAGGTGAATGGTTCCCTGGGGTTGCCCCTTCAACGTCTATAAATTCTACTGTTATTCTATATCGATGTTTAAAATATTATTTATTTCTAGACAACAATTCGCATTAAGTATATCTTCAATTCTACCGAACGAAATAAGATAAAAAAAACCTCTTCGCTGGTGTACGACCTGTTAGTCTTTAGTCTTCACTACAGAACCTGAAGCTCCTCTATCGGGTCGGTTATCGGCCGGTTATCGGTTCAGTAGATACAGAAGTTACCCCCTACAACACGACAAATGTTACCTCTTTATAATATTTAATATAGATAACTAAGAAAATGGCCGATATCAAAACGTTAACAAGCAAACCAACTCGAGGTTCAAAAATTATGTCAATCAAAAGAACATTACTTACAACTGTCAGTTTTCTACAAACTATTTTTAGATAGAGATGTTTTTGTAAAATTATTTTCAGTTTATGATCAATTTAGTTTGTAGATTTTATTTTTAATATTTTTATCACAGTGTTTATGTTATAAGTGGATAAGTTTTTTTACATATAAATTATGCCAGAGTGAGTATTTAGGAAAATAATTCATCTTTAATCAGACTGACGCATATTTACAAATCGAGTATGGTCAAGTTATGTAAAGTAACCTCAGGGCTCTTAGATAATGGTATTATAGAGCCCTGAGCCTACATTAGTACTTTAATAAAATACTCGTATTTTTGTGTTCAATAAATTGCTTATAAAGTATGTAGTTTATTTTCCACCACTAAAAGTATATAACCATTTGTTATTTTTATAATTTAATCTACGAAATGTAATCGGTCCCCATGACGCTCGAGTAACTGCAAATTTAGCATCCTGTGCTCCTCTGCCATTAACGATACTGTCGCACGCTCTACTCTCTTTCTCTTTTTGTAACTTACCAATCATCCCCAGATGTATCTTGTTAAGAAATTATCGCTCGCTTCTCTTGTTCCCTCCTTATGTAACTTACCCGTTGTCCCCAGGTGCGTCACGTGCCCGGCTATGGCCCCGTGCGCGTTGTCAGCGGGCGTCAAGTGCGGTCCGCAAGATGGCCGACCCATGGACAGCAAACAGGAGCGCCCCTGTCCGTGTCGCTCGTGCTGCTGCGGCAAACCCCCACTTGTTAAACCGGTGATCAATCTATACTCCTATACTATGAATGTGACTTCTTTATATTATAAAGAGGAATCATTCGATCGTTTTTTTGTTTGTTTGCATTAAATAGGCTCCAAATTATCTTTTACTGTTGCACTATCCCTGGGTGCTGTATTTTATCCCCGTATTCCTACGGAAACGAGAACTACGCGGGTGAATCTGCGTGGCGTCAGCCCTTACGTCTCACTTCTCAGTTTAATGACATTATGTAGGACGTGTTCCTATCTATACTAATATTATAAAGTTTAAGAGTTTGTTTGTTTGCTTGAACGCGCTAATCTTAGGAACTACTAGTGCGATTTGAAAAAAATATTTGTGTCAGATAGCCCATTTATCGAGGAAGGCTATAGGACATATATTATCCCCGTATTTCTAAGGGAACGGGAACCACGTGGGTGAAATAGTTAGGTACTCGTAGTTTTAGTACTATTGGTCGATACTTTGTCTAATTCTCTTCACAAGCTATGTCGATGATCCCATGCCTATAGGACTTGGTCCCAGGTCCTCATGTTCCGAAACCACATAGGCAGTGGCATGCACTTACTAATTGTACTAAGTACTGCATAATCTAAGGGTTGTTTTCTTAATGCTTATTTAATGAAGATTTTTCTAGTTTGGTTATTTTTTATTTTCTAGTGCATACCGTGATCGACAAAATTATGCACGCCACTGCACATAGGCTAGCCGCAGAATCAATGAGGCATTTACTTAAATATATTGTACTTTCCAGTGCTACAAGCAGCCCAGGATACCGGACTCATACGCGCCGCGTCGCTGCTACAAGGCTCCGTCCGCGCCCGTGGAGTCGTGCACCACGTACAAGCTGTCGTACCTGCCCGTGGACGGCTGCAAGAACCTGCGCGGGGAGGTACGCAAGCCGCCGCCCAACCTCGTGCCAAGCTGCGACCCCATGGAATCTTGTACTGTGCAAAAAGTAAGAACTTCCAAATACATTTTCTGAGGAAGTCTTCGTCGACTCTGGTGGAGTAACAGTGGATATGGCGTTGGCTTGTCTGTGGTACCTATTTAGGGCGCTGGATGGGACCTCTTCGAGCCGCATGGTGTCATGTACAGGATTATTAGATCCGGTTCGGTTCGGTTCGGTTCGGTCGGAAGTTGTGTGTGGATCAAGTGTCGACACACGCGAGCGATCCGCAAACATAATTATTATATGATTATTTATTATCAGCCAATTGTATCGACCCACTACAGAGACTCCCTCTTTATAGCAGAGGGGATAGAGCTTAGACCAGGCTGCTGAAAGTTGCGAAAAAGAAAGCTATGCATATGTTTTCTGGTTGGGTAAAAAAGGAGAGGTATATGTAGTCAAAGTTATCACATTTTCATCTAAAGCGCATCTTTGGCTGCTGGATGCCACTGAACGTAAGTGTACACATATCCGCATAGTACGTAACGGAATCGGACACATTGCATCAAACGTATTTTCAATTTTATGGTAGATCCTATAGATAGAATACTAAAATCCGTTTGATGCGATGCGTCCGATACATACGATGTGAATATGTGGACGCCTACCATTAAAGGTCACCTACGAGTTACGGGCTATGATATACTGAGCTTTTCTGCCTTCTATGAAATGCTCAGCAAAAAATAATCCGGTGTTAGGAAGATGGCGAGTGACATCCCCGTGCCTCAGAGAATATGTGAAACCGCGCGTCCCAGTAATTATCATTAATGTCTGATAAAGATTGTCAAAAAAATTCGCATTATCACCAACCCACGTATACAAGTAGAAAGGCCTGGCCCCTGTAGTAGGCCGTTAAGAGGCTGATAAAGCTAATGGTGACAATAATTTTAGAAGGATGTCTAATTTTTTAAGCCTCATTTTACTTACATATTTTGAAAATTCCAGATGTCCTTCCTACCCAACCCCGTGTGCGTGACGCAGCCCATCCGTCCGTGCCACCACGACATGTGGGGTCAGGGGCCCATGCAGAACCTGACCACGCAGCGACACGACTACGTGCCCAAGCCGTGTGTACTGCGGGAAAACTTTAAACCGGCCCACAAGTTTCACAGTATTGAACAACCTTTTGAGAGTAAGACTTTTCATTGAAAGTTTAATATCTACTGACAATTTTGACGTCAGTTTTCCACCTAGTTAGGGGTCGACCACCACTGCAATGGCCGGTGCGAGGTCGCCTTTCGAAAACCTTGCAACGTGTAACGGTTCTGGTAATTATGTCCTGCCCATTTTCACTACTCAACAAGTAGAGCTACTTGATGAAAACTAAAATGAAGAAAAAGCTATTTGTTGAGAAGAAGAAGAAAAACTTTCTTGCAAACAAAACAGAATATTACAAAAAAAACTATAACAAAAAATATAGCACTGCCTAAATGTCAATTTTTATCTATGTCGGTAACTTTATCTTTACAATCTCGTCCTTTTTGATATTCTCAGCATTTCACAGCTTTACTGAACTCACATTTTGAAGTTCTATTCTCTAAACCGTATTTAGAAGGTTAAACCTTGATACCGTTTTCCCCACACCCCGACGGGTGGTAAATGAAGGAGTATATTACATAGAAGTCTCTGGATGCGAGCGGCTCAAGATGTGTCAAGATCGTAATGTTTGGAAGTCCCTGTAAAAGGCCCTGCAGTAGATGTCCATCGGCTAATATGATGATGACGATATAGATGATGATGATGATGATCATGATGATGATGATGATGATGATGATGATGATGATCAATAAATAAATAAATTATTTACCAGACCGCACTGTGAACAAGCTGTCTTATCTGCCTCCGGAAAAGGTGGAGATGGTGAAGTCGTTCGCCCCGGAGCGCTGCTACGAGCGACCCGCCGCTAAGATGGACGGCTGCACCACGCACAAAATGAGCTACATGCCCAATCAGGTACAGCCAGCATCTTAGCTCATCATATCATATATCATCATCACTTACCAAAAAAATGGTGATAAATTAACCAATTATGGAAATAAGAGAAATCGGTAAGTGCGGGTTCAAATGACAAATATCATCATCACAGTCATTATTATCAGCCGAGCCCCGGGTTCGCTCGCTTTGTTCCTGTTCCCGTGAGAATATGGGGATTAAACATAGCCTATGATACTCACAAATAACGTGGCATTGTATTGATAAAAGAATTTTTAAAATCAGTTTAGTATATATAGATATTACCCCCTACAACTTCACAAACTTATCTCTTTATAAGAAGTTTAGATAATCGTCTAACGCTGGAGAAGAACTTCTGGTAAGGACTTCCTACTTCCCACTTGATATCATCAGTCCAACCTAGTGGCAAGCCGACTAACACTTCGCTTTTCAGTGAGGTGTCGCCATTCCAGAACCTAGAGGCCAATATCAATCCAAGATTTTAACACATTTATTTATTTCAAGATATTGCCTAAAGAACCCTTGCCGTGGGCCTGTAAAGGTCAGTACCAGAAACCTTGCCAGAAATTAGAACAAAATACTACTTACTCTATGAGGTTAGTCTTTAATATTGAAAGTATTTAATTATGTAGGGAAAATAGTAGGTATTAGTAGTAAGACTCTTGGGGGTATTTAAAACTGTACTGATTTTCAAAGTCCCATTTTTAGGTACGATTCTGTTAGTTATAGAACTGTGAAAGGGAGTTGATGACAATAGAGAACAAGAAGAAAATAATACTAACAAGAATTTAACGTAACTTTAATTACCTAAGTTTAAAAATTTACTACCAAAAGGAGTTGACATCATATTTTTCTAATTTATTTATGCATAAAAAATATTTTGAAAGACTTATCGAACTAGTTCTAAGTAATACCTACCTATTGGTGACGCCGCTGAGATCCCATTATGGAGCCTACGGCACATACACAAAAAGAAAAAAATATCTCTTGAAAAATAATAGAGATTTTAGTTAAATATTTTACGATCAAAAGGTTTTGACATAGGTATTCTTCTTCAACAAAAAATCTTATATTATTCCCCATAACTCTAGGGTTATATTCTTTATCGAAAAATAATTAAAAATGTCCAAAGAACATGTGTTCTAAATTTAATATCTTCTGAGTAAATAATATTTCTTTTGTAAATAGATCTAAAAATGTGTCGTGTCGTAAATATTAAAAACGCATTCTTAAAATTGATTAATATAGGACTTACCCAAACTCTATAAAATGCAAGGATAGTTAAAGGCGTGTGTTACATGGATTGTCGGACTTATTTGAAATACTCTGTATGAAAACATAAGAAGTTTTTATTTTTTAGTTCAAAAAAATATTAGATATTCCAGTTCGGCTCCCTTAAGTGGACTCGTCAACACCTTGTTATGGGAAAGTTATGGGAAATACTCCCCAGCACCCTGTATAATTATTACCTTGCACACGTTCCAGTTACCTCGACTCGAACAGCGACTGTCGTCGTCGGGCCATCCTCCCATCGAACTGTACAAACCCCGTCACTGCTTCCAAGAGATTTGAAACGCAGACGATCTATAAAAACAGGTGCGTATATCATTGCGAACTATCTCATCAGTAGGTGGTGTTGGTTCGTTTCTATCTCTCTCTATTAAACACGATACTGTAGAAAGAGATATAGACTAATTTGAAAATCACACTGTGTTATTTAAACGTCATTATGGAATAGCGATACATAACCAAGAATTATCACCCTAATCCGGCGTGGTAGAAGAGTGTTTTTTGTCAGAGCTTTTCCGTAGAAGCTACTGGTATGTTGATTTATTTCGCCAAACAGCAATGCTTTATGCTGTGCTACGTTCAGAAGGGTATCATGAGCCGGTGTAATTACTGGTGTAGGTGTAGACCTACGCCTCATTAGACACGCAGGATTGAAGAACCTGTTCCTATTTTAGCATGAGAAGTGCTGATCTGTTTTTTATACTTAAGTTAGCCCTTGACTACAATCTCACCTGAAGGTAAGTGATGGTTCAATCTAAGATGGAAGCGGGTTAACTTGTTAAGAGGAGAATGAAAATCCACACCCTTTCGGTTTCTATACGACATCGTACCGAAACGTTAAATCGCTTGGCGTAAACTTAAACGTCTTTGCCGGCAGGGTGGTAACTAGCCACGGCTGACGCCTCCCACCAGCCAGACTTGGACCAATTAAGTAAATTCTGTCAGCACAGCCAGGGTATCGAACCCAGGACCTTCGTCTTGTAAATCTACCGGGCATACCACTGCGCCACGGAGGCTGTCTTTTACGGTGGGTGGTGGATTATTAACACCAGATGGACTACCTGCTTATTCTGTCAACTATAATTATTATTTTAAAGGTGGTAGAAAACTAATATGTTGTTCTTATGGGCGGCCATGCTAACTATCGAGTCACATGCGATTCCTCTATAAAACTATGGTCACGCAACTCATTTAATCGTGTGATCGCGTTATGTTATGAAATGCGGCAAATGCATACGCTGGACGCAGTAATAATCTTTTATCATTAGCAACCCATATTCTCTTCTCAGAATGAGAGGTTAGACCAATAGGGGTTAGACCACCACGCTGACCCAATACGAATTAATAGACTTCACACACGCAGAGAATTAAGAAAATTCTCTGGTATGCAGATTTCCTCATGATGTTTTCCTTCACCGTCTAAGCCACGTGATATTTAATTGGAGTTTCTTTATTAAATTTATTATTTAATAAAGAAACTCCATTGCCCAACAAGGAGGAATATATACAGGTATCCTTCGTTTTCATATATTATATATTCGTTTTCAGATCGGCGGTATCCAAAGAGATATACGCTTTGAAAACTAACAAAATATATGGAAATGTCAGATCCGATCGACAACTTGATCACGTGACCTATCGATACTGAATGTCATTCCCATACATTTATTGATTTTTAAAGGAGTAAGCGTTTGTAGAAAGAGAATCGACTTGCGACATGGCTACAGGCCCAGATCTAAGAAATTCTTAGATTTTATTATACCAATTATTATAATATGCAATCAACAATATATTTTTTGGTTCCATAGCTTCTTACCCGCGTCCGTGCCCATCCCTGCGCCGGTGAAGCCTTCACCGAACCTCGTCCCTTCCACCGCTCAAATGGAGGGAGATACTGTGCACAAGGTAGAATTTGTAACTTTAATAAATTAAGCCTTTTGCATGCACCTCAAAAATGGCACACAGAGGCACAAATCGATCTGTGCCTCTATTTGAAATTAGTAGGTACGTTCCAATCACAGTTGTTAGGATGTGTCAAAATGCTGCAGAGATAATACAATAGCTTTTCCAATAAGAAACAATGTTGCAGTTGTTATTACCTACTTACTAAAGATTAAAAATAGAGTAGGCTTCGTAAACTCCATTCTTAACTTTCGCGAGGCGAAATAATTGTGAGGAACTCTTTCCCGGTCCACTCCGATGTTCCTTAACAAAGACTTTTCAGCGACCAACACAACCGGCAACCACAAACACTCGAGACTCAAGAATATTATAAATTTGTCGGTGCGAGTGCGTCATTAGATCAGTCGTGTCGTCATGAGCCGAGTACCAAGTGTTCTGTGAGTTATATGGGGAGTAGTGGGAGACCGAGTGCTGAATATATAGGCGAGCGCTCCCGCGGTCTTGCTCATGACCGCTTCTTCACTGCTGGCTGACGGGCGCTTGTCGTTGTTTCTCCAGCGAGCTCGACCTCGCTGAGCAGTGGGCGAAGCACCACCAGGATTTACCACTCTGCCGCAGTTCCGCAGATCACCCGCAATACCTTGCGAGCTCGATCGCGCTGATGAACCCGGAGTTGACACCACGGACCTCTAAACAGGCCCCATCCAACGCCCCGATCACTGTTACCCCGTTACCCGTGAAGGTTACCGTGGAAGACCTCTACACCACCTTTTGTTGATTAATAATCCATCATGGATTGTTTGTGATAGGCGGAGATTGACTTGAGTGGAAAAGGAGAGTGTTAACTAGTTCTAAAAGACGTATTTAACCCTACATACAACGGTCAAGTCCGTGACTTTACTCAAGGTCATTCTCTGCCACTCGAAGGTTTATTGGTAACATTCTTAGTGGGAATTGTTAGACCTGACAGACTTTCGTTTAATAATTGTGTTTTGCTCTTTAAATCTGCTTCTGATGTCAATCCGTTTCTCCGACAAGTTATTTAAATGACCGTAAATGTTATATTCCAGCTTTCCTTCCTGCCCAACCCCGTGTGCGTGACGCAGCCGATCCGTCCATGCCACCACGACATGTGGGGTCAGGGGCCCATGCAAAACCTGACCACGCAGCGACACGACTACGTGCCCAAGCCGGCCGCGCTACGGGAGTCTTTCAAACCGGCACACAAGTTCCACAATGTTGAACAACCTTTTGAAAGTTAGTTTCAAATTAATGACTTCATGAATAATATCAACTTCTATATCTACTATATACCTACAGGTACTAATATTATAAAGAGGTAAAGTTTGTGGTGTTGTATGGGGGTAATCTCTAGATCTACTGAACCGATTTTTAAAATTCTTTTACCACTAGAAAGCCACGTTATTTGTGAGTGTCATAGGCTATATTTTATCCCCGTACTCTCACGGAAACGGGGATTACGCGAGTGAAACCACGGAGCGTCGGCTAATTATTCATAAACATGCAGCTTGAATTAAATGTAGCAATTAAAATTACCTAAGCTTTATAGGTAGGATTACTATAATTGCTGGTCTAGATATATTAAGTATTTAGAATTTATATTTTTTAAATGTTTTGATATTTTTAAATGACGTAACGTAACCAATCAAACTATGTACGTACACTACGTAACGTAAACTATTAAACCTAATCTAGTACCTACCGCAAGTACCTAGAATGATTTACCTATACCTACTCGTAATATTGCTGATTGGCAGACTTCACACACGCAATCCGCATTGGGCCAGCGTGGTGGACTATTGGCCCTTTCATCCTGAGAGGAGACTCGAGCTCAGTAGTGAGCCGAATATGGGTTGATAATGATGACGATGATGAATATTGCTGAAAAATTGATCGCGCTTAAACGCTGAAACACAGAGTTCAATCTTTATAGAAGTCTTTAATTACGATATTAACTGTTTGTTTTTTTTAGAGGAAAGACAGGGGAAAGCAAATAAATGCCAAAAATTTAAAAAAGGATTGGATGACTCATCATTTAATTTACAGATCGTACAGTGAACCGAATGTCATACCTCGATCCTGGGCGGCAGAGTCTACCGGACTCCTACGCACCTCATAGGTGCTACGAGAAACCCGCTGGTAAGATAAACTTGCTTTTACTTCTACCTTCTACTAGGTATAGGTCCCGGCAAGTAATTTAAACCAAAATGACAGTTCTCTACGATCGTACGATTATAAAGAAAAGTTCAAAACGCTTGCAACCACTGAGTTGCTCAAAATATTTAAAAATCTTAACCCTTACAGCGGCGTGCTAATCATAACATTAAATACCTAAATGCGAAAGGTCACTAAATCACGAAATCTCGTAAGCCACTTCTACGTGCAATGATGTTTTGGCAGTTTGATGAACTTTGATAAGATATTAATTTGTCCCTTTCGACTTCAACAGTCGGTTATAATATTATAAAGCTGAAGAGTTTGTTTGTTTGTTTGATTGAACGCGCTAATCTCAGGAACTATTGGTCCTATTTGAAAAATTCTTTCAGTGTAAGATAGCCCATTTATCGAGGAAGGCTATAGGCTATATATTATCCCCGTATTCCTACGGGAACGGAAACCATGCGGGTAAAACCGCGCGGCGTCAGCTAGTTTTTATATTTTATATATTAGATTTATATATTTTATAGCAAAAATGGATTGCGACACGACCCACAAGATGTCGTTCCAGCCTGTCTGCGCGCTGGCGCCACAGCGGCCGCCCTGGGCCTGCAAGGGGCAGTATCAGAAGCCCTGCCAAAAGGTATAAATACATTCAGTTGGTTTACTTTAAACTTTGTTGGCACTGTAAAATGTTTACAAGTTTGGCATCAATTCTATAGACGTCATTCATCATTCTAACTTTTTAGTTAACTACCTAATTAGGCAGATTATTATCGATTATTATTATCGCGTCGTTAAAAAATTTGTTTCTATTCTCGTAGAGGAATTTCTACGCAGTACCGTAAATACCTACTATGAGGCCAGTGAGGAGTTTATTGGATGATGGCGTCCTATAAAAATCGCCTCGGGCTCAGCCTTGTCACCCTATAGTTACGGCACTGCCAGTATCGTGGACCTTAGGCATTTTGCCAGCCTTGCCTGCTACCCTATCCCATTGTTTTGCCTAAGACTACAATATACTCCCGTGTTACTACATTCATCATCATCCATCATCATCAACGACACGAGTCTCCTCTCAGAATGAGAGGGGTTAGGCCAGCGTGGTGGACAAGCACCACGCTGGCAGATTGGCAGACTTCACACGCGTAGAGAATTAAGAAAATACTCAGGTACCTAGAGTTTCCTTACGATGTTTTTCCTTCACCGTTTGAGACACGTGATATTTCATTTCTTAAGTTGACATAACTGAACTGAAGAGGTGCATGCTCCGGACTTAATTCGAACCTACGCCCTCCGAATCGAAGACGAAAGAGGTCATATCCAGTACTACATTGCCCATTGTAAGTAATTGACTTGAGTTGCTTTCACAGTTGGACGGCACGACAGTGTACCGCTCATCCTTCCTGCCGCCTGGTGAAGACTGCACCGAATACATGGACCCCTGCGCGTATGGTGATTGCAAACGTGAGTAACCACGTTTAAGTAACCATCGATACAAATCGTTAGATGGGCCTCTCCATACTTAAGAACGCATAATTTTATGTTAAGAACGCATTACCCAAAGACGTGCGCGCACAGTTTATGTTAGTACGTAACAAGCGCATGCTATGAGTGGACGTGGACTTAAAAAAATATTTATTGTTTTTTTTTTTATTTTAATCCCTTAATTATGCCTTTGTGTTTATTTTGGAAGTGTAAAAACACAGGCCACAACATGAATAAAGAGAAATGTGTTACGAGTGATGACGTACTCAATGTGCGAAACCAATGACAATTCCGCGACGCTTTGAGGCCCATCTAACAATCTACGATCGATGTATGTAAGAACCTAGTAGGTTCAGTAAATTGATGATTAATATTACATAACACTGTAATAAAAAGCATAATAAAAATCTAATAAAATAAAGAAAAAAAATTGTAATCGAGCTTTATCCGCGGTTGTTATCAACCGTCTAAACTAAATAGCGGACCACATACGTATACCTAGTAAAGTTGTTTGATCTTTAACGTAGAATGAAATTGCTTTCAAAATAAATATTTTTCGAGATTTTATTTTACGACTTTGACGACATTTTTAATGTCCATACTTATGCTTAATAACAGCTTTCTAGTAGTAATAGTCTCTGCACTAAACCATGGACAGACAGACGGCCATGGCTGTATGGGTTCCTGGTGGACTACGGAACCCTAAAAAGAAAGCACCAATATCACTACGACAAAATATGTCATTACAATAATATGCATTTTTATAAAAGGCATTACAATAATATGCATTTTTATAAAAGGTAACTCGGCGGGAATCGGCCTGTGTGGACTCTGCGCCACTGTTATTTACCTATTATCGCTTTAAATTTTAACCATTTGTTTTGTTTTCAGCTTGCGATTGCATTTGCCCATCGACATGCATTGCCACGGACCCCTGTGCCTGTAATTTCCCCAAAGCAGAATGTTGCGGTTAAAGCAAGTAACGATCATCTTCGGCGTTCTAAATTCAAGTCGCTAAGTTCAAAATGGCGTCATTCTTTTTTTTCGCTTAACTTTGGCTTTACACAGATTAGGTAGCAATGGCGTCAAGGTAAATTACGGATAAAGATCTACTTATCTAATGAAATTGACCTTTTTTGTTGAAAATCTTGGAACTTGATATGATACTTAGGTGCCAACTATCTATAGCAATTAATATCTAGAATTTGACTTCTAAAGGTGACATACAATCATCAGGTTTTATAAACTTGTTTTTTATATTTTTGGGCGAAAATTTAACATTCCAAGCTTATGAAATAAACTTGGTCACATGACATCGCTTTCGCAACATGTAATTGTCATTTTTAATATACGGTATTTTTGCCTGTAATTTAGTTTTACTCTACCTACATCTAAATTTGTTTTACGTAACTTTATTTTGTAACCATAATTTATGTTTTATGTAATACAACCTTAATTTATTAATATTGACCAGAGTTTTATTCTAAACCGTTTAGACTGGTAGGTAGGTATACTAAAGAGTTTAGAGTCACAAAAATTTTGTACAATGTAGTGATGTAGATAATGCTTTGGTTTGGGGCGCCACAAAGATTTTATACTATTAGACATGTCACTAGCGATTCGAAACTCAGGCGAACAAAGATTGCTAATTGTCTTAATTTCATTTAATCGCATAGCAAACAACGAAAGTTATAAGAAATAATATTTTCTACAATATAGTTGCGTTCAGGAAGTGTAAAAACTATATAACTATACATAAATATATGTAAGTAAGCAATGATTTTATCTAAATGAATAAAATCGTTCTTCATCATCATCAATACCAACCCATATTCGGCTCACTGCTGAGCTCGAGTCTCCTCACAGAATTAGAGGGGTTAGGCCAATAGTCCACCACGCTGGCCCAATGCGGATTGGCAGACTTCACACACACAGAGAATTAAGAAAATTCTCTGGTGTGCAGGTTTCCTCACGATGTTTTCCTTCACCGTTTCTGACACGTGATATTTAATTTCTTAAAATGCACACAACTGAAAAGCTGGAGGTGCATGCCCCGGATCGGATTCGAACCTACGCCCTCTGGAATCGGAGGCAGAGGTCATATCCACTAGGCTAACAAGGCCATAAAATCGTTGCTTGACCATAATTCATCAATAACGGCTTCTGCTGGGATCTGGAGAATTGGTGGACTTTGTGGGTTTAAAATTAAAACTAGCAGCACTAATAAACAGCGTTTATTGGAAAGTGGAAGTTAGTGGAAACGTGAAAAACTGTAAGTTAGGTGGCTCCACACTACATCGGGCTGTGCCAATAACAGTGCGCTGGACACTGGTATTGGCACACGATAGATGTAGGTAGGTAGAGTAGGTATATTTAAATCTATGGTAATGGTATGTGTAAATAAATTTAAAATACATAAATAACATTTTCGGTCGAAAATTCGATCGGAGAAGTGCGACATCTTTTCTTCGCATCGCCAATCATCACTCATTCGATTAATTCTCTCGGCCATCGTTACGTTTTATAAACGTAGTGTTATAATATTTCGTATATCACTATACGAAATAAAGTGGGCTGAATTATCATAAAATTATCACGTCATTAGAATAACCCTTAGTGGGCTAATTCATAAGCATGACCTCTGGCTACGGCAAATGGAAATGCTCCTTAAATATAACTTGATCCATTATATATATTAGTAGATATACCTATAATTAACTACAACGTGATTAATTCAAACAAGCAGTCTTAAATGTGTTAATAATATTATATATCATAAGCAAGATTAACTTTTACTTTTCATACCATTTCATTTACCTGGTGCTATTCTCTAAAACCACACATCTAAATCCACACATCAACAGTGAGGCTAAGCTGCAACGTTGATACATCGGCAAAATTTTACATAGAAATTAGAAAGCAAGATATATCACGAAATGTACCCTATTACAAAATATTGTAATGTACATCACACACTAATATTATAAAGGTGAAAGTTTGTGTGTAAGTATGTTTTTCCTCTTTTACGCTGCGGCTACTTAAGCGATTTGGCTAAAATTTGGAATGGAAATAGATTTTACTCTGGATTAACACATAGGCTACTTTTTATCCCGGAAAAATCCATGGTTCCCGCGGGATTTGTGAAAAACTGAATTCCACGCGGACGAAGTCGCGGGCGTCCGCTAGTAATATTATAAATATAAAACAATGTCCTCCGTCGTCTGTCCGTCTGTTAGTTCGTTTAATGGTGAAGATCTATGTAGTTATATAATTTGTCAAGGTTTTATTTATATCGATTGAATTATGATAATTATTTAAAGAGTTGCAAAAAGTGAAGCCGCCCGCCTAAGAATTCTTCGCGATATGGACAGTAGTTAGAGAATAGCACAGCAGTAACAAACTTGATAATATTAAAAACTAGCTAACTACCCTCATATAAACAAGGCACAACTTTCCTATTGCTCTAACAGACAATCCTAACAATATCAAAGTAATAATTCAATGGAAAATTCAATATCTAATCTTCTATATAACTATAAACTATTGCTATAACATATGCAGCTTCAGAGGAGACCATCTTAGAGAGTCATTCCACCTTTTTCTAAACGTTAAGCCTTTTGGCATCATCAGATGATGATTCTGCGCTTGCCCCAAAACCCCCAGTGACATTGCTGTTGTCCCATTATGGATACAGCATGTATAATCAGAAAAACAAAAAAGCAACTACTAACTTCTAAAGACATATTATGAAGAATTAACATTAGCTTTTTTAACTAATTAGAATTTAAAATAATAAATTGGAATTTCTGTAAATGAAGAAAAGCAGTCTGCAAGACTACTGAGTATTGGGAACACTATTAAATAAATATTACATCAAACCAAAGTGTACCTAATTAACATTGTTTCAAAGTTAATTTTTAACTAATCACAAATATTCTGATAGTAATAGCTGTAAAAGCAATAATTTTAAGCTTAAAGCCGAATTGTAGCATATTACTTTGGTTTCATAGTTGAATATTTAACTTTCAAAAATGAATTATAAAACAAAGTTGATTAGGTCTATTTTTAAATGCAATATACAGATATTATGATCTCACGGTTTGTGGTATTACTGCAAAACTGTCATGTTATATGCTTACAAATAAATGTAACTTATTTCTACAATCACAAATAAATAAAATAAGTCTCTATGAAATATCTTTTAACAACATGTTTATGATTTAACATTTTAAACAAAGAAACAACTAATTTTTAACAATTATATTTAGTACATATCCTGGAATATGACAACTGTGAATTTTTTTATAAAATACATCAGCCTTTGAGACCAATTTTAATATGACAATGGTTTTATTTTAATGTTACAAGAAATTTTTAATGTACAAAATGACCAGAAATATAAAAAAAAAACCTGGAAAGGGGCCACAAGATGCTCATCATTGTGTGTTTTGAGACTCTAATTTCTTTTTATTTAGCATTACTATGCTAAATGGTCGAAAGAGCTAGAACTCAAGAGTTGTAAAGCCAGTTTAATGAAAAAAAAAGGTAGATATTAGTTTCTTTTTTCCACAATTCAGCATCTGCATGGCTTTTGGTCAGGCTATACATACAACATGATTAGCATCTGCCTGTTGTTATAAATTGATTCAACTTCATTTATTCACAATAACTGTAGTTGATAAAGCTGAAATGATTTTGAATTTTAGATTTATGGGCAGGTTTATGGGCAGACCAAAGATGTAAGATCTTTTTGAGTATAGCTGTCTCTTTCATCTCATAACAATAAAAGAAATGTTGCAATGGGTCAAGAGAGAACATAATATGTAGACAAAGTTATCTTATTCTCTTGGCACATCTTGGGCCTGCTAACTGTTCTTTGAGTTACAAAAAAAGAATATTGACTATAAAATTGCAACTCTATCTTATATAAAATAACTGAGAATTAAAAAAATAATAAAATAAATAAAATACTTGTATTGCCAGGCACTCTAATAAATTATTCTAGACCAACATTGAATATTCATTTCAATAATACTGTGCCCTCATTTATACATCCTAAATATTTGATATGGTACTAGCACTTACATAATAAAAACTTCACTAACCAACTTACAACATATCTCTAACATTTTCATTAGAAGTCTTCTCCCATATCTGACCCGATCTGTATAATCTGTAGATCTTATTGCTAACTAAAGACTGTCCAAATTTGATCATGGCACCTTCAAATTTATGTGGAAACACTTGCATCTCTGTTTCATTGTAACCATCTGGTTGGAATTTCTTCTGATCTCTACATACACTGTACTTATGTGCTCCTAGTAATTCTAAAGGTATATTTTTGCTATTCTTACTTAAATCAAAGAGATCATCAAATGATGTCATAGTGTCTAAATTTCTTATATTTATTGGTACTTTTTCCTGTGGCATTGTATAGTAATGGGTTTTTTTCATTATATCCGGATAACCAAGTTCTGCATTGTCATCGTCCATTTGGTTGAGGCAGAATACTTGTGACTGTACAACATAAGTTCTTAGTGACCTTGTTGGGTCGAAGTCATCCAACATTGCTTTGAGGTTGGTATGGACTCTCGGTACCAGGAACTCATCCCATGACAGAATAACAACATGGCTGACTTTGTTAGACTCTTCTTTGTCATATCTGAAATGTCTGAATAGACAGTCAAGTTCTATTGCATTTCTCACAATATCATATGACTTGGAAAACACAAAAGGATAATTTAAAGGAAAAAATTGTATTTGCCATTGTGTAATATCGGTTGGGAACAAATTCAATCTCCTTATGACGTCCTCTGATATCATGCTGTCATATATAGTGAAGTAATCAATGCCAAGAATGTGGTGGAACACAAGAAATTCAATAAACACATCTCTGGAAACTATGGGCACATGATTTGGGATCACACACACAGCAGGCTCTATATTGTTAACAAATTTAATACTACCACTCTCACGGGCCTTTCTCTTAGTATTAACTTGTATAAGTTTAATTATTGGTGCATGCATAGGATTTATGTTGTAATCGTTAACATAGAAACTAACGCCCGTCGGTTTGCCAAAATTTTTGCCCAATGAGCACTCAAAGATGAACAAACGATGATCATTGATAGGTTCAGAGGCCAATTTGTAGTTGAATCTGCCCGCTTTTGATTTAGAACTATTTTCGAGCCACACGTTGCAACGGAAATTCGGCACAACGTTCGCTTTACCAATAACTATAGTGTTAATAACGTGAGCATAGAGCGGTGTTAATTTTTCATATTTATTGTACGATCGTAAAAAGGATGAATAGGAATAAAAATTGTCGTCGATTTGCTGGAATAGAGGGGGAGTTTCCCGTACCTCCATGGACGAATTTCGAAGTATTTCCGACAACATCGTGGCGTTGAATCCGGGACCGCAAAACTCCACCTCTGACAATCCCGGCTTGCCGAAGAAGTTGAGCACTTCCAAAACATACCGGAGACGATAATACTCGTGCCGATAAATGAGAAGTGTGATAATGCTTATAAAACACACCACTACAAGGATCAGCTGATAGTACTTCCTCATGATGTTACCGGTCGGCTTCCGATGGGTCTTCATTTATGTATGCATTTGGTTGTAGCGTATGATATGCCCAATTTAAAAACTATAGCAGATTGTAGATGAACTTAAATTGGGTTATTGAATATTCATTTTCAATTCGAGTACAAAATTAGAAAACACCAAAATTAAATGTGATTTTAACATTGACATTGACAGTTGACACTGTTGGCAGCTGAAAATACCACAGACGACAAATGAATATCACAGATTACTATTTATTTGTCGAAAAAAAAACGACAAACGAACCACAAGAAAAATAAATACTATTCGACATTTTAGTTTTATTCACATCATAGATTTACGTACGAGTCGGTACGAGTACTATTAATTCTATGATTCACATCATGTAGGTAAGTTTTAAGAATAATGTTATTTTGTGGAGTTTACTCCTGAATCGATTTTCATATATATATATATAGCCCTCGGGTATGAAAAACATATGAGCAGTAAAATTCAATGAACGAATGACAGCGTTACGTTTTTGTGCGCAATACGCAACCTAATCTGCGCACCTTTCTACATTTGCTGCCGCCAACAGCGTGCACGCCGCGGCCTACTGCTCCTCGGTTCCCTCCTCCTTTCACTTTTGCAGGCGTAGGTATTGAGACGTGCATAGCTAAAAAGATAGTGCATAGTTTATGCTGCGGGGCAACATACACTTAATTATACAGTCGATCTGAAAGAATAAATTCCATTCGTGCGTCAGAGCTGACACACACTTTTTATTTATTTTAGCCGTTTACTCCTACGCCCGAGCGCCGTATGGCGCTCAAATAAAAACTTATACTGTAAAACATGTTTAAAACTGTATTTTGTTATTTTGAGTAAACAATGAAATGATGAATGTAATAAACAAAACGTACGTACGTAAATACGCCCTAAATAGGACTTAAAAAACTAGCATCCAGAGCTGTAAATTAAATAGTAAAAAAAAAACTTGACATGACATGACAATGACATGACATGAAAATGATATTGACTTTTTCATTTTTCATTTCAGTTTCAAATACCTACAAAAGCTAAGCAATAAGCGAGTGCCTGCTTAATTCCCGAACATTTTGTTATTAATTTCATCTAAAACTAATATACCAACTAACATTATCATTCTGTAAACTCTTGTATTGAAACTACATACAGAAGTTTAGCGTTAGTAAGTGGGAAATGTCTTCGAACAAGGAAAATATTTTGCGTCAATTTTGTGATGTTACCGGCGCAGACGACAACCGCAGTAAATTCTTCTTAGAATCCTCTAATTGGCAGCTCGATGTAAGTAACATTTAAAGAACATGAATTAAAACATTCAAGGTCTAAACATTTTGTTGCATATTGTTCCCCATCGTAATTTAACCCTTTCACAATGTTATTTGAAATATCATCGTCGCTTGGCAATCTTCATACATATACTACTTATATACATTACTGTAGTACTATGACCCAGTAAAGTGGCAATCGGGAATGTTCCCATATTATTCCTAAATCTTAAGTAGGTACTTTAAAAATATGACTTTGATTTCTGTTGTATATAAATTCTTGTTTGTATAAGTTTGTTTATGTCACTATCTACACTATCTAATATAATGAACAGGAAAGATTAGATTGTTTGTTTGAATTAAATAGTTTCTTAACTACTGGACTGAATTGAAAAATTGTGCATTATGATGGAGTAACATAGGCTATCACGGAAATGCAGCCAGTATTCTTGCCACCATTCCATGTGTTTTTTCTACACGGCATCGTACCAGAACGCTAAATTGCTTGGCGGTACGTCTTTGTCGGTAACTAGCCACGGCCGAAGACTCCCACCAGCCAGACCTGGACAAATTAAGAAAATCTCAATCTGCCCAGCCGGGAATCGAACCCAGGACCTCTGTTTTGTAAATCCACCGCGCATACCACTGCGCTACGGAGGCTGTCAATAATCTATTTATCTATAGCATGAATAATAATCTATTTATCTATAGCATGAATAAGGACAAGGTGCTTAAAGTTCCATATTGTATTATTTCTCAATAAAAAAAAACATAGGCTCGATTTTATCCCTGTATAACCAATTACCATGGGAACAGGAACTATGCATGGGATACAGTGGGTTTGTATTCAATAAAGTTGCTTTAAATACCAAGTTAATTGAAATTAAATTTTTTTTATGCTTAAACAACAGTAATGTTGCATTGATGTAAATAAATGTAAGCCACTACTGATAGACTGAGAAGATGTGGAGATTGCTGGTAGACACTGGACTAAAACTTTGCTCTAACAGCCTTACTTATAAACATGGATTAAGGTTTAAACCTCAGTTTTCTTCAAAGTAAAGTAAACTTTAAGTAGTAGTGTTTAGGACCACTTTACTTTAAAGAAAGAAAAGTTGAAATCTTAATCCATGTTTATAGTACTCACCCAACCTTCAAGTTGGCTCTGAACTCGCATAACTGTGCAGTATACAAAATCACATCTGCCCTGTTCAGTAACTAGAACTTTGTTGTATAGCCAGTATTGAGTGTTGCTCTAATATGAGGTAAAGCTATTTAAAAATATATATATATATTTTGAATCAATAAATTATTTTGTAGGTAGCATTATCAAGCTTCTATGAGCATGGCGGTAATATAGAGGAGGCAGCAAACACACAGCCAGCCGCGGCCGCTGTGCCCCAGCTGTCAGACAGTGACATGGAGTCCCCACCAAGATCTCCGACGCAACCTCAAAAGAAAGACAAAAAGAAACCCGCCAACCCACACTTTGCCACTTTGGACTCACTGCAGCAAGAAAGTTCTAGTGAAGATGAAGGTAAATTTTGCTTTTATAGTAATACTTGACACAAATAAATGACCCACTTGAAGTGGAATCCTATCACTTATTATCATTATCAACCCACATTCGGCTCACTGCTGAGCTTGAGTCTCCTCTCAGAAGTGAGAGTGGTTAGGCCAAATAGTCTACCACGCTGAAGAAAATTGTCAAGTATGCAGAATTCCTCACAATGTTTTTCCTGCACCATTTGAGACACGTAATGGTGCATGCCCCGGACTGGATTTAAACCTACACCCTCCGGAATCGAAGGTAGAGGTCATATCCTGGGGTATCACTGTACCAGAGTTAAATTTTGCAGGGCTTGTAAAAAAACATTCTAAAATGGCTGAGGTTCCCACTGACTTGCATGCTTTCTTTAAGTCTAATAATAGGCATAGGTTTAATATCAAATACCTCTAATTTCAATTGCAATCAGACTGGGAAAGCAATGCTATTTGGCGGGAGCATTTACTATTTGCAAATAAATAAATACTGTATGATTTTTTTTAAAAAGAGCAACTTTTGAGTTTCTTGCCGGTTCTTCTCAGCAGAATCTGCATTCTGAACGGGTGCTAGAATCTTTACAAATAGTCAACTTACATTTTAAAAGTGCTTGTAAACTTAGCCTAGCCTTGAAATAAATGAATTTTGAAAATTAATTCAAATTCTGATGACTGCTGCTATAGATTTCCTGAGGTCTAAACTAGGTTACAATAAAAACAGACATAGGAATTAAGTGGACTCAAAGAACTAGAAAGAATTGATCTCTAAACTGGTACCAGCAGACAATCAATTCAGTAATACATAATATGTTTTATTTTATTCAGTCATGAGTATATATTGAATATTGAATATTTAATAGTGTCAAGATTCAGACGGGTAACTTTAAGAGAAGAGACTGTTCTTAACTTATTTTGCTACACTCCTACCTGTTCGAAAAAAAGAGATAACTCTAACTCAGAAAGTTCTAAATCCACTAACGAACTAAATGAGGCTTTAGAAGAGATAAAAAGATTGAAAAAGGAAATAGACAAACTTTCAAAAGAGAATGCAGAATTAAAAGAGCAGTTAGCAAGAGTTACAGAGAAAGATGCAGGTGTGCTTGTATATATGTGGTATGAAACTTCAATTTCAATATGTAATCATATTATATTTGAATATTCCGTTGTTTCAGGTGAAGCATTCTATGCAGGAGGATCAGAAAGGTCGGGACAGCAGATATTGGGACCAGGGAAGGGAAGGAAGGACATTGTTACAGAGATGTTCAAGAGTGTTAGAGAGTAAGTTGTATTTTAGATCAAGACAATTTTTTAAAAGTAGGTAATTTTTGGAGAAACTGTTGGAATATGGATACCAGATAGTTGATCAGTCCTTAGTAAGTAAGGGATTCTTCTTAGAGTGCCTCTCCATTACTGAAGGTTGGCGGTCAGCTTTCTAAACTTTTCCTTGTCCATGGCTAGGCGGAAAAGTTCTTCGACGGTCTTTATGCCAGTCCACTCCCTTATATTTCGTAGCCAGGACTTCTTTCTTCTTCCTACACCTCTTTTGCCTTGCCCATCATGATGGTTTGAAGCAAACGGTATCTCTCGTGTCGCAAAATATGCCCTAGATACGATATCTTCCGCTGCTTAATGGTCTTAACAAGCTCAGTCTTCTTTTGCATTCTGGCAAGAACCTCAGTGTTAGACACTTTCGCCGTCCAGTTTATGCGGAGCATTTAAGTAAGGGATTATTCAACCCTATTCCTTTATGAGACAAAAGTGCCTGCTTTCAGTGCTATATTAGTTCTACATTGCATGAAGTAGTTGTAATTTCTCGTCTTGTATAGTAATGGTAGTAGTATGTATTAACATTATTTCAACATTAAACCATTATGATAATACATTATTTTGTTGAAATAATCAAGTTAGATGAAGTACATACATAAATAAAAAATATACTGATCAACTTGAGAACCTCATCCTTTTTGAAGTCGGTTATAACTTATAAACATTGTCTAGTATATCTTTCAGGCCAATCCTCATTGGGCCAGTGAGGTGTTCCAAGGCCTCATCCCTCTCATTCTGAGAGGAGAACCGTGCTCAACAGTGAGCCGAATATGGGTTGCTAATGATGATGATGATGATGATGATGATGATGATGATGATGATGATGATGATGATGATGATGATGATGATGATGATGATGATGATGATGATGATGATGATGATGATATATTTCAGACGCGGCGCTGTGGTGTTCGATGAAGAGCCATCGACGGCGAGCCGTGGCCGCGGCGGAGTGTTCAGCGGAGTGGGATACAGATTAGGTATACTTAAATGTGTAGATGTTCTATTTTCAGAAGACAAAATCCAAACGAGCAGGATGTAGTAGTGTGACAGTACTAACGCGTTGTGAACAGTGGCGTGCATAAGGTTGTAGATCAGGGTATGCACTAGTAATAAAATTAAGCAAACTGGAAAGATCTGTATTTAATAAGCACTAAGAAGACAACTCTTAGGGTATGCAGTACTTCAATGCATGTACGAAGTGCACGTCACTGGTTGTGAGCATACATTAGCTCAGCAGAAACTCAATGTTAAATTATCATTTAAAGTGATAGAGAGAAGTGAGTGACACTTAAATCCATTTACTAAAAAAACTAAGCTTTGCTCCTTCATGTTTCAACTACTTTCACTACAATTAAAAAAGGCAAAATTTTCCTCTATATAAATACCGGTACAAACTTTTTATTTCATTGTATGTTTATTCTAGAACAGACTGCTATAAAACTGAAAATATTATATTTCCAGGTCAAACGGCAGATGACCATGAACAAGTTACTCCTGGAAGAACTGCTGGACAACAGGCAAGTTGACTAATGTTTACCGTTTTTTTTTTAATTACAAAAAAAAAAAATAGTACAGGACAGACCTTCAGTTTAACCTGCACAGTTTTATCTAATCGAAATTTTAATCAAAATCACTAGAAAAAAAACTGTTGTAGTACTCAGTTTTGCCTACACACAGACATTTTAACTGAACAGTTTGACTGTATAATTAAATTTGCAGGTCTGTTGCCTGTATAACGCTTACAGATCATATATGCTACTTTGTTTTCACTTACGTCTAGGCAGTAATAACAACATGGTATTTTGGCCTATCATATGTATTTTCCTAGCATGTGTTGAAAAAATTTAATCAATTTGTGCCTTGGAAAAGTCTTTTATCTGCGGTGATAGTCCTTCTCTGTAGCCCTGAGAAATTATATGCATAATTTAATAATAATAAAGCGCTCAAGTGCGAGTCGGACTCGCCCATGAAGGGTTCCGTATCAAGTAACATAAACTTCTTGCTCATTAATTACACATTATATATATAAAAAAACTACTTACAAGATCTCGTTCAAACCAATTTTAGGTGGAAGTTTGCATGGTAATGTACATCATTTATTTTTTTAATCTTATCATTCTCTTATTTTAGAAGTTACAGGGGGGGGGGGGACATTTTACCACTTTGGAAACGTCTCTCGCGCGAACTATTCAGTTTAAAAAAAAATATATTTTCAACTAGCGGACGCCCGCGACTTCGTCCACGTAAAAATTGATGTAAACTTCTCTACCTCTACCTTACCCTGCTCGTAAACCTACCCAACCCTACCCTACCCTACCCTACCCCTACCTTACTCCTACCCTACCGCTAACGCTAACCCTTCCCTCCCCCCACCTTACCCTACCCTAACCCTACCCGTAACCTATCCATACCCTATCCTACCCTACCCCTAATCTACCCCTACCCTACCCTACCACTAACCCTAACCCTTCCCTACCCCTACCTTATCCCTACCCTAACCCTATCCTACCCGTACCCTACCCCTACCCTACCCTACCCCTATCCTACTCCTCCCCTACCCTATACGTTCCATATCCTTCCCCTACCTCTACCTTGCCCCTACCCTACACTACCCCTACCTTATCCGTACCCTACCCTACACTTTCCCTAAATTACCCCTACCCTACCTCTATCCTACCCCTTCCCTACCTCTAACCTATCCCTACCCTCAGCAAAATTGGTCTCACCTTTTGTGCGTGGTGCAATGACCAAAAGACTATAATTTCCCAAGCGACTTCTATGCTAATACTATAAAGAGGTAAAGTTTGTGTGGTTGTCGGGGGTAATCTCTGGATCTACTGGACCGATTTGGAAAATTCTTTTACCAATAGAAAGCTACATTATTTGCGAGTGTTATAGGCTATGTTTGGTCCTCATATTCGTACGGGAACGGGAACCACTTAATTGAAACCGCGGGGCGTCATATAGCGACATTTCTGCGACTTTCAGAAATTTTGTATTATCTCCGAAACTATATAACTAATTAACATACTGTAAAGGGCAAATATTATCTCTATAATATCCTTGTGATTATTAAATAATTTATTTTGATAAGGATTTAAGTTTAGTTGTGTAAATAATGACGTAAACCTTAGTTTAAAATTTAAATAATTTATTAAAGTACTAAAGGTACTATATCTGCTAAAATATAAAAGATAGATATATGGTGTCGCGGACTTTTTTGTAGAACTTTTAAAGGTTCAAAAAGCCTCCATACATTTATTTCAGTTATACGCAATGGTTGAGGCAGCGCATGCGAATAAGTAAATTTTTCGGTCTGACCTGTAAGAGAAAACCCGCGATATCTCAGTAGTTATATATGATAGAAATATAAAATATAGCCTATAGCACTTCCCGATAACGTAGCATTCTACTGGTGAAAGAATTTTTAAAATCGGTCCAGTAGTTCCGAAGATTACTCCATTTCAAAAAATTGTTACAAACTTACAAACTTACAAACTTACAAACTTACAAACTTTACCTCTTTATAATATTAGTATAGATATAATTTTGAAGACCTATCCATAGATACATAGATGCCTCACATATATGAGTTTGATGAAAAAAAAAATTGTATTTTGAAGTATTGGGGGACCAGCATATTTTTTTTCTTATTTTATATGAAAATATTAATGCGGTTCACGGAATACATCTACTCACAAAGGTTCAACAGTATAGTCCTTATAGTTTCGGAAAAAAGTGGCTGTGACATATGGACGGACAGACATGACGAATCTATAAGGGTTTCCCTTTTTGCCATTTGGCTACGGAACCCTAATAACCGCTGAATGGTAAAAGTGTGATAGATAGTAACTAACTACAGTATGTCCATAAAGTCCCATGTACAGATACTGTGTCACATACAATGTCACTGCTTAGAACTAGATGGCGCTACAACAGAAAATTTTCAAGCTATCGTTGTGTTCCTCTGAATAGTATAAGTACGCGGCATCAATACGTTGTCGTTGGTCTGGATCTGAATAAAGGTCCTGGGTTCGATTCTTATGATTTTTGAAGTGGTCATTGTACTGTTATGTACATTAACCCATATAAATTATAAATTAATATATTATATTATATTATATAGTATATATCTAAATATCTAATATCTATATATACTTCTTGCTCACTATCTATACTAATGACTAATATTATAAATGCGAAAGTAAGTCTGTCTGTCTGTTACCTTTCCAGGGCTAAACGGCTAAACCGATCAAGATGAATTTTGGTAAAATGGTAAATAGGACATTGGAGCAAAACATATTATGGTACTTTTTGACCCTAAAATAAAAATAGAAGCGGGTAAAATAGGGGTTGAAAGTTTGTATGGAAAGTCTTTTATTTATAGAGTTAAAGTTTTAAAAATTTGTTACAATTCGAGTGTTGTTTGATCGACTGACAGATTTATAACAGACATTATACTAAGTGTGATATTGTGTGATGTACCTATGTCTCGCTCCATACAAATGAAAGAGACAACTACAGATTTGGAAGTTATTGTACTTACTAATTGCGACATTACGAGTATTTTCTTACTCTCCTCTATAACAAAATAATGGTACAATCACTGTTACTGCTACCCGTCACGTCATATTATGTAATCGAAGCTAGTTGTAACAAGGTACGAGGTGAAATAATTAATAGCCGAGGTAAAATAAAAAATATCAAAATTTTTCGTCAATTTCGAACCCAGCGCCAACAACAAATTAGTCAAAGAAATTCAGTATATATTCCATCAACGTGTTAAAATAGAAAATCCCCGAAAATCTAAGAATCTCTAATCTAAGTTCAATGTCGTCGTTGTCAACAATACGGTCACTCTAAAAATAACTGTATGCGGCTGCGTTAAATGTGGTGAAGGATGTCCTAAAAAATAAAGAAACATACCAATTATAAAGACTGTCAGGTCTATAAGGAAATACTATCGAGGAAAACACACAGTAATAGAGGACCCCAGGTGTCTTAACCAAGTCAATCAGAAAACAAGAAACAAGAAGCAAAATCGGCCCCTACATTACCAAAACAAACACGCATAGTCCGACATATGCCCAAGTAGCTTCCACCCATGTATCAACAATAGAATATTGAGAACAATTGCTAATGCGCCCTGGTACTCACGCAACACTGAAATACACCAATACTTGGAAATACCAACAGTTCAGGAAGAGATAATGAAGCATAAAATGTAACATCGGAAACATGTTTGTTGAAACATCCCAACCCACTGACTTGTGGGCTATTGACTGCTGATAGAGTCAAAAGGTTAAAACGGGCAGACATGTTCGATTCAATGCAGACTTGAGGACAGGTGGTTCTGCCAATGTTATCCTACCACTAATCCGCTTTTAGTCTGTCGACTGATTGCAGATTAAAAACGAAACGAAAAAAGTATTATGTAACCACAAATAAATGACATTGTGTTGTGTGGTTCAGGATTTTGTTCACACGTAGATAAAGTCGTGGGTGTGCGTATAGGTGTGCTGTACTTAATAATTAATTAATTAATTATTTACCACCACCTGCAGTCCTTTTGTACTCTATTTTCCTATTATAAACATGCCTTGATGAAATCGCTATTAAATTGAAAGGTCTACTTTTGTTCTCCTTCTGTTAAACATTGTACCTGTAGTTTAATAAACTAATTACCTACAAAAATATTAATTAAAAGTGAATTTAAGGGTTAGAATATGCAAATTCCAGTCTTCCAGCCGGTCTTTTTATAGCTTGAAATTCGGAGCGACTAGTTTCCCGCGCGAGAACTAGATGGCGCTGCTAGATGTCGCGTCATTTTTAATTCGCGCTACGACACATCTATTCTAAAAGTATAAATACTGAGAGGAGCTGTTTTCTCTTTACAGACAAACAGACAAACTTGCTTAACTAGCGACGCCCGCGGTCTCGTTACCGCGTATTTTTGCAAGTCTCAAACCATATCTGAGACTTAATAAAGGATCAAAATTTTAAATTGCAAAATGCAAAACTGAAAGCAGCAAATGTTTAATGTTTATTAAAAATGAAAATGTTAAAAGTTTAAACGAAAAATTCAAACAAACTTCATTTTAGGAAAGTAGGGGGTCAGAAAAAGACAAAAAGTAGCCTATGTCACTCCTCCATCCTTTCAACTATCTCCACTTGAAAAATCACGGCAATTCGTATCTTCGTTATGCCGTGAAAACAAGCAGACACACATACTTACATTACATACTTACACATTTATAATATTAGTATGGATGTACATTAATTTGAAATCTTCCTCCAGGACAATCAGCCGCGCTCAGTTCGCCTGCAGCTGTACCGCGAGGGCTTCTCCGTGGACGGCGGCCCGCTGCGCCAGTACGCCGACCCCGACAACGCGGAGTTCCTCAGCTGCATACGCCGAGGGTACACACACGTTACAGATGACACATTCACACTGTACAATCTGCCGCGCTCAGTTCGCCTGCAGCTGTACCGCGAGGGCTTCTCCGTGGACGGCGGCCCGCTGCGCCAGTACGCCGACCCCGACAACGCGGAGTTCCTCAGCTGCATACGCCGAGGGTACACACACGTTACAGATGACACATTCACACTGTACAATCTGCCGCGCTCAGTTCGACTGCAGCTGTACCGCGAGGGCTTCTCCGTGGACGGCGGCCCGCTGCGCCAGTACGCCGACCCCGACAACGCGGAGTTCCTCAGCTGCATACGCCGAGGGTACACACACGTTACAGATGACACATTCACACTGTACAATCTGCCGCGCTCAGTTCGCCTGCAGCTGTACCGCGAGGGCTTCTCCGTGGACGGCGGCCCGCTGCGCCAGTACGCCGACCCCGACAACGCGGAGTTCCTCAGCTGCATACGCCGAGGGTACACACACGTTACAGATGACACATTCACACTGTACAATCTGCCGGGCTCAGTTCGCCTGCAGCTGTACCGCGAGGGCTTCTCCGTGGACGGCGGCCCGCTGCGCCAGTACGCCGACCCCGACAACGCGGAGTTCCTCAGCTGCATACGCCGAGGGTACACACACGTTACAGATGACACATTCACACTGTACAATCTGCCGCGCTCAGTTCGCCTGCAGCTGTACCGCGAGGGCTTCTCCGTGGACGGCGGCCCGCTGCGCCAGTACGCCGACCCCGACAACGCGGAGTTCCTCAGCTGCATACGCCGAGGGTACACACACGTTACAGATGACACATTCACACTGTACAATCTGCCGCGCTCAGTTCGCCTGCAGCTGTACCGCGAGGGCTTCTCCGTGGACGGCGGCCCGCTGCGCCAGTACGCCGACCCCGACAACGCGGAGTTCCTCAGCTGCATACGCCGAGGGTACACACACGTTACAGATGACACATTCACACTGTACAATCTGCCGGGCTCTGTTCGCCTGCAGCTGTACCGCGAGGGCTTCTCCGTGGACGGCGGCCCGCTGCGCCAGTACGCCGACCCCGACAACGCGGAGTTCCTCAGCTGCATACGCCGAGGGTACACACACGTTACAGATGACACATTCACACTGTACAATCTGCCGCGCTCAGTTCGCCTGCAGCTGTACCGCGAGGGCTTCTCCGTGGACGGCGGCCCGCTGCGCCAGTACGCCGACCCCGACAACGCGGAGTTCCTCAGCTGCATACGCCGAGGGTACACACACGTTACAGATGACACATTCACACTGTATATATGTATGCCGCGCTCAGTTCGCCTGCAGCTGTACCGCGTTATGAATGCTGTAAGCATTTGCTCGCACTAGACCAGCGTTTGTCGCTAAGAGCAGGTTCCCACTCAGTATACTAAGTGTAATATCGGTTGATTACTAGTACCATCAAGCCGAAACAAATCGCGATTCATTGCGTTGGTCTAAGCAACAAATGGATGGAAACAGGAGTAGTTGCTAACAAGCAACACTAACTAAATCTCGTGAAGAGAAAATGACAAAGGCTACCGTTAGCGGCTGAGGGGGAACTATCGCTCTCTATCGTCCTATCTCACCGAAAGTGATAACAATATTTCCGGTTTGGCGCTGTTTCTCGACAATATGTCACTTAGTCTTCACGACATATGTCATTGGTTTACTTTAAATGACCCTCTGCAGGTTCAATAAGCCTAACTTGCGATGATGTGACCAATCGCAGAAGCGGTTCACTCACACTATAATTATGATATTTATTTAACTACCCGCTATTTTTGTTCTTTGTTTTTCTTCTCTTTTTGTTTGTTAATTAATTTTTTTCTTAAATATTGTATCCTACTTCCTACTATCCTACTAATATTATAAACGTGAAAGTTTGTATGGATGTTTGGATGTTTGTTACTCTTTAGCGCCGCTACTACTGAAACGATTTAGCTGAAATTTAGAAATGGAAATAGATTTTACTCTGGATTAACACATAGGCTACTTTTTATCCCGAAAAAATCCATGGTTTCCCGAGATTTGCGAAAACTGATGATTTTGATGATATGAATGTTTGTTACTCTTTCACGCCTCTACTACTGAACCAAATAAGCTGAAATTTAGTATTGAGATATATATAACTTGGATTAACACATAGGCTACTTTTTATCCCGGAAAAATCTATGGTTCTCGAGGGATTTGTGAAAAACTAAATTCCACGCGGACGAAGTCGCGGGCGTCCGCTAGTTATGTAATAATAACCAGTGCACAGTAAAACTAAGAGGTTTGTGTCGCACTATGGTTAGGCTTAATTTAAATGTGTTTTTTGTAGAATAATAAATAAATTAATAATAAAATTAAAATAATGAAATACACCGATATTTCCGTTTCGGCGCTATTTGTCGACAATATGTCATTTAGTCTTCACGACATATGTCATGGGTCGCAAGTTAGGCTTACCGAACCGGCAGTGGGCCGTTTAAAGTAAGCTAAATGATGTGATATTGTTGCAGCGAGATCCCAGACGAGTTATCGGGTCGGGGCGAAGTCCGGCTGAGCCTGGAGGACCGGCGGCACGAGGACTGCACGCGCGCCGTCGCGCCGAGACAGGCCTTCTCCGGCAAGGGACACTTGCTAGGCAGGTAAGGGAGCACAACCTGGTCAGGGTCACGCGCCGAGACAGGCCTTCTCTGGCAAGGGCCACTTGCTTGGCAGGTAAGGGGGCACAACGTGCTCAAGGTCACGCGCCGAGACAGGCCTTCTCCGGCAAGGGACACTTGCTCGGCAGGTAAGGCGGCACAACGTGCTCAAGGTCACGCGCCGAGACAGACCTTCTCCGGCAAGGGACACTTGCTCGGCAGGTAAGGGGGCACAACGTGCTCTAGGTCACGCGCCGAGACAGGCCTTCTCCGGCAAGGGACACTTGCTCGGCAGGTAAGGGTCAGGGTCAGTCAGTCACAACCTGGTCAGGTTCAGTTAGGGAAATCTACTACGCGTAAAATAGGGGGAAAAATAAGATTTACAGCCTTCATGTAAAGCTAAAGCAACAGTAAAAGTAGAAAGTAGTAAAGAAGGAGCCGTGATAGCCCAGTGGATATGACCTCTGCCTCCGTTTCCGGAGAGTGTGGGTTCGAATCCGGTCCATGCATGCATGCATGCACCTCCAACTTTTCAGTTGTATGCATTTTAAGAAATTATATATCACGTGTCACAAACGGTGAAAGAAAATCATCGTGAGGAAACCTGCACACTAGAGAATTTTCTTAATTCTCTGCGTGTGTGAAGTCTGCCAATCCGCAGTGGGCCAGCGAGGTGGACTATTGGCCTAACCCCTCTCATTCTGAGAGGAGACTCGAGCTCAGCAGTGAGCCGAATATGGGTTGATAACGACGAACGAGTAAAGAAGACTTTATTTTTCCGTGATTAAGACCGTCACTCTTGCTTTATGACGTCAATTTGACTGTTACTTACGATGAAGAAAATGGCCGTAAGTTCTACTATTGTAAATACTTTTGGCACTCACTGGTTACTGGTTGGTGTTCGTTTGAATTTGGCTGCTACTCTACGCCGGTTTTCAAGTTATCCCGTTTCTATCTTAGACTGCATCATCACTTACCATCAGGTGAGATTGTAGTCAAGGACTAACTTGTAAAGAAAAAAAAAAAGACCAAAAAAATGGAATATTCTTCTATTAAAAATTGTTATACTTGTGGATTGTTTATTAACTGAAGTTTGAAATTTTAGATATAAATGAGGTAAAAGTACGTGAAAATTTTTATTTTAATATTGAGTTTATGAAGAAGGCTTTTTTATTCATCAACAGATCTCATCCAATGCTACATGAGATAGAAAGAAAGATAAATGCGTTTATTTCGAAATTATGCCACACATCACAATATCTCCAGTACACCATGGCATCCAGGACAATACCCTGCGATGTGTGGCATAACCCACAAAATGGCCCCAGCTCAGCATAATGCTACGTGACCATTTGAATTTGGACACGTAGCGCTGATTTTCAGTTGGAACCACAGATTGAATAACGCCACGAACACAGCCAACACAACCTTAAAATCTAAACTAATACCTACAATGACATTAAACTAAAAAATAAACTTAATAATAAATAACCAAAAAGAAATAAAATGAGTTAAACTATAGACCTAATAAAAAATATTATACTATTATTTCAATACATAATTACATATAGCAGTTTAAGATAATATACCGCTAACTTAGAAGAAGTATATCAGAGTTTGGTATATCCTCAAAAGTATACTCAATGATACTCAAAGACCGGGAGATATTTTTATAAACAAGTTGAAAAAAATATTAATTAATCACGATTACTCTTGTATTGCTTCACATAGCCCGACTCCGGCGACGGTGGGCCAGACAATCGCGGTGGCGGCAACTTCCGACGATCGCGCCGCCAACCAGCGCGCCGCGCAGGACGCTGTCGCGCTGGACGAGAGCAGCCCCGTCACCACTGTGCAGGTAACAATGATAAATCCTTCATTCTGAATTTAAGTATATCTGATATTAACTTATATAAATATTTCATCTCAAACTCAGTTCATCAATCCCGTGGAAACCAAGATTTCCATTGGCTAGTTACCCAAGCATAATAAAGATATTTATACAAGTCCGATAATCGCAACTCATCAGAAGAAAGAAAAGCGCAATATTTTATAATCTGACTCTGGACTCGAACCCGACACCTTGTGATGTGAGTCATACTCGTATAAGCTAGAAAGCTAGGTGGTATGGCTTTTCTAAATCACAGTCCATATGTGTTATACATATACACATATGGATTGTACGCCACTGATTTTTGGCTGGTGGAAGGCTTCGGCCGTGGCTAGTTACCACCCTACCGGCAAAGACGTACTGCCAAGCGATTTAGCGTTCCGGTACGATGCCGTGTAGAAACCGAAAGGGGTGTGGATTTTCATCCTCCTCTTTACAAGTTAGCCCGCTTCCATCTAAGACTACATCATCACTTACCATCAGGTGAGATTGTAGTCAAGGGCTAACTTGTAAACAATAAAAAAAAATTTAGGTCTGAAACTTTCATGACCTGTGGCTTACTCTAACCGAAAGTCTTATGCAAGGCACTAAGCTAAGCTAGGTGTCAAGAATAATATTATTTACTTGAATCTTGAACCTCGTGATAGCCCAGTGGATATGACCTCTGCCTCCGATTCCGGGCCGGAGGATGTGGGTTCTAATCGGTCCGGGGCATGCACCTCTATCTTTCCAGTTGTGTGCATTTTAAGAAATTAAATATCACATGTCTCAAACGGTGAAGGAAAAACATTGTGAGGAAACCTGCATACTAGAGAATTTTCTTAATTCTCTGGTGGTGGTGGACTATTAGCCTAACCCCACTCATTCTGAGAGGAGACTCCAGCTCAGCAGTGAGCCGAATATGGGTTGATAGTGATGATGACACCATGCATTGTACGCCACTGATTTATCAAGGAGTGCACCTACCTCGAAAGGTTTCATGACTAGTTACTCTTACTCTAACCGAAAGCCTTATGCAAGGCACTAAGCTATTAAATATTTACTTGAACCTCATGTTTTCCAGTTCCGACTGTCAGACGGCACCCGCCTCACGGGCAGATTCAACCACTCGCACACAGTGGACGACCTCATCCAGTACGTGACGCGAGCTGAGCCCGCCTACCAGCTGCAGACCTTCGCGCTGTTCACCACCTTCCCCAGCACCGAGCTGACGGACCGCGGCGCGACCCTGGCGCAGGCCAACCTGCTCAACACCACGGTGTTGCAGCGGCTCAAGTAGACGTACAAGGGACAACACTCATCTATCGCCTTGCACGCGGACCCGAAACGTATCGCCTCGCCGTCTTACAGCTCGCTGGCCGCGCACTTATGTTTGGGGTCGTATGTCGTATTGTCAGAGAGCGGGTGGACATTTTTGGGCAGTCGCATGGAGTTAAGTTGAAAACTTGTCCTGTACTTCTCATAAGCTACTCTCAAACACAGAACTGGAGATATTGCTGGGGAGTAAAAATTAATCAAACGGCTCATATTTGGTATATTTTAAGTTAATGTTATTGCCTGGCAAAGTCAAAAGCCCGACTAAATAATCTGGACTATTTATTTATTTTCTTTATTATTTCAATGTTTAATTATTTTAAGGTACAAAAATTACAGATTGCTCAAGGGCATGGTATACAAAAAAAAAATTGCAATTACTCCGAATAACACAGGTCTGTGTGTGGCAGCATAGGAGAGGTACAGGACAAGCTTTCAACTTCCCTCAAATACTTCTCTTCTTCTTCTTCTTGCCCAAAAATCTACCTCATCTCGGACTACGTAAGGCCATCGGCACGCCATAAGCTCGTCCAAAGGCGAGGCGTTTCTTTTACTTATACTATTACTGTGCATTGAAGTATGGAATTTCGAGGCGATAAGGAGCGAGTACGTATTCGAGGCGTTATAGTGAGTTTTTAACCTAAGGGACCCCGTGTATGGTCAAACTTTACGTCAAATCAATCGTGTTTGTCAAACATTCTGATTGTCTGTGACCTTTTGTTTAATAAAATAGTCAAGTTTGACAAAAATGCTAGATCGTTGACGCTCGCCCTGATACAATCATTGTTAATGCATACATTAGCATTTATTACATATTGCGAATAAAATGCGGCTGTTGAAAGAGTGAGTCCTGACAGGTCGTACCGTGACATTACACTGTATATTTAGGCCGGCCACATGCACTCGTTTTCCGCATTCGTTTTCCGAATCCGTTTTCCGAATCCGTTTTCCGTGTTCAGAAAACCGAATGCATGAAATCAATTTATAATTTGATTTGATTTGATGACCGCATATGAACGTTTTTTTTTTGTGAACAAATTCCGCGCATGCTAATGCAAACCATTGCGACATACATTCTGTATGATAAAAAACGTAATCTCACGGAATTCCAAATCGAAATTACACATTAGGAAAACGAATGTAGGCGGCCGACCTTAGATTCAGTGCTTTGTAGTAACACACATTAAATAGTTCCTCGCTCATGGTTACATATACTCACATTCAAATAATTTTCTTGATTAAAACTTGAAAATGTATAAATAATATACAATGTGCAATAGGGTAGTTGACTCATACAAAATTTAATATAAACAATATTAATTTCGCATAGTACAATATAACATAATAAGGGTCCGAAATATATCAATATGAATTAATAAAAGTTAAGGACTTCCTATAAAACTTAAATTAAGATTAATGTATTTTCAAAATTTTCTAAACGTCAAAAACGCTGTCGTCCATTTTGTCACGTCACAATGTTACTTGATTTAAAAACGTCCAACTAATCGTTAACTAATATGTTTTGTGAAACGCTCCGTTTGGCAAAAATATTAACAACATAATATTTGACATTACAATCATGAATCAGTTGAAATATAGACCATCATGGCCGACAGGCGTTTTGGTTCGTATTGTCAAAAACATATTTAAAAACTAAAATATTCATGTAATCACGTCTCAAAAAAATATCAAAAACAATTTTTCAAACTATAATGAACTATTGAAGACCATTTTAAAAAAAGTGTCAACTAGCCTATTTCTCACCAATTGTCATGGCACAGCCGAGTTGCGGTAATAAATGATTGTTTATTTGTCCTTACTTGTGAATATCATATTGTTGAAAACAACAATGTCTCAAATGTTTTTTTATAAACTGCACTGTTATAGCAATTGTTTTGTTGTTGTCTAACTGCATACGTCACTACGGAGTTCTTTCAGCGGCAGCGCCTGGCTATTGAAATAAACCAATCTTTATAAAGATAAAAGTCTTTGTTTTTCTCTTTTGTATCCTGTTCTGTTTCAAACATATCAAAGGGAAAAGTTAAAATATATTTTCCTCACTTAAATCGAAACTATTGAGTAACAGCAATAATTCAATTTAAACACAATGAGAATATATCATCGCAAATATGCATCTAATATTACTGATATATATTACAATTTAGTTTTAAACGTCTGTTGTATTGAAAAAAAAACATTAATTTTATATGCGGTAGTTAAAATTGGCTATATGACAATATTATAGTAGATACCAGTATTTTATAAGAAAGCAAGCTAATTTTTAATACTTTTTCGTTAATCACAATTTATAAAGCTGTTTATTATAAGACTACAAAAGCTTCATTTGATAGAAAAAAGACAATAGATGTTTACATACAATAGTTATTAAATAATTTATTTATTTAATAATGAAAAAGTAAATTTTGAATATTTTACATTTTATTTTGTTTCCAATGGCAACGAAAACTATTTGATTTTGTGTATTTCGTATTCTATAGAATGGAGTAAGAATTCTTAAGTTACAGTCGTTGGGAGACATTAAGTTGTGCAAATATATTAAAAATTTCTTTAAAAAAATATGTATTTTTGTTTTATTAATTGTTATTTTTAAGTGCATTTTGATAACTACTGAACGCGCTTTTGCGTGTGAACATTTCGGAACAGAGTGGAGTTTCAATGTTTTCATATTGTGACGATGGCGTAAACGTAAACGTGAATTTATATGGAATTGAAACAGTTGTAGCGCCATTAACGTGCTGGGTGAGTACTTCTGAAGTTAGATTTTTTTTTGGTTGCCCTAAACGTACCCACCAATATTAAGGGCTCATACGTGGTGGAGGTACTTAACAACGTGTAAGGTATAGTCCCTTATGTTCATCTGCGGCGCTCACTACAAGGAAAAGATGACATTAAATAAAAGAAACATGATTGTCTAGGTAAATGTTTATTTCTCATTTCATCTAATCTAAATACACGCGGGTACTTAGCCCGCAAACTGACAGATCGTGTTCATAATACGCTAAACAAAAAAAAGATTACTATAGGATCGGAAATTAACCTTAAACTACAATAGTCGAACAATTAATATCAATAATAATACAAGGACAAATGAGCATATTTGAGCAATACATGTCATGTATGTATTGTCGTTGCCACATTCATAAACAAATGGAGGAGGGATTCCACTGTCCTGATTTTACATTTGGACGTCAACAATTGACATATTTTTAAATGAGTTATATATATATATAAAGATCACAATCACAACATAATATTTAATGTTTTACAATTGACGGCGAAACAAATCTGTTGTAATCTAGTTGATCTAGAACTAGATTAGATCTGAACTGGACTAATTTTGAAATTACAATTACCGAAATTCAATATAACTGATGGGAATCGGACTCACTACCAAGTTAAAAAGTAATGTCAGACAGTTTTTTTTTATAAATAAATTAGACTTGCGCTACGTTCTTAACTGATGGTGAGTGACATACCATTTTTTCAGTATAAGTACACAGTACAAATAAAATTAATGTAATATTACACACATCATCCAAATCCCTTGAATAATTGGTGTTTAACGTCCAAATGCAAAACGGACATAAACAATTACTAAAACTATAACATACAAAAATAGATTAATAAACGATTACTAAATAAAAATAAAGTTTAAATATTGCCAGGAAACTTAAATACTTAATTGTCTAAATTTAAGTACAAGATTTATCACTAACGTAAGTCTACATCAAGTTGTCAATGACAAAAATACTGTGATACTCTTGAGATATACTTTTATTGACTATTATTGAGACCTTGTGAATATTAACAATCAAAGAAAGCCCCTTTACATACACTGCGTGACATTTTGAAAATATTAAGCTTATACATGAAGAAAATTGTGTTTGTAAAATATTTACTTTTTATTTGTATAAAATGGAATGTAACTTTGACGCTAGCGAATATATCATACTGAAAAATACAAGAAAAAACAAAGCTTTTATTTAAAAATAAAATATGGTCCAGCTCATGCACATTGGTCATTTAAAAAAAATCACTAGCGTCAATTCACAGAATACTAAAATTATGGCTTTTGAATTTTTTTTATCAAATTACTTATTGACAAAGTTATTTGATGAAAAAAAGTTGGCTGGTGTAACTTACACCACTTTCTGTAAAAATTGAAATTTTTTGGAATATTTAATTTTATTATTTTCTTAACCAGCCATCTCGATCTGGATTTTGGATTTAAAGAAGAAAGTTCATTCACTAAAGTCTACACAAAAGTGGTTCACTTATTAACGTATGAATTTAGTGTTAAATATACCTAAATATCAATTTATAAAACTTTACCTTTTCCTATAAATCAGACTAAAAAGTGAGAAAAACAATGAAACTTAATGAATCTAAAATCCATTAATATTGAGACAGAAGACATTTCTACTGCACGCTAAAATGACAGAACTTCCTTCGTCCAAACAAAAACCCATCTAATTTTTCTTATTCGGTAGTAGTAGGTACATTTAAAATAAACGTTAAGTTTATTTCTCTATTTTCGATAGACCTATGATGCGCACCACGACATATGTCAAGACGAGAGAAATACAAATTGCGACCAATAGCGGCGCTTTTGAAATATAACTCTTTCTTTCGCTGCGTTAAGACTAAAGAGAATGCAATATTTCAACTGCACTGAGATGTCGTCGACGCATGCTAGGCCTACGAGAGTGAACACAAAATAATCATTATTAGATCATTGTCAACTATATTCTCTATACCAAGTACACCAAGTTTAGGGCCTCCAGTTATCACAAACCTGTGAGCTATATCGCCAAAGCTCACCGACTCAGTTGGCACATCATGTTTGTACAAGCTACCCACGATTCGCTAATGTTGTCGCGACAAATTAGGTCTTTATATTAAAATCTGAACGTTTAGAAACTTAGGAATATGTTCAAAAACTTATACACGGTTGAGGTGCATGAGGTGAGTTCTCAGTGAAGGGTTAAAATAGTAGTAACTATACTCGAAATTTACTTAGATGACTTTTTTACACAACAATAATGGCCGACTATGAATCAAAGACAATCAGTAGGGTTGAGAAGTTAACGGCGGGCATCGGAACGATATCAAGTAGGTATCGTTATAACTGAAATACCTAAACTAAAACATCCGTTACTATACTACGTTATCTTAAAAGGGAACGTATAGTAACGTTTGTCGGTTGTGTGCATTTTAAGAAATTAAATATCACGTGTCACAAACGGTGAACGGTGCACGGTTTATGCCTATGGGTACGCGTGGTTAAGAAATGGGGTAATCTTTTTTTATTATTATTATAAATATACTTAAACAATACACATCACTATCTAGCACCAAAGTAAGCATACAGAGTAGCTTGTGTTATGGGTGCTAAGATAGTTGATATTATAGTATTAATATACAATTATATACTACATATAAATACTTATATACACTCATGCTCATCACACAAATATTTTCCAGTTGTGGGAATCGAACCCACAGCCGTGGATGCAAAAAGCAGGGTCACTACCCACTGCGCCACGCGGCCGTCTCTTTCTTTAATCTTTTGGGGACGTACTAACGTCCAAGATTTGCTTATACTTCAAAAAAGTGTGCACGTATCCACGTACATACTGGGTGTAAGGGACATGATACCGAAAACTGCGTGAAGAGGTTAAATTTAGTTTCCACAACGATATTTTAAATAACAATTACGTGGGAAATGAGAAAATTCAGATTTTGAAAATTTTGAGCACGCAATGTACAGCTAACAATGCGATAACAACGCTCCGCAATCTACTGTGTACGTACGAGTAGGTACGTACGCATCGACAGCAAATCGGCTGGCTACACTTACCTATCTAATACCTATTTTTTATACTTTACAAGTTTTTAACTAGGTACAGGTAATTAACTTACTTCAGGTTGTTTCTCGTTTACGAGACGTTCTGTCGTCATAGTAGGTACAATATTCATGAGTACTGAATTGATTTGATCTAAGCATTTCAAGACTTCTCAGTCAACACACACAAACACACACAATACAAACGACACAATTGTATGAGTATTCGTTACAGAAAATCACTACTAACATAACATAGAACATACACAAAGGTTTTTGAATTTTGGTTTGTTTGTCAACAGACCGCCGAACACGAACTAAAGAAAAAATAGCGTAGCGTCTAGCGAAAGGACCTAAAGTTTCAATATTTTGAAAATACCTATTAACCACGCCGCGCGGCTTAGGTTAGAGAGAGATAGCAATTATTTTCCTCGGCACCGGCGGCGGTCGGCAATACAACGTCGCGCAGTTTGTTTGTGACTTTGTATAGATAGACACCTATTAGTCGTGACCTGCCTATTTGACCTCTTGGAAAACAGCTGATCGCGCGCATTTTGCAAATTAAATTTACATTGCTAGTTTTTGTTAAAATCTTGATTTGACGATTTTTATTAAAAATCGTATTGAGATAATGTTATCCATACCAGTGTTTGAATAATGCTACTATTCGTAAGATATCTTTTACGCTATAGAATAACGTGAGCATATGTATTGTATAACATTTTTATTAAAAAACTATTTTTTAAAATAAAATGATTATAAAATATTTCATTTTCCCATCTTTAAACTAACAACATATCAATTATTAAAGAATCATTCATTATCATTTATCGATAAGTTAACACTCGATGTTATTTACCCATCCTTGCTTTTCATAGACAATCTAGCGTTACGAAATGTCAAATTGCCGTAATCGTAGTTAAGCTGTGCAAATTAATCTTGTTGTGATTTTGTTTTTCAGAAAATAAATGTGAATAAATCGTAAATTCGGTGTAGTTTTTGGTGTAATTCGTACTGTATGCGTATAATAAAGGATTTAGACACTTTGTTCTTTAGAAATTACGTATAACGTAAGTGAAATATGTGATTTTAGTGACAAGACGGGTTTGTTTTGGTGATAAGACTTCTAAGAAAATTTTTGGTATACTACTATTTTAACCCGTCACACACAATCAAAGCCGGCTTACCTGAAAGAGGTACAAATTTACATAGTTTACCAGTTTACTTCTGTCGGTTTCTGCGCGGTTTCGTACCGGAACGCTAAATTGCTTGACGATACGTCTTTGCCGGTTGATTTTTTTCCAACAATATACCTATTATATCAAAAGGATAATATATATTCAAGGTTCATTTTTGTTTGCTTAAGTTCAACTTATAGGTAAGTTTCTAAACGAACAGAGTTTAATTTGTGGTCTTAACCTAAATTCAATATTATGCTTAATTGTCTAATAGCAAAAATACCCAACGAGTAGAAGTTTTTATCTTATAAGGAACGATTACAATAAATGCAATATATCTCTGGCCATTTTAATGCCGAACACAAAATTTAACTAAATTCATCGATTGTTATTAATAATATAGCCTATATTATAGCGTTATGATTATAGTAAGACACAGTTGTGGTTAAAATTATTGAAAGCTTTACAAACAATAAATCATGAAACTAAATTCATTGGAACCATGCACAGTTGATCAATGAAACTACCATTATTAACTGCAAAATTGTGTAGTTAACTATAGAAAACACATAAAAAAATAGACCTAGTCAAAATCGACAAAGAAGTTATCTCCTGAAGGAAAAATAATAAAAGTGGCCGTAATTATTTCTCAGCTCCTTATTTATTTAGTTAAAACAATAACTATACTACAGCCTTTCTTGGTGAATATACCAACAAACATATTAAAAATGAGAGTATAAATCACGAGTCATTTCACACCTAATAATTAACCCGTTCATGCGTTTTCTACCTTCATACATAATTTCTTTTTTGGTAAACAGCACTTATCAAGAAAGACTGTAGTATAGACAACTGTGAGTCACTACATTCGAAACGCGATTTAATTAATAATAATAAATGTGAATGTCTATATTTATTTACCAATAAAATATAATTTGATTTAATATACAGTGCGCTCTGAAACCCCTATGTTTCGGAAAAATAGAACATTTATTTATTGTCATGATGTTTGTCGGGCAGACACGATAAACCGACGTCACGAGAAATTAATTTCATTATTATAATTATCAAATAAGTTCTCTCTAATGAATATAAATAGCGAACAATTATGATGCAATTTATATTTTAATTCAATATTCAAATAAATTTCACTATAATAATAATATATTCATATTATAAGACTAGCAATCGCTCGCGCCAGCGCAAACCCATGTTCAGACTGGCCAAAACATTCTTCCTCACAGACTGTACACAACAGTCTTATTCAAATTCCCTTATTATTATGTCGTAATTTATCACTTTTCAATCAAACGGCCATCCTATCTGTTGCCATATAATATCTTTGAATACCCGCAAATTGTCAGTCGCATAGTGGCGAGACGGAACAATAAACAACAGTTTAGTCTCAGTTTTTGTCTACCATGCGTCAACGAAATATCTCGTGAAGACAAAAATTGGTAAAAAGTTAGGGAGACTGCCGATAGATAATGGAAACATATCTAATAGTATAAAAGTGTACTCAGCACTATACTAAGCTGTAATGCTACAGATACACGATCAGTTTTATCGGACGTCAAGCCGTTACCGCTGCAGGCATGTTAGAGTGCTTGATCGTCAGTGACATTCGGTTATGCCTTCGGTCCCCATCAGGCAATGCTTTTGCGCTCGCCCAAACCCCCCGGTGACGCCGCTGAGGTCCCATTAAGCCTACCAAAAAATGTCCAACGTGTTTAAAGTATTTTTCACTTTAAAATACATCATCTAATAGCAACGAGAGAGAAAGCGATACTATCGTTTCGTCCGCTATTGGTCGACAATATATCTTTTTCTCTTTACGACATATGTCGTTGACGCATCTTAGACATACTAACGTGACAGCAGATATTATAAAGACTCGACAAATTTAAATAAATACAGCCAATAAAAACCAATGAAACAAGTTTTTCTAAGATATTGTTACTGAATCTTGCAACAATTAGACAGATTATTTTACAGTCTTAGCCGACTGTATACATATATACAGATAGTATGTAGGGCGAAATTAGACGATTCATTATTGTTTAACTTTGCGATGACGCATTTATCACCATGTCATAATAATTAAAAAATGATCTTTCATTGCCGATGAAAGTTGTCATAAAAGTTAGTTGTTGTGAAACATTCATTGTCATTCACTACAGATGAACCGTCCAATTGCGACAATAGATATCTTACATAATATATCCAAACATCAACATCAATATATACATAGTACGAAACGTGTCTTTAATGAGACAATAGTTCAAAATATCACCACTCTCAAAGACTTAAACAGTAAAAAGGATTACAGTAAATGCACGAAAAATAGTTACAATAGTCTTCATGAGTTCTTGTTAACAACAATATTATACTTTGTGAGAACAACAACCGCCTGCAGATACTCCAACAACAACAACTAGCGATCAAAAAATACAAGTGATAAATGGGTAAATTATATTGGTTACCGATTCATATAATGCAAGGAAATTATGTATCATCATTTACGAAAGGCTCATTTTAAAATGTAAACTATCTATTTAATTTAAGAATAAATCTGCAGTTATATAGGACACGAATTATGTGACTTTTAACGTCACCATTGGGCATTCAGATTTAAGACTCCTTAACCACTTGAAAAAGGCAAAACGGGTAACGGAAGGAAGACTTTATATAAAGAGGATAACTTTATTAGCGTCACTTTCGCTTGGGTTTTCTCACTCAATTGTTCTTTAGGTCAAGTTAAGAGTATGGATTAATTATGGCAACTTACCATTAATTTCACTATAAAGGAATACCTGCAAGCAATCTTATATTAAATGCGTAAGACTAGCAATTGTATGTCATTATCAAAATGACAAACGTTCGTTCTCTTAACAAATAATAATAATAATCGTTCAATAATCTCAATACATTATAGGGGAGATTGTGTTGGTGGCGAAGTTAAGGTAAGTCTGTCCCAAGTCCTTCCTAAAATAGCAAGAAACAAGCGGAAAATCTGTGCTATTGCGAATATAATTATGTAAAAGTTTTTTTGCAAACATTTTTAAAAGCTAAGCTTTTTGTGAAATGTTTATTAAACGTATGATTCAACATTATATTTCTGAAACTTTATAAATATATTGTAATCAATTTGTCAAATGTAATTCTACATTAAAGCGGACTAAGACATGACTGAAGTGTATTTAATACCTTACAAAGCAAGGCCATGAAACAACCCTACTTATGACATGATGATGTCAGACATGCAATCACATAAATTGCAAGCAAATTATTAAAATATGTAATTACCAATTACATAATTGTTTTTGCAAACATTTTCTCATCTTTGTAAAATATTTGTTTAATAACAAATTCTTAATATCTCTAATTAAATTGGAACTAAATCATCCTGGACGACAAATAAATGTCTAAAATATCTTATATTAATATAATTCTTTGATCCATTGAAATTTATTAATATAAAATATTTTCACATATTGCTCATGATACATGCAATTGCCACTCTCAGTAACGTAGTATACGTATATATAGTATAATCATTTAAGAGTTAAATACTTGATTATCGAATATAACATCCTATTACATACATTAAGTGTTATAATTTTCAACATATTTACATACATTATATAACAGTAATCTACTAAAAGACGACATTGTGTAGTGATGTAATGCTTTAAAATTAATTATTATTTAAATATTAAATAAAATAAGAATATAAGATTTTTCACCAAGTGGACAACTATATAAAAACTGCGCGTGGAAAAAAAATCAACATGAAAAATCGATTGAAATTCCAATTTTTGCTATACTTTTTTAAGCAACTGTTATGAAACACAAATATTAGAATAAAACTATTTTGACATTTTAATGAAAATGTTGAATACGAGTATGCTTATATGTTTAAATAAATTTAAATAATGTAATTTATTCATAGTTCATGTACTACGCGGGAGAGGACTGTATTTATCTGTCATTTTCAAGTGTATATCAAAGAAAATAGTGTTTCCTTATATATTAATATCGAATAGTTAAAATGTAAAGCTTTTCGTGGTAGAAATATAATAACTCTTTATATGTATATAACTCTTTTAAAACGGTGCATTTAGTTAATTATTGTAGTAAATTTAAATTTTTATTATATTGTTCCATTTTTATAATAATCATAATTATTATATATTTTTAATGTTAAAAAATTTTCAATTTTATAAACTGTAAACTATTATGAAATAAATTGAAAAATATTTCAACTATTTATTGATTTTAAAATGGTGAAATTTTTGAGAATGTCCAACAAGTATTCAGGTTTTATGACGTATTAGGTTTGTTTAGTATATAAACATTGGAAATTAAAAGTTAATAAGTATAAAACAACTTAATCCAATATGTAAAAAAATACATACTCGTTTTAATTTAGTGTTAAGTATGACACCAATTGATTATTATTTAATTAAATTACATCATGCTAATATTTGAGTAACATTAATATCCTTAGACATTAGTACCGAGTAGCATCCACTTTTACTTATTTAGACGCGAAAATAATAATTTTTATTTGTTTCAAAATTCCTATTCTACATCAAACTTCAATTGTATATTCAACAAGATATTATTTACAATAATTTCATCAAACATTTATTTTATTATTATAACAGTGTATTTAATTCAAGATTATTCCAAATTAATTGAAACTTACTTAATAATGTGATGCACGTTTTTAAGTGACCCGAAATTTAAATTACTGCTGGGGACACCAAGGATTTTATTATGGCCTGATTGGAAATACTATAATATTGGGGGCGCCACAAGCATGAATCGAAATTATAGTCAAAGTTACAATGAAATAAAAATAAAAATAATTCTGAATCTGTGGACTGTAGATTCTTTAATGGGATCACAGGAAGGATGTTTATGCCAATGCGGAAGCTTTAATAGACTATTAGGACGAGTAGAGTTAAGCTTTTTATAGACGTCGACTCGGAATAAACGGCATAAAGCTTTGAATCGGAGATGTGAAGTGGAAGTAAGTACCGACTTTTAGAATCCCTTATAGTATACTTTTATATCAGTTATAGATATGCATAGTATGCTCCACACTTCTAGTTCGTTCTGAACTTGCCACTCGCAACTCCACTGGGATGTTTTTGTATGCGCCTCGTGTTCAAGGCGGACTTGTAGTCTGGCGCATACTATAACATAGAATCCAAGCTGCCTACATTATTTAAAAACCTTATTCTAGGTTCTTTTTATTTTAATAATATTTGTCGTCACCTTTATTTTTAACTTGACTAGGTATCGTTTCATAACATTAATTGTAATTAATTTTTAATATTGAGGAGATTATTATTTGAAAAAAATTAGGTAACCGTAAACGAAGTGATAGCTGCAAAGTGTTGTACATAGCTGCAAGGAACTGTATTATTACTATAGTAGAAAATATAAAACAAAGAAAAAATAACAATAAAAATATTAGCTGCCAATTTAAGTTGCAATTCTCGAAAACGGTGTAATAACAATTTTAGATAAATATCGATTAGTTATTTTAAATCCCTTCTTTAAAATCTTCTCTTCTATAAAAGTGGTGAAACAAAAATGTTACTGATTGATAAATTGCATCCTAAGATTTAAGTCACAATAACCAAAATTTCTTTAAAATGTGTAAATTTTTTTCATTGCGAATCCCTAAATATATAAATTAAAGTATATAATATTTCATATAGTAGTCATACACAATAAGAAGCCGATGTTTGAAGTTATCGTCAAATGAAATATATAAAAAAGATTTATAACAGGTTATAATCGATTTTTTAAAATTTATAGCTACGATAACAATAAACTACTGTCAAATTCGTCTTTGCGTTAAACGTTTAAACGTCCAAAATTCACTCGTTTTTATAGTAATACACACTTTTTTTTACCCTTTTTAAACTCTTTTTGTTCCAATTCCGTATATTATGAAACAAAGCGTCAGAATAATACTTAAATCGGGGATTATTCTTAAATTGTAAGGAAATTTTGCAACTTTAAAAAATCTGCCTAGGACGACCCTTAGGGCGGTTACGCACTGCATCTGATCTGAATCTGTGAAAAACAGATTTAAAAAACTCAGACCAAATTCGAATATTGCTCTAGCACTAATCCGATTTCTGATCAAAATCCACGCTATTCGTCAGACAACTTTGGCATTCGCCTCGCAATAGAGTTCCACGGATACATCCGACTTGCATCCGAGGCACATCAGAGGTATTCTCAAGGAAGAAGGAGTGCGTGAGCTACCAATATAATTCTATGAATTCAGAACATTTTTTCACAGATTAGCATCGGATGCAATGCGTAATCCTTATTAGATAAAACATAACACTCAATTGCAAAGTTATTGTTGTGAATATACGCCGAAACGAGCATACAAATTGTATATAAAAAGATATTTGTTAAATGAACGAGCTAAACAAAATGTTATAGGTTATATTGGTAAGGGGAATGGTCAGAGTGAAGGGGGTTTAAGATAACCGGCACTCTCAGGAGCTCTTGTTGCCGCTACGCGAACGCGCGTGTCAGAAGTATATGACCTCCTCCTCGGGCGCGTGCGCGGGCGCGTGAGCGGGCACGGGCGCGGTAGCGGGCGCGACGAGCGGCACGTCCGGTGACCGCACCCGGAACTTGTCCGGCAGTTTGGGGTATGTGTTTGTTCTGTTTGCAAACAAAATGGCGTGTTTAATTACTCTAAAGCAACGTTTCCCCGCAGGTGAGTAAAAAAAATACCGGGTCGCAGCATTATGGAGGCAATGCTGCGACTTTAAATAACTACTAGGAGATGGTAGATTTTATTTCTTGACTAACGTGACAATAATGATCGCTCGACGGGCGGATTATAGGTATTATGGATCTAAAACTTAAGTAAGGGGGAGTATGAAATTTACCGGGTCACAGTAAAGTTTGGGAAACGTTGCTCTAAAGCGTCAGCTACCGTGATATTACATTACATTGTATATCAGATACAGTGTTTTGTAACAACACTCTTATATGAGGTATTCGCACATACACTGACATTTAAAAAACTCAAAAAGACTCCAAATGAAGTCTGAGAAATGCATGGTATATATACATTGTTTGAAGCAGGAGAGTAAAAAATAATGCAATTTCTCAAAAGTGGATGTTTTTTAGATAATGTTTTGTCATGATATATTCGCGTTGTTAGGGTAATTTGTTCTGTTTAACATGTTCCACGGATATTTAGGTCAAATGAATTTTTAGACAAGTTAAAGACGGAGCTAAAGGTAATTTTGCAATAGTATTTTGTGTCATGACACCAAATATGACATAGCTTTGTCTCGTTTTTTTAGACTGATGCTTTCTCTCTTTCTATATACTTCTCTGTCTACAGAAATAATGAATGAGTCGGCGAATGAATGAATGAATAACTGAACGAATGTTACCTTGTGGCTTTATTGTTGGGAAGCTGTTGCGAAGGCAGAGGGGCGGGCGAGCTGCCGGTGCGTGTGTGATGTATCACTAGGCCCTGCGGCTGTCAACACAATCAATGTACAATACATATATAGCTTGGCAAATTCCTTCGTAACACTCCCGATGGTCTGCGGGGGCCAGGAGGGGGTAGCGATGCCCCGTGCGCACAATCAGTTAAGTGAAATCGTAACAAACAAATTCATATTTTCATTTGTAACATATGTTAGGAATTATTACAAGGAACAATGTATATATTATATACATTGTTTTTTGTCAACCCCATTGATATTGACAAAATACAAATAAATATTTCTTGAGTCTCACAATCTTAAAGTATAGGTTTATATTCACAAAAAAAGTGAATTAATAAAAATAACGAAAAAACTCTTCACGAAACTGTTTTACGTTTCGTTCATTTTATGTTGCAGCTGCAATAATAAAGCTTTAATTTAACTGTTTATAAAAAAAGTTTAGTTTATTTTAGCGTGAATAAAGCCAATCAGTTTAATAAAAAAAAACAAAATATTTGTCTGTTATGATTAAAAAAATGTTGCATTCAGAACTATAAGAGTGCCATTTAAAACCAATTTCTGTTCCTGTATATTATACTGCACAGCGCAACAAAGCAAAAAGTGCATCACTAAATCAATAAAGTTACATGTATTCAATTTAACTTTATATTACAAATTTTTGTTACAGTTTTTCTATCTCAGGAAGTCGGTTTTGGCTTCTGTGTGTGTAAAGTAACGTCAGCACAGCAGAAACGTGTTATTAAATTATTTAGTGATACAGCAGAACAAGTGTTGTATAGACATTTGTTTACAAAGAAACCGTTGCTTAGCAACCACTTAGCCATATATACTTCTATACTAATATTATATAGCTGAAGACGATGAGTTTGTTTATTTGTTTGTTTGGAATAACTGGTCTTAATAAATCTTAGGTCTGGGTCTAATCTTAGGAAATACTGGTCCGATTTAAAAAATCCTTTAGTGCTAGATAGCCTATTTATCGAGGAAGGCTATAGGCATTTATATTATTATTCCCGTATTCCTACGGGAACGGTATACACGCAGGTGTAACCGCGTGGCGAGAGCTAGTAATTTATAAACATGTTTCTGATTTGCTAACGGTCCTTTAGTTTCACACTGTCACCTTATGCACAAAACTCATTATATCTCGTCGGACACGGACCGCCGCCGTGTCACCTCGCCGTCCATAGCGACGCCATGCTTAAGTCATTTCGTATGGTCAGAGAGCTGGTAGACATTTTTTGTGTAAGTATGAAGTTTCATACAAACAATACTGAACGGTTCGAGGCGATACAAAGCCGCTCCGCGTCGGGGGCGTTACAATGAGTTTTGACCATTACTAATACAACCAAAGATAAACCGTCTTCCAAAAATAGAAGGTCAATACCAGTAAATAAGAACATGCTGTTACATCAAAAGCCGAACAGACGAAATGGTTGTAGAATAAGTATATATATTAATATTGTTATACATATGTATAGTGTTTAGAGAGAGAGAGGTGTACCAAAGCCACAATATTTACAGTCGACTACAGACACTACAGCCAATTACAATACACTTGTGGAATATGAATAAAAGGATTGACAACAGTCGTTTTTGCAACACGATAAAAGGGCTTGATTGACATTTGTAAAGCTCATAATTTGTTTTTTAAAGTACTTTAGACGCATCTTCCTAGATATACCTACGTGTCGTTGTTGGACTTTGGGTATAAGGTCTAAATTTTCGCAAATCATTACATATTCATTAATTAATGCTGCTTTCATTAAGCATACATTGTTTTAAATAAATACTTGGTTTTCTTTCTGTTTACAAGTATACACAGTACAAGTAGTCTTGGTTTGCAAGTATTCATGAAACTCATATGCCATAGACAAGAATTTGTAAAAAAATTGTCAGCAAATACCAGAAATAGGAAATATAGTATTCTTTCGTCTCATAGCAATGAAAGAGTTACCACAAATATTGTTCTCCCTTTGGTGGGACGTAAGAGAGAGCTATACGTAAACAAAACTCAGACCAATTACCCTTGGACTTGTATCACACTTAAATTCACCAACAAAATTGTCTGTCGGGTTTTGAGGGGGACAAGGTACAAGGACAAGGACAAGGTACAAGGACAAGGACAAGGTACAAGGACAAGGTACAAGGATAAGGTACAAGGACAAGGTATACTCACACATCGAAAATATTTAACGCTAATAAATATATCCTATGTCCTTTGACACTACACACAACTATAAATTTTAAATCGTATTACATACACGTGTAATTTAACACAATGAAACATTTGAAACAATGATTCTATAGACGCAGTTTGTATTAACCCGTTAGATCGTGATCATATTATACTTTTGACAGAGGGATAACGTCTAGCGAAACATTTCCTATGGTGATTGCTCTGAGAGACAAAATTATCTCGTTGTCTTGTTATTATATCGTTGTGTGTGAGTGTGAAATCCTTAAATTCATATTCCACATAACAATTCGACCCGTAAGTGTAGGCGATATCAACATACTACAAACACCGAATCATGTGTTTTACTTACATAACAATATCATATTTACTTGTTAAAATACATTTGGATACTCGGGATCCTGGAAAACAACCATTTAATCTGTTTCAGGCATTTATTTCCAAAGGATTTGTGGCTCATATAAAGATGTAGTGTTTATTGACATTTTTGACCTAGCAATATTGTTTGTAATAATGAAAGTGTCTCAATTTACTAAAAAGCCTCAACTTTAATTAAAAGGACTATGTCAATAAGGAATGTCAATATAAAACATTATTTTCTTTTGTACTTGTCGAAAAGTCTTTAGTTTCTAAATATTATTAGCTCTATACTTTTATGGCCATATCATTAGAATCATGTATTAAAATTTAAACATCAATTTACTTTAAAATAAAGTGGACCTAAGCACTACTAAGCCGTAAGAGTCGTGATAGCCCAGTGGATATGACCTATGGGTTTGGCCGGTCCATGGCATGCACCTCCAACTTTTCAGTTGTAAGCTTTTTAAGAAATTAAATATCACGAGTCTCAAACGGTGAAGGAAACTGCATACCTGAGAATTATCTTAATTCTCTGCGTGTGTAATGTCTGCCAATCCGCATTGGGTCAGCATGGTGGTCTACTGGCTTAATCCTTTATTCTGAGAGGAGACTCGAGCTCAGCAGTCAGCCGAATATAGGTTGATAATGATGAAGCACTACTATTTAAAGTTACTCAATTTACTTAAAAGTAAATTGAGGTTTAAATTTTAATCCAAGTTAAAATTAAAAATATGTAGTCTTTGAATGTGTTAAAAGTAAGTCTCTTTCATTACCAGTACAATATCACATTTCGAAATACAGCACACATTATAGACTATAGTTTGTCTACTCTCAGAAGTCTGTGTGGCTTTGGATGTGTAAGTGTACGTACACAAGTGTTGGACAGTAGACATTTGACAGACAGTGTGTTGGTGGGTATTTAATTTAAATGTATTATGGTAACATGTTGATGCGTGGCTATATATATGTATAATGTATATCACCTATAATCTAGATCAGAATAACAGCTGAAAATCAGTGCTGTATTCTTGGTTCATGCAGCACAATGCTGAGCAGGTAATATTTTACCACAGTTGCACCAAAAATTACAGGGTGATGTTTGTTGCTTTTTCTACTTGCGTTTTGGTCTTGACTTGCCTAGGCGGTTAAAACAATATTTTACAAACAAAATAAACACTACAATATTTTATTTTACTTATATTTTTTTAAACACACAAACAAATCTGGTCTATCATCTCACCACTACATCCAAAGGCAATCAGACTTTCCGGAATACAATGACTATTAATAATAAGACAATAAAACTTAAAATTTTGTGCTAAAGGTTAATTATTTTAAGCTAACGCACCCACACACGTTCATACTGTGCTTTTTAATGTATGTGTGACGTCGTACCATAAATGTTTGATGTTTTATGAAAGGTATCTTTATCTCTTTCGTACTCAATTAAACTTTTAAACGAAATAAGGACCGACTAGCGGATGGCTGGGATTCCTTTCGCTAGAAATTCTGTAATGTAACTTTTCTCTCTGTTCAAGGTAACATTTGCCTTTGTATCAAAATTCATCAAAATCGGTCAAGTGAAATGAAATTAAAGCTATAAAAACTTAAGACAGACAGACTTACGTTCACATTCATACTTTTATACTAATACTAGCGTACGACGACTTTGTCCGCCTTTAGACCTCCTTCACCCGACCCTCTCGCAAAATCCATTCTTAGCGGCACTCTACTATCTATATTTTGTTTTGTTCTGTATTTGTACGTCAACCGGTTTTTGAGATTTCGTGATAAATGACCTTTCGCATTTATATATTTAGATTACAAATGCCACTGTAATACTGTCCGTTACCTATTCACGGCTTAACCACCGAACTGATTCGGTAAAATTTAACATAGAGATAAATTAGACCTTGCAGCAGAACATGTGCTATTTTTATCCTGGAAAAACAAATCCTGATTTGTGAAAAATTTAATTTCAGGCGAGTTATGTCGCAGGCGTCCGCTAGTTTATATCATTATTATGGTATTTAATATGAACGTTTTTTCTTTCTTTCTTTGGATTATGGATAGACTACACAAGTACAATGCGTGAATGTGTGTAGGGAGGGGTTATAATGTGAACGCAAGCGGTACCTCGCAAGGCGACTCGTGCAGGCGGTGGTAGCCCGGCGGGGGTTGCTGCCCCTTGCCGCTCGCCAGCTTCAGCGGTAACTGCTGTTTCACCATTTGCTGAGACGGGAACAAACGCCAAACGTTAATTCTTTCATGGTATAGTTAGTCAGTGATGTGTCTGGGTAACGTTGCTGTTAGGATTCGTTGGATACCAATACCAATATAATATAAAAAAGATAACGTTCTGTAGACATGACTAAAATGAAACATTTTTCATAAATAAACAAAGTGTCATCTATGGACCTCAGCCTCAACCGCTTCGCAACAGGTTTTTGAAGTGTACAAAAAGGGATTATTTCAAAGTTCTCTAAGAACGCCATCTACTGGCAGTTTTTTATAATTTTCGTAACGCGTTATCTATATACATACCGCAAGTGTACGCGAGTGTACCTGTATGGCGGGCGCGCGCACGGTGGCCCTGGTCTCGTTCTGCGCGGACAGCAGCTGCGGCGGGGCACATACCGCAAGTGTACGCGAGTGTACCTGTATGGCGGGCGCGCGCACGGTGGCCCTGGTCTCGTTCTGCGCGGACAGCAGCTGCGGCGGGGCACATACCGCAAGTGTACGCGAGTGTACCTGTATGGCGGGCGCGCGCACGGTGGCCCTGGTCTCGTTCTGCGCGGACAGCAGCTGCGGCGGGGCACATACCGCAAGTGTACGCGAGTGTACCTGTATGGCGGGCGCGCGCACGGTGGCCCTGGTCTCGTTCTGCGCGGACAGCAGCTGCGGCGGGGCACATACCGCAAGTGTACGCGAGTGTACCTGTATGGCGGGCGCGCGCACGGTGGCCCTGGTCTCGTTCTGCGCGGACAGCAGCTGCGGCGGGGCCCATACCGCAAGTGTACGCGAGTGTACCTGTATGGCGGGCGCGCGCACGGTGGCCCTGGTCTCGTTCTGCGCGGACAGCAGCTGCGGCGGGGCACATACCGCAAGTGTACGCGAGTGTACCTGTATGGCGGGCGCGCGCACGGTGGCCCTGGTCTCGTTCTGCGCGGACAGCAGCTGCGGCGGGGCACATACCGCAAGTGTACGCGAGTGTACCTGTATGGCGGGCGCGCGCACGGTGGCCCTGGTCTCGTTCTGCGCGGACAGCAGCTGCGGCGGGGCACATACCGCAAGTGTACGCGAGTGTACCTGTATGGCGGGCGCGCGCACGGTGGCCCTGGTCTCGTTCTGCGCGGACAGCAGCTGCGGCGGGGGAAGCGCCGCACCGCGCACGCTGCACGCGCTGGTCGACGACTCGGAGCCCGTTGAGCCGCGGTTATCTGACACATACATTTGGTGTTAGAGTACATTCCCGGAAGTCTGTTTAGCTTTGAATGTAAAGACGAGAGGCCAAGCGGTAATTATTAATACTTAAGAAACTTACTTCTCCATTTCGGCTCTTTCCGTCGATTCGTATCGCTAACGCTGGAATCAGGTGACAATGTACCCACGCTGGCTATTTCCTCTTGTGAACCGCCTAGAAAGATGAAAATAAATATTTCCTCCTCATTTATTGCGTTGAAAATAAGAATTATTTTTCCTACGCTAATACCAATAATTCAAAATACTTATTTCATCTATCATTTCATCATGTATATTCATAATTTATATTGGATGATATTGATGATTGAATAAAATTTTAGCAATCCCAAAGTTGGGTTAAACCAATTTAGCAATGTATTGAGAGTCTAACCGTGTTGTTGCAACCTCTCCAACCGCCGGTACAACCTTTCCCGTTGCTGCTCAACGTCCTTTTGCTGTTCCTCCAACTCCTGGCGAGCCACTTGGAGTTGCATTCGTTCTGAAAGCAATTTCACTTTATTTATAAGGTTTTTTTTGTATTAATTTATCTTTCTCGTATCATATAAATTGATAAGGTTTTCTGAAAAAAAAAATACAAATATGTATTTTTCTTAGCAAACCTTAATGTATGAATGTAACGATGTTATTCAAAAATAATCTACTTTTGTTTAGTTTACTGCGTGCAACCAAACACGCTGCGTAGACAATTTACGACCATATACCAAAAACTACATTACTGCCTTACGGTCCGCTTCGCAATGCGTACTCATAACATCATTATCAAATTATCAGGAAATACTAATAATTCAATAAAATGAAAAATTTTCGTCATTGAATATCATCCGCACAGCTGCACAAAAACATCATGATTAATTCGGCTCGAAGGACCAAAATATTGGTCCTTCGAGCCGGAGTAGTTTATCTTGTGCTTATAGTGGTATAGAACTCCACTGTCTTAGTCTGTAAGAACTTACCATGTTCGAGCGCATCTCGGTCGGCTGCCCTCTGCGCCTCCCAGTTGGCCCGCTCGGCGGTGAGGCGCGCCTGCGCGTGCCGCAACTCCTCCAGCTGCGCGTCGTGCGCCCGCCCCGCGCCGCCCGCGCCCACCGACCGCCACGCGCACACTTGCGCCTCCAAGCTGTTGGAGTATGCGTGTGTGGCGTTAATACATACATGATACAGTCAAAATATTTTGCCTCGATCACAAAGTAGGCGTAATATGCGATTCACGTGAATAGAAATGAAATGAAATGAAATGAAAAATGAACTTTATTTGCCTTAATACACTTAATAAATATACAAGATGGACATACAAAATATAAAGTCACAGTGTATTGCCATACAAATGGCGCGCAAATTTTACAATTTATATGATTGTTTGAGTATATATTACTTACCCACAATCATACAATTGTTTTAATTTAGTGATACAATTTAAATTTGAAATAAGCATACATGTCAAAACGAAATTTAGTCTACGTCAGAGTACATAATACACGGTAAATAATAATTAAAAAATAGAATAATTATAGATTAAAAGAAAGTCAAGCATTAGTCGTAATATTAGAATGTCAGACAATGATTATAATTTATTAGCAAGAAATTCATGTACTGAATAAAATGTTTTACTACACAGCCAGCGAAAGAGATTGGTTTTAAAATTGCGAGTAGTTTGGTTTTTTAAACCTTCATCTAATTTGTTATATATTTTAACGCACATGGCATGAGGTGATTTTAATGACTGTTTTAATTTATATTGCGTTTGACATAACCGAACCTTATTTCTTTTCCGTGGATTTTCATTTATTTTGAAATATTCTAAGTGCCGATGTACGAAAACTGACGCTTCATAAATATATAAACATGGTAGTGTAAGTAGGTTATGGGTCTCAAATATAGGCCTACATGAATCAGTCTGCTCCATAAGAAAAATGCTTCTAATACACTTTTTTTGTGTTACAAACAGTTTGTTTATACTTACAGAGTTTCCCCATATTACGATTCCGTAACGCAGCACAGACATGACATAGCCATGGTAGGCTGTCAGTGCAGCATCAATGGAAACGGTTCGTCTAAGGCGACGTAAGGGGTGTATAAACTTATTAATTTTACCACAAATGTCCTCAATATGATTTTTAAAATCGCAATGCTCGTCAAACTTAATTCCTAAAAAAAAATTTGTACAATAAGCAATGTCAATAATTTCATTATTAAATTCAATGTCAAGTGTCTGATTTTGTCCTCTTTTAGTCTTAAATTGTATACACTTGGTTTTCTTGATATTTACGCTTAGATTATTGTTCTCTAACCAGTTTACAGTTTCCCTCAGTGAAGTGTTTACTTCAGTTTCATGTGTCCGTTTGTCTTCACAAGGTATAATTACTGTGGTGTCATCAGCGAAAAGAATAGAAGGGTGTGATATATTTACAGAAAGGTCATTAATATATAATAGAAACAGTAATGGACCCAATATGCTACCCTGAGGGACACCATAATCATTATTGACATATTGTGATTCGTATAGACATATATTTTCTCCTACTTGCTTTTGTACAACGGTTTTTTGCTTCCTATTACTTAGGTATGACCTGAGCCATTCATGCACATTCCCACGTAGTCCATAATGTTCTAGTTTACATAATAATTTCTGATGATGGACCAAATCAAATGCCTTAGACATGTCTAAAAAAATAACAGTTGCTGAGTTTCCTTTGTCTACTGATTCTATTATTATCTTTACTAACTCAAACATAGCAGTTGTAGTGGTCTTATTCTTTCTGAATCCATGCTGGACGCTATTATAAATATTGAAACGCTCCGCAAAGTTATTTATTCTGTAGTAAATAACCTTTTCGAATATCTTAGATAAAACCGGGATTAACGCGATAGGTCTATAATTATTTGCTTCATCTTTCCTACCTTTTTTGTAGAGAGGCTTTATGATCGATAATTTAAGTCTATCTGGAAATACACCGTGTTCAATACTTAAATTAATCACATGAGATAAAGGTTGGGATAAACTATTAGACGAGCATTTTAATAAGTGGGTATTTAGTTCGTCATACCCTGTTGAACTAGTATTTTTTAAATTCATAATTATTTTTCTCACTTCAGTGTGATCTGTAGGTGCACAATACATGTTATTGGAGTTGGTGTTTATAATATTTCCTATTTTATTCGTAAAGTTCTTATGTAATATATTTGATGTCGTTATGTAATGTCTATTAAGTATGTCACATATTTTCCTAGGGTTTGTTACTTTTACTCCATTATCAGTAATGAATTTAATATTTTGGTTTCGGTAATCTTTACCTACTTTATTTTTAATAATATTCCACGTTGCACTACATACATTTTTGGCTTGATTAATATATTTTTTGTTACACTCACGCTGTCTGTAATAAATACATCGCCGCAGTATGTGGGAATATTTTTTATAGATTTGTGTAACTGTTATATTACGCTTTATGCAAGATTCATAATGTAATTTACGTTTACGTTTGGTACTTATTTTAAGGCCTTTTGTGATCCATCTTGCACCACCAATTCCGTTGTTTCTAATTGAGATTCTTATAAAAGGAAAGCACAATCCGTGGAATAATATTAATGTATCGTGTAAAAGATTAAACGCTTTATTTGTATCTCGTTCTTCTAATACATCGTTGAAAGACAGACTTCGCATACAGTTTACAAATATATGAACATTTTCCTTCGAGTAGTCTCTTTTGTGCATGTAGGTTTTTGAGCTATTCTTTTCTTTGATGCTATTAACATCAAAATGTAATGTTTGTGCAGTATTATGGTCAGATAAACATAAATTATGTAATTGTCCTATCGATTCGTTAATATTAGTAATTATGTGGTCAATACAAGATTTACTTCGTGATGTAATTCTAGTAGGCTTTCGTATTTTATGTATAATATTGTAGTTATTTAATATATCATTATACGATTTTGTAATAGAATTATTGTTAAGAGTGTTTATGTTTATGTCACCACAAATAACTAATTTATATTCATTAAATTTATTCGTCAAATTATATAGTATTGAATTTAATTTGTCAAGAAATATATTTACATTTGACTTTGGTGTTCTATATAGACATATTATTATAAGGTTTATTTCTTTTATATATATACCACAACATTCGAAATCATTTTCTTGTGCGGTATCATTTAAGCTTATTATTTCATCAGCTTCAATTCCGCGTTTAGTTAAAATACAGACACCACCTCTTTTAACTTTTTTCCTACAAAAATAAGCTGCAACATTAAAGTTATCGATACAAATGTTGGTTTCATGTCCCGGTAATAAAGACGTTTCTGAGAGACAGATAACATCAATATTAATTAATTTATCTTGAAAAATTGAAATATTCAGATTAATGTTATCAGATTTGTTTAATACACCGGCTATATTTTGGTGAAAGATGCCAAACTTTCCCGAAAATTCAGTTTATTTGTACTGACTTTACTATAGCTGTTTAATCTTTTAAAGTAGTAAGGAATTGTACCTTTGCGTAAACTGCTGATTTCAGTGCAATTGTTAACCTTATTAATCGATTTATTCATTGACATAAAATAAAAAGGTATAGTCCCTTTTTTTGGCTGAGTAGAAATCTGAAGATTATTTTTATAGTTTTCCATAGCAGTTGTAATTGATCTAAGATATAGACGTTCATATTCTCTACAACTTATAGCATGGTATACAGAATTACAAAAAGTATGTTTGAAATTGTTTTCGGACTGTAAACTTATATATTGCACATTTTTAAAGTTATTTATTATAGTTCTTAACGAGTGGTTTAATTTATATTCATTCAGATAATTATTTTTAAATACATTTAATAAGAAAACATTGGTATTTTTTAAAGTACGAAACGCAGAATAGATATTATTTATAATAACATTGCAATTACTTTCATTTTGCCCTGCCAATATAACAATATAGTCTTCTGAAGTCAGTTCTGAAGAGAGTGTCATACAGGTGTCTAGGATATTATCAGTAGATACATTGTGTCTAGTGAAGCAGGTTACCACAAAGTCATTTTTGCCTAAAGACTCTAGATAATTTGTCATCCTCTCTCCGAGGCCAACACTAATCTCATTGTCGCTTAAAATAATAATTTTTCGCTTATTTATTATTCCTGTTCCTGGGTTAATTTTGTGCATACCGTTATCTGTTTTTGTAATTTTGTCAGGTAAAGACTGGTTCATGGTATGTTTTTCCACTGGATTATTTTCAGTTTTAGATTCTGGCGTAGTTTGTTCTTGTAATAGTATAGGTTCTATATCTACAATCATATCTTTTCCGATATTCGAAGATGGTGTAGAGTGATACTCGTTATTGATTGTAGGAGATCCAGTTGCCTGTGATTTAGTTTTGTTTTTTAATGGTGTAAGCTTCGTCGTTCGTTTTTTTGATATTTTTGGTGTCGAGATTCCAGGGCTAAATTTATCATTTTGTAATGTCTTGTAATTTATTATTTGTTTTTCATTTTCCTCTATACGTTTCTTTAAGTTTGCGTTTTCCATCTTTAGTTTCATAATTTCATCATGAGCGCTTTCTAGTTGTACAGATAGTGACGTAATTTCCTGTTTTAAATCAACTACCTCTGAGTTATCTGCCGTAGAAATATCAGGTAAACTGCACGTACTAGTATCCCGCAAAGTTGAATAATGCAAATCGTCTATTGAACTACATGTAACATTGTCCAGAGACTGGTTATGTTTGACAGTCCTTTTTGATGTTACGTTTTCTTTTAGGTTCGATAACGGGCAAAGTATGTTTGATGTTTTTGTGGTCTGTTGGTTTTTTTTGCAGTCTTGGCATTTCCATTTCGTTTTTGTACCCACCGACATAGTTTTAAACCTCTTTTGTGTGACATTAGCACATTTCAAGTCCAGTATGTTATTACAAACAGTGCAAAGCAAGTGTTCTGATGTTTTTATTGTGTGAGTACAAATTGAGCAGACTGTATTTCGTTTTGCCCTGCTAGACATTTTTACTATAGTATTTTTAACTAAGAAATAAAATCTTCAAATTTAAATTATTCTATTAAATAATGAATCTTCAATTCATATAATAAATGGAAATTATTATTCTGCTTACTATGAAAGCGCGAATTTAATATATAATTGCAACTCCGAGTAATATTCTCCTCATTAGATTGTTAGTATTCTTTAATAATGCCAATAACTCGAATGTAGTTGTGCAAAACCGGTTTGTAGTTCGGCCGGGCGACAGAGCGCGCGCATCAATCACTCAAGGTCAAGATGTTGTATTAGTATGCACTGATTAACGGTCGGGTGACAATGTTTCGCTGTTTATTTTTGGTAATTTACACAACTTGTCTGTTTTTATAGTGTAAATTGTGATTCGCTTGGTGTGTTGTGTTATTATTCGTACCTTTCTATGGAAGTGTGCTGGGTTTATTTCGGTAAGTACTCGTAGTAGGTACACAATTGTGACCGAGGTAATCAGCTGATCCGGTAATAATAATTAGATGTCGTTTGCATTATCGCATAGTCATATGGCTAGTATAGTCATTTATGTCACCAAATAGCACAATAAACTCCTGCTTTGTTAAACAAACTTCTTGTTATTTTGAATTATTTCGGTTATTCAAATAGATAAAATGTAACATGAAAAGAATAGGAAATAATCGACTATGGCGGCAGATTAGTACTACTCCCTCTCTTTCTCTCTTTCATCTTGCTCGTAACTCAATAAAAGAGATAACGATTCTGGTTGAGCTATAGGTTGACATTTGTAAATTCGTGAAAGTGTAGCACTGAGTGTAAAATTCTACCATATCTAAGCCAGCTAAAGGTTTATCGAGTCACATACACATAAATAATGTATTTTTAAGTATTGTTTAGAGGCGTGTGAGTGAGTGATCACCTGTGTATGGTGGTGAGCTGCTGCCACACGATGCAGGCGAGCGTGTATATGGCGTGCTGCAGCTTGAGCGCCGCGTCCGCCTCGTCCCGCCCGCGCACCTCCCCCGCCTCGCCCGCCGCACCGGCGCGCGCCTCGGGCGGCGTGTCCGACGTCGACGTGCGCACTGCCACGCCTGCAACAACACATCTATGAGACCATACAAATCATAAAGCCATAGAATAACAATGTAATAGAAATGGCGTGTACGCATGGAGCTGTTGCCGTGCAGGTAACGTTCGTAACGACTGTATTGTAACTTTTAACTGCATTGTGACGTAATTGCGATTACACCTGGCATGTCAAGTTTGATGAGAAATTAAAGTCTCCCACGGGATAGTGCTGCCGCACATGACACTACACAGACACAATGTATCTATCTCCTTGGCAGATATCAAGGGATAGAAACAAACCAGCCAATGTTGTACAATGCACGAGATATGTACTATATCATATTTCGTTAGCTTATATCAAAGGAAGCAAATTGTGAACTGTCATGGGGCCAATCCGCTTTTGCCCAAAATGATAGATTATGGCCTGATGGCCTATTTTGTAAGGAGCCACATATTGCAAGGCTCAGACCAGAAAGGACGAATTTGCCGCAATTCTCTCGCGCGTATTACGCGCGACCGTTGCGTCCACAAGGCGTATCAACGGGCGAGCATTTGGGGAGGAATTCAGTACGAAACATGGAGTTCGCTCTAGAGTTAACGCGCGAAGTTAGTATCTCGATAAGTGCGCAATACACGCGAATCAAGCGCGCGTCGTTAGTCTGCGTCCGAGTCTCTTAGAATTCGCGCGATGCTTGTGGACGAGATGTATTGGTGTCTAGTAGTTCGACAACGCGCGTATGATTTCGCGCGATACGATTTTCGACGAATTCGCCCCTTCTGGACAAAGACTTAGTTATCGGATGATGGGCTATTGTGGTGTTGTACCTCGGTGCTGCTGCGCGTCGAATCCGGCGAAGGTGTCGGCGCGCCGCGGCAGCGCCGGGCTCTGGTAGGTGGCGGAGTGGCGCTCGCCCGCCGAGCTGGTGCTGCGCCCCAGGGCCGCGCCGCCCGCCAGCTGCGCCCACCCGCTGCTTGACGCTTCGAGGGCGTCCTGCAATACATGTTTATTTATATTACAAAAAAACTCACTCTATCTGTTCTTGTATGTCCTCTATAGTATATAGTGTCTGTACTGAACTACAGACGAACATTAAAAGTTATTGTCGTTATGTCACAAACTTCGACTCTATTAGTTTCAAATTCACAAATAATGTCAAATTTGATTCCTTGCCAAATAAGACGCTGTGCAGCTTGTGATTGTGTTGCCCGGGAAGCATTGTCGGTCGTCTGGATCGTAAAGAACGTTTTTGGGACGCCTCTGCTTGAAGTTAGCGTTAAGGTTGGGAGTGTAGTTGCTGGCCTCAACTACTAGTTGGTTGGGATGGATGGCAGCTCTGTCGAAATAGTTTCGAGAGAGCTTTTTCATGTAACTAGCTATTGAAGGTAAATCTAGTCTCTATAGAGGTCGTTATTGCGCACAAACCGGTTTTGCAATGTTTGGGGCGGCTTAAGGGTCGTTTTGGGACGGTGGGCAAACACTACATTAGCTAGATCGGACGGTTCGTGGTTTTATAAAGCGTTAGCTTTGAACGGAGGGACGTTGGTCGCATGTTACGCATACTTTAGTACCTTGACAACTTTGCAAACTTCTTGCCACAGCGCGTGCGTGTCCGGGGACGGCGCCGCCAGCCGCACGTAGTCCGGGAACACGAGCCCGCCCGGAAACACTGACGACACACCTGACAAACATACCCTTTATTATCACATCATACTCATTCAGTGACGCCGATAGACATACTAAAGATTCTAATCAAAGATATTATTTTTCTGTTTTTAGTGTGTCCTAACATAAGTAACGAAATCGCCACAGTACGGGCAATTTCGTTATTTTCATTTTAACACAAAACTACTATAATGATTTTTTTTTAAACTCTCAGTATTCCAGCAATCTGTCGTGAAACATTCAGAGGGATTTTAAGTATTTGTATTAAGACGTGTTCGGTGCAAAATCCAGTGATTCGCCCAAATATAATAGTGTAGTGTGTGTTTCATGACATCTTGTGGTGCTCGTCTCTTGAGCCTTTTGAAAGTTGTACCAGGTTTCTTCATCATTAGTTTCCTTGCAAGTTGATTTGGATGTTTACGAATACGCTTTTGGTATGTTTTCATTGAGTGTGCAACTTTTGTCTTTATAGTCTTAATTTTTAGTTCACGATGCAGGCGATCATTTGTAATCTTGTTGACTGGAACCGTTGCAGAATTAAAATGATTTATGCTGAACAAAGTGACAGTTACCAGTGTTAGGAACATCCAGCGTGGTCGAGCCAGTGTGGCCCACCATCTTCATGTGAAGCGCCATTTTCTCTTCTAGCAGCTGCGCGTGTTCGCGGTCCTTCGCTCGTAAAGCCTCTAGTGATACCAGAAAGAAGAATAAAGATTAATTTATTTGTGTATAATTTTTTTATTTCATTTTATTAATAAATTGGCCATGGTTTTCCACTCTTTCTAGTCCAATTTAGCAAATAAAATTTGTACTAGATTTATTTATATAATTATGCAATTAAAAAAAGCTCTTAATTTTAATTTTACAAAACAGGTAATATTAAAAGGGATTTTTTTATTTGAATGTTTTGAATCCATCTTATATAAGTATTAAAAAGACAGGCAACTGCACTACACCTGCATACTGTAAATGTTAATTCACATACCACACAAAATCCAATTTACTAAAATCTTATTAATTTTAATTAATAACAGCGCAAAAGTTTCAATAATTAATTTTATTTTCCTAATTAATTCTATGGAAATCCTTTTCATAAAATTAATTTCATTGTAATATGTAATATTGTTCTCCTAGGACTTGCTTTAATGAAGCTAGGAGAGGGAAGGATCAAGGAACTGTAGGAGTTGTATGTAATAATTATCCAACAATAAGTTTTAAAATTAAAACACATAAACGCTACAGAACTATAGTCAAGGGCAATGAAGGTCAAAGTTTCAAACAATTACAACATTACTTCAAGAAATATTAATGTTTAGTAGTTTAAGATATTTGTTACAAGTAAGTTAAAAGTTTATCTTAAGGAATAAGATCTTATGGCATAGAGTTCCGTTCCGGGTGTTATACATGTAATATCTAACTTTCTACTGGACTTCACACAATTTATGAGAAGAGACATAGACAGATGGGCTCCAAAATATCGTAATATTAACTGGGACAAAGGGAAACCATGCTGCAATGCTACGAGAACCCAATTTACAAGTAAATCTACCTTCGATATGCCACCAAGGTGTTTCATCTGTGCAAAAATTAAGATGATTATCTATTTTGGCTAATTAAAGTAAAATGGTTGGAAAGTTTATTACTTTTGCTTTTTGTTGAATTAAAGAACATTTTGTCTAAGTCCATTTGGTAACTATACTCCTTAAAAAACGTATTGACAAATACGTACAGTACATACATAAAGGTACAGTATTAAAAAATGAGTATATAGAAAACATGACCGACTGACGGACAACGACGAACGATGGACTATACATGACCAATTCCACCCTAATAGAGCAAATTATTATTTGATAAAAAATATTACTTGAGGACTGGCTTGTATTAAATGCATATAATAAATGCGAAGCCTTATTGAAGAAAATAAAATTATGAAATAGAAATTTTATTTTGACTAGTATTTTATTTAGTACTTATATTATATTTTGACTAATATTAGTACAGCTATGTGCGGGTGTTAAAATGGAAGATCCATTGTTAACCCAACTTGTAAAAGAAAAACTTTTTTATTCCAATACCCTAAGACCCCTGACAGTACACTGCCGTGCGTTTTAAATCAGGTAACTGTACATGCAAATTGTACCTACAAAATGGTAAACTCTTTCTCCAATACAAGTTTGTATTGAGTGCTCAGTAAGGCAGTGTATTTAAAGATCTATGAAGTCTCAGACTAATTGCCATAGGACCTGCCTCGTTTGACGTTACCCTTCTGTCAAAAGCATATGATCACGATCTAGCATATGATCACGAACTAACGTGCCTATAGAATCAATGTTTCATTATGTTAAAATTACACGTGTGTGTATTACGATTTAAATTTATAGTTTGTATTGTAAGGACACAAAATATATTTATATATGTTAAATATTTTCGATCCGAAATGTATCGATATCAATTAATAATAGTTAGGGATTTCATAAAAACTTAATTTTAAAAGATATGTATTTATTAAATTTTTTCAAACGTCAAATACGCTGTCGTCCATTTTGTGACGTCACGATGTTAGTTGATATCACTCAAGGAATTAACGTCTAACTAATTATTGACTATGAATTTTGTTGTTAACGTGACTTCATGAAACAGTTAAAATATAGAATTAGAGATAGACCATCATGGCCGACAGCGTTTGGTCTCATATTGTCAAAAAAATATTTAAAAATTGTAATTTTCATGAAATCATCTACTAGAATGCACAATTTAAGACCATTTAATAAAAAAGTGTCAACTAGCCTACTTTGTTGGTGAATTTGAGTGCGATACAAGTCCAAAGGTAATTGGTCCGAGTATAAAGTGTACACTACTGCAACTATACAGTGGTAATGATTGAAATGAAAGCATGTAGTACCTGTAATCAGTCTTATGTTCTCGTGTCTCGCCTCCAGCTGTCGCTGCCTCTCCTCCGCGGAGGTGGCCGCCGCGCCCGCCTCCGCCTCCTCCACCTCTTCGGGACAACTTTGCACTGCGCCTCTGGATATTGAAACATATCATTGAGCCAAACATTGTTTTGTATCCACGCAGTGGTATGCACAAGGTGTTTAAATAGGGTATGCATTATATGTACAATTTTGTTACGAAATGAAAAATTCCATCTCCAATGCAGGTTCGTAGTGACTACTCTTGGGTAGGCGGCACATTTTTGGAATGCACGTCACTGCATCCAAGACTTCATCATTATCAGTCTATTTTAACGACCTGAAGCCCTAAAATGCGCACCACACCTTATACGAGAAAATAATAAACGTCGACCAATAGCGGCGGAATCCAAAATAATGCTTTCTCTTTCATTGCTTTGGGACGAAAGAAAGAACGTTATTTCGACACCGCCGCTATTGGTCGACAATTAGTCATTCTCGTAATCGAGATATTATGTTGTTTACGCATTCCAGACATACTGGCCTCTCTATTTACATGACCTAAACCTTAGTGTCCATGCAGGAGGGAGCCACGCCACAGTCACAAAAAGCCTACATCGACCCTTTTTCAGTAGTTTTCATACTATTATTATGGATTCGTCACTTACGCCACAAAACGCTGCTTCTAGCTATAAGTGGCCGCGTTTGTTGTAGCTCCGATATCCCTCAAAGTGGCTCCACTTTCAGAGATATCGAGTTTAAACCATACTGCTCCAATAAGGGTTTCCCGCCTTCTCCCGCACTAGCAGCTTCCACAGTGACACTACGCCAGTCTGCAAGATGTGGCAGCTAGTGCAAACACTTGACGTACCGAATGGCGTGTATCCAGTTGCCGATGTCCTTGGGGCGGTGCACCCTCAGCTCGAACATCTCGGGCTCGGGCGGGCCGTTACATATCAGGTACAGCCCGCGACCCTCCGCGCCCGCCTTCTCCCGCACTAGCAGCTTCCACAGTGACACTACGCCAGTCTGAAAACACAAATTTTCACAGGAATCTGTATTTTTAAATAATACTTCTTTACGCTCGACTCGGGGAGTAATGTGGTGATTGCGTTACGAAAAGTGCGATCGGTCGAGGCGAACGGACGTCGAGAGGTAGAGCTAAAAAAGTTTTACTTCAGTCTTTTTTGGGATATAAAACAGCCTTTATCGACGCACTATCTGGCGCAAAAGGGTATTGTGCCTCTTAACAGAGAGGTAGTTACTAGTTACCACCCTACTGGAAAAGACGCCAAGCGATTTAGCGTGCTGGTACACAATCGCTTAGAAACAGTCAGAATGATCTTGTACTTCTTCCGAATAAGCCCGTCTCCAAATCCGATCGTTGTCGATTTTGCGCCCGAGTCAAAAAACTCGTTGCAATCCGAGATACGAACACACCTCGCCTCGCTACATTACTAGGCTCACTTCAGACTTCGTCGAAGCGTCGAAGCGAGCACTGTACTTGAGGCTTTACACGTAGAAGGTTCCGTCCCGTTCTCTACCGTCCAACAGAAGTAAAATAGAATCATGTAATACCTTATTGTCAGGAGTGAAGAACGTGTACTTGTTGTTGTTGTCGTGCAGAAAGAACAGCACGTCGGTCAGCACAATCACCAGCAGCGTCTGCATCTTGCTGCGACCCTGCATGAGCGTTGCCACGCCTTCGAACCTTTGGATGTCATCAATCATCATTGTTGGGTATTTTTAACAAATCTATATGTATATTGATATCGATATGTACATCGATATGCATTTTTAACAAAACGATATAGATCGTAACAAATGTTACGTTCTACGGTTCGACGATTTGGATGAGACACCTGTCGTCTCCATGTTAATAGGGCTAGTGAAGAGAAATATAGACAAAATTTCGTCCAATGGCGTCGGAGTTGTTCCAGTACCATCTCTTTCGTACCAACGCAATGAAAGAGATAACTGTACTACTGTTTGTATTACTGTGAAAATTGCGTCAAAATCATCAAATATCAAAATTAGAATATCTTTTGACAGATTCCGCCTTCATACTCCGTCAACAGATTCATTGTAATTCCTGAGATTAGCGCATTCCACCAAACGAACAAACTCTTCAGCTTTAATATTAGTACAGATATAGATTGATAATATGAAACTCACTTCAGACTCCTGTTGCCTTGCAATATGTCACTTTTCTTGAACTTGCGTCCTCGGAAGTTGGCGAACGACTTGGCGTCGATGCGATGGTAGATCTCCAGTTTGCGATCTTCCCTTTCTTTAGCTGCCACTTGGTTGTCTACGTCCACTAGGATTTCCTAAACAAAACCAATTTACACAACTTTGTAACATGAAATTACATCAGCGTTATGTTTTAAATATAAATAGAGTATTGACCATTTTTTCAATTGTATATTTTCTAAATTTGCTCAAGCAAGTATAGACAAGGAATGGTTGGCTTCGGGAAAATTACCACACAACCTGCAAAGACAATCGCCAAGATATTTAGCGTTCCGTTACAGTGCCGCATAGAAACCTTAGAATAAACGTATTGTTCTAAGATCAGGCATGAGAAATATATACCCTCATCTAGTATTTATCTTAACTGGCGGACGCCCGCGACTTCGTCCGCATGAAGTTTAGTTTTTCACAAATCCCTCGGGAATCAAGGACTTTTCCGGGCTCAAAAGTAGCCTGTGCTAATCCAGAGTAAAATCTATTTCCATTCCAAATTTCAGCCAAATCGGTTCAGTAGTTGCGGCGTTATATATAACTAGCAGATGCCCGCGACTTCGTCCGCGTGAAAATCGATGTACATTTTCGAACCCTTCGCCCCTTCTATTTACATTTTCGATTTTTTTATATATGAAAACTACAAAATCATAACCCCTATACAATAAAGTGCGCGTTTTTTTTTGCTTGGGTAAAATGCTCAGCCGTAACCACGGTCGGTAGTCCCATCATAAGACCCCAGCCGAAGTTTTTTGTGCTTGGGTAAAATGCCCAGCCTTAGCCACGGTCGGAGACCCTATCACAAACCACCGGCCGAAGGCCGGTGCGCAATAAAGTGCGCGGCCGAAGGCCGCGCGTTCCGTTTTTTGTGCATCGGTAAAATGCCCAGCCGTAGCCACGAACAGAGGCCATATCACAAACCCCCGGCCGAAGGCCGCGCGTTTCGTTTTTTGTGCATCGGTAAAATGCCTAGCCATAGCCACGATCAGAGGCCACATCACAAACCCCCGAACGAAGGCCGGCGTACAATAAAGTGCGCGGCCGAAGGTCGCGCGTTCCGTTTTTTGTGCGTCGGTAAAATGCCCAGCCGTAGCCACGATCAGATGCCATATCAAAACCCCCGGCCGAAGGCCGGTGTACAATAAAGTGCGCGGCCGAAGGCCGCGCGTTCCGTTTTTTGTCCATCGGTAAAATGCCCAGCCGTAGCTACGATCAGAGGCCATATCACAAACCACCGGCCGAAGGCCGGTGCACAATAAAGTGCGCCGCCGTAGCCTAGACAGATAGGAAGATAACTTTTTTCTATCTGTCCGATTTTAATGAAACAAAGCCTATATGTTGCCATGAACTTTGCTTAATCTATTTGTGAAATCCGCGTCAAAATCCGTTCAGCAGAACCAGAGAATAGCACGAACATACAGACAGAAGGACAGACAGACAGGCAGATAGACAGACAGACAGGCAAAAAAATAAAAAAATATATTTTTGTTTTCTATTGCTCATTTCTAATCGCCCTAACTTGATTTTAGTTAAATTTGGTCAAAGTACAGACACTCGATTTCTACTTTTTATTATAGTATAGATAGATAGATAGATAGATATATGCTGTCGCGACATTTTTTGTAGAAAATGATGTGTGCTGCGAGTGAATGACGCTGCTGTATTTGCAACCCCTTGGCCTTTTGAATAGCAATGACAATGCTTGAGGGAATTAGCAGACTGTTGGGAAGGCGCCATGTACACCTTGGGTTACATTATTGGAGTTTTAGGAAGGATCCCTAATGTTTTTTTAAATAAAATATAGCCTGTAGCCTTCCTCGATAAATGGGCTATCTATCACTGAAAGTATTTTTGAAATCGGACCAGTAGATCCTGAGATTAGCGCGTTCAATCAAACAAACAAACAAACAAACAAACAAACAAACAAACAAACTCTTCCGCTTTATAATATTAGTATAGATGCGGCATATAGCAAACCTCCACACAAACATCCATACAAACTTTCGCGTTTATAATATTAGTAAAATATTATAAAATTTCTTATGCCGAATCTCGTACTACCTCTTCCAAGTTACTTAACATCAGGTGAGATCGCCATCAAGGGCTAACTTATCAAAAAACAGCAATATATGTAATGACAAAGTAAAGGTTGTTGCAAACACACCTTCACTCCGCAAAGTGCTTTCTGCAACATTTCTCTCTCTCCGACGTCTTCGCCCGCAGTCTTCAGTAGCGGCTCCAACAGCAGCGGGTACTTGGTCAGCCTCTGCGCTACGAACAGCACACACTCTGGTACTCCCTGGAAGTAATAATAAGAGATTAAGAGATTTCATTACAGTTTTTGGAGTTTACTCCTTAAGATCTGTTGGCCTGAAGCTTTTGGCGGGCGCGCAAGCCGCGACCTCCTGCTCCTCGGTTGCGCACCTTTTACTTTTCAGGCGTAAGTATTGAGACGTACATAGTGTACGCTGCCGGGCAACATACACCTATTTAGACAGTTGATCTGAAAGAGTAAACCTCATTCGTGGGTCGGAGCTGACACACGCTTTTTTTTAATTTTTAAATATGCATAAAGTGGAATCAATAGAACATTTTCCCTCGAACTCCTCAAGAACAGGTCTGATTTTGGCAACTTTTTTGTTAAGTTTGTTTTTTGGTATTATTTAAAATCAGAAATCTATTGGAGCTGGGAGAGAGTGATTTATATTGTTAAAACACTATCGTTATATATTTATGTAATAAATAATCAAAAAATTCAGAAACACAAACGTATGCAGGATAAGTGAAAGAAATCTATCTATCACTTCTATCTATCACTTACTTTAAATCCGATTACTGATTTCAAAGTTTTAGAAGGATTGGATTAGAAAATTAGTGATGTTATACGTTATATTATTAAATGTCGATTACCTTTTTCCTAAGCAGCGGGTTCTGTTGGCACTTGCGTATAAACCGCGACAGTCGCGGCTCCCTCGCGCAACACTCCTTGAATACCTCCACCGCGTCTCGGTGCCTCGCGCAGAATTCACCTGTGAACGCACACAAATACAAATATTACACACAACTTCCAATGCATAGTTATACTAATTTTCTCTTATTTGCAAGATGTAACTTACAAACTTGTAGCAAAGGCATTACGTCACGTCATTCTGAGAACGCGTCGATGTCATCGCAAACGCGATCTGGATGCCGCGGTGCCAGCAGCTTACCGTAGGCGGCCTTGAGCCTGTAGTGCGCGGGCGGCGCGAACGTGTCGGCCAGGATGTCGGCGATGGTGTGCACGCGCGGCGCCGTGCGCTGGCGAGCACGCAGGCGCGCCAGCAGCGCCGCGTGCAGCGCCCACAGCTCGTCCAGCCGCGGGAACATGCGCGCCACCTGCGCCTCCGACACCACCGCCAGCCGCGCCATGCCGTCCGCGAACATCTGCAACACAATGAAAACACCTAAGAGAGTTGCGAGAGAGAAAGAGTCACCCCAGCGGGAAACCATCCAAAGAACGTCCCCTACCACGCAAACTTGCTTAAGGCGATGTGAAATACGCAACTACCGATCGGAACATTACTCTCCCAAATAACAGAAATCTACTCGTACGGTTCAGGGATTTATTTAGAGAGACTGGAAAGTCTTTCTCCTGATGTTTCTGTGGTGGTCTGTGTACCCTTTTGGATTAGGTATTATCAAGCAGTTTAAGGAGATAAAATAAAATTACCTTTTGCATGAGCCGTATCGTAAGACAATGATGTTTTTCTGTTAATATGAGTTCATATATGTGCTCCTGCCTTTTTGTTTCTCTATCTCCTATTGACCTACACAAACAAAAAATAATCATTGTAAAATAGATCAATAATTGCTGCTTTAATCCAAGTGTAACTTACATTATAAATACGAATGTTTCGGATGAATGGATGTTTATTATTGCTAGGTGTTGTATGCTTACTGTTCTCCTTCAATCCTCTTATCCTTATAGGCATAAAGTTCAAACTCACTTGGCAAGTCCCTTGGGCGCGCCGGCAGCCCACGTGTCGGGCTCTAGGGCGCCTAGACCCAGCAGCACCGCCTCATCCCCGAGCTGGTCCGATGTTATGTACACTTCTGGCCACTCGCCCGCGCCCGCGTCGTCTGATGCACTGGAATATTTTACTTCCGATTAAGTAACGAAGGAAATAATCTTTTGGAAATAGCAATAAATGCAAAGAAATTACTGTTTACCAGCATATAACATGATTTGAGCAGTACATCAGGAAGAATTCCTGTATTCTATAATATAAAAATGAATGTATGAAATGTGTTGCTAAGCGCAAATCACGAGAATGGCTGAACCGATTTGGCTAATTCTTCTTTTAGAATATTTTTTGAAGTACGACGATGGATTTTACGGAGTTTTTTTTTTGGGAATTAATAGGGGTACGGTAGGAATAGGAATAGGATAGGGATAGGGAGGGGTAGGGTGGTAGTAGGGAAGGGTAGGGCTAGAGAAGAAGCTTGAGTCAAATGAAAGCGTGACAAGTTAGTGTGACAGTAAAAATGTCTTACTTGCTCTGGTCGTGTTTGTGATCGGAGCCGTCCTTCTCATCATTATAGATATGGCTCGTGCTAAAATAAACACAAACATATTTAATAACAATTAGCATGGTGCCTTGACACAAAAAACAATGAAAATATAAATCGTCATAAACATATGTTTTCAAAGTGTGCTAAATTGCTATTTTAGTATATTGTTATTGTTTTCGATATTAAACATTACTGTTAAACTTAAATATTTAAGTACTGTGATAAAAAGGCAGGAAAATACATCATAACATTTGGTACTACGACAATAATGAATACAAAAATAAATATTTTCTGTTCATAGATTTTTTTTTATTTACCACAAAACCAATATTATAACATAATTTTATTATAAAACTGTTTTAAATTCTGTAATCACTGAATACTGGAAGGGCAACCTGTGAAATTATCAGCGAAGCCTAAATAATAAAAAGAAGCATTTGATAGAGGCCCACAATATTAAAAACAAAATACATCATGCAAATTTTGAAATACAGTACAGTGAAACCAACTAATTTATTATTGCTAATAATACAAACTTAAAATTATGTTCACAAATAAATTATAGTCAATAAAATTAACTCCTTAGTCTGTAGTTTTCTAAAACAAAATATTAAAACTGTTCAATATATGGCTATTAAATAATTAATTCATTATTTTGTCGAGGATGATAATATTATTTATATTAATTAATACATTCGCCTGCCAAATAGGATAATGGCCTCCTTGTCAAATTTTTAGAAAATGTCAGTGTTGCAACTTCAATTAATTTTAAAATTTATATTTTTTATGACCATTTCTGTAAATAAGTTAAAAAATCAAATTATACAACTCATACAAAATATTTATATCAGATGCAAGTTTAGGACAATCATATTTACACCCATGAAATATATAGACAACGTTATTTAAATAAAGGTTAACAAAATTAAAAAAAAAAACAGATTCAAACAGACGATCACGTCTACGACAACAATATAATCATCGAGAAAGTTCAAACTACCTTCAATAGACAGAAAGATACACAAGTAAGGCAAGTGGATGGCTCGAGTTACAATCTAGAAGTCTTTTCGAATGTGTGATGACCTGGTGACAAACGACTTATTGTGTTATGCGAGTCAACGTTAGAGGCACTTTGACGCAAAATTCATCGTACTCATAGGATAATCACATAATTGAGTCTTTACCCGCGTGGTACAGAGGTCAGAGGTGTGAGGTAAGATAAATGAGAGTAGCGAGAGGAGCAGTCGGCAGCCGTATTCTTTATTTATTCATTGACAGGCTCACGTGTTGTAGCCTACACTTTCCTCCCTCTATCGTCACACGCCGCTAGGGTTGCCAACCGTACTATATATATATATATATATATATATATATATATATATATAGTATTATACTATATTTCGGGTCTGCGTACTATATACTATTGAAGAAATATATAATACGCTAATAATAATACTATATTTTCAACACTGCAATCTAACAAACATATCTTTCATTTTGAAACTTTACAAACATTAGTTTTCGACCGATGTAATAGCGTATTACTTTAAAAAAAAAAACCTGAAAATGACAAAAAATCCAAAAAACAAAAAATCCAAACAAATATAGGTAGATTTATGAAAATAAACGTATTTTTTACTTATTCCGTAAAATACTATATTTTTTTCAAAAAATGTTGGCAACCCTACACGCCGCACATCTGTACTGCGCGGAAGGAGACTCAATTATGCAGATTGCGTATATTATTTCAACTAGTCAACATATTCAAACTCTGTAAATTAATCAAACGTTCCTCATAAGGATCACAAAACAGACATTTTTTATTCTTCCAAAATGAAGAAGATTCTGTTAACAGCCGTATGTATGCCTTTTTATTGAGTAGTTTTAGATAGAACGTTTTAGGTTCATCAAATTTTCCACAAGCACCTCTAACGGCTTCCCCAAAAAAAATTAAACAACAAAAACGAAACAAAACAGGACAACTGCAACCTCTCAGAACAACAAGTCGAGATGACGAAGAGAAAGAACGAGACGATGGTACGTGCGATGGGAGTTTTAGAAAGAGGTGGCGCTATTTTAACGGATTTTTATCGCGGTTTCACTTATCAAAACATACAGATGTGGGAATGAACTAGTTACATTTTTCTCTTTATTTCTCTAATTCACAATGTATTAATTGAAAAACTACAATGAAAAACAAATATCATAAATCTCTAGTTTAAAACAAGTATTATAAAATTAAGATTTACTTTAGTAATTCAATTAATTTTCCATTAGTATTTTTCAAGCAAGTCATCATATTGGATTATTGAATTTAGAATGACGTCAGCAACAATGCACGATTATTGTCATCCAAATTAAACGTGTTTGCAACAATTTACTAGTTTTGGGGTGATCTATTCAGTAGCAAAGTTAAATGAAAGACACAGCGAAATTTTGCATTTCAACTTGATGTAAAATCTATATATTTTAACTGTTCATAAAAAGTTTTTCTTTATCTAGCCAATCTATAACATTCCAATTATATATAGATATAAAAATATATATAATTGGAATGTTATATATTGACTAGATAAAGGACCTGTTCTTGTTGATAATAAAATGTGTATTTAAACGTGTGTGCACAAATGTAACACTAATTTTAGCTGTAATTGGTAGTTCTATTACAGTCTGAAACGCACTTAAACATTACCTACTTTTCCGTAGTGTTTGACAGCGGAAAGTATTTTTTTTAAGTGCCGCGATGAAAATACGCTAAAACAGTCGCGCACAATGTACGTGGGTTGATGCTCGCACTTACTGCACGCCGAGCTTGGTCGCCACGCGTCGCCACGGGGAGTAACAGCCGGTCGACTGCTTCTTGCTACACCAACACCAATTCGTATACATGGACGTTTAGCCCCAATGTTTTTTTTGTGAACTGACTGAGGTGTCTTTTATTGGAATGTGGTTGGTCAAATTCTGAATTTGGATTTAAGAAGTCTTTCAAATTCTTTGATTTTTGAGCTGTGACTTTCAGCTTCAAAAGAAAGACTAAGTTTTATATGCCAACGATGGAAGAGCCAATACATTAATTTATTTATTGTCTTTTGTATTTTTTATCTTTCTCAAATCTCTTTGCAAATCTTTGTAAAATATTGCTACGATACACATCTTAATAAAAACATTTATATATGGTTTCAATGCCCCAAACAGATATTTAGATATTTTGTATATAATATACGAACCTATTTATATTATACGAACTTTATAAGATATCCTTGACTTGATATCATGTTTCATTGTGATAACATAATAAGAGTTTTTTTTAATATTGTACTAGATACCATTTGAATATTGAAATTAATGTTGAAATATTAATGTTTTGTTTATGGACTAAATTTTATATTTCAGAGAATTTGAATAATAATGTTAAATGTATATGACACCTCAATCCATTCACATCGCCAAATTTTGTTTCACTCATAAGAAGACATTACCAAAACCCCAAAACCAACCAAACTATAGAGACAGCACACACAAGAACTGAAAAAGATGAACTGAACCGAGCGAAATTAAAACAATGAAAACAAAATGTAATAAAGAACCAACTAGCAATAATACAAAGCAAACATTGTAACAGCGTGGAAGGAGATAAGTGTTAAACACTATCAAGTGGTATTACAAAAAAATCAGTGTTTCATACTTGTGTATCTTCTTATAATCAAATCTTAAATAAAAAAACGTAAAATCACACGAAAAGTTGGGCCACGTACGCAATATTTGGCATGTCTGCAACCTTTTGTCTCAGTAGTACGAATCCCATATGTTTATTGCACGCAAATAAATTTTAAATGCATTAAGGCGGGTTCAGACTTGTGTAATGTAATGTAATGTATCGCGAAATTTAACGCGAATTCTGAATTACTGCATTGCGAGTTCTTATTTGCCACTGATATGCTCTTTTTATGCATTTACTTCCGTGAAACAGTCATGTTTGTGTCTATTATTTTTTTGATGGGCAATAAATGAAGTGACCAAAATACAATTTCCAATTTCCAACTTTTGCGGAATTATTCCAAAAAAAGCATTTATTTAGTTATTACTAGCAAAAAAGTAGCACCAAATCCTCTACTTGAGCTATTAACTTTCCGGTTTATACGGGAACACAATTATTGTAACAGTACCATAAACACTATATTTTTTAAAAATTATATTGCATTACACAAGTGTGTACCCGCCTTTATACAGCGGAAAATGACATCTTCTTAGCCTCGCTTGATCGCCCATACCTTTGCAATGAAAAAACAAGCAGCAAAATATATGCCACACAAATTATTCGCAAAATGCTGTATTGAAAAAAAACTTTTTAAGTTATTTTTATATGATATGCATTTAATTCATAGATTAATATGTAGAGTTTAATTTTATAATAATCACAGATAGCAAATCTCTCACCTATTTGAATTTTGAGATTGACCGGACACAGAACTCCTTTTGCTGCTTTTACCGCTGGCACTGAGTGACTTTCCCACTGAAGTCTGTGGAAAATAAATTGATCATTTCACTGTATTGTATGTATTAGTTATTACATTTTGACCCACTATAATGAAGGTAGCCTAAAGACAACAGTGCGTGTTGCCAGTGATGACCTATGGTTCCGAGACTTGGTCTCTAACTATGGGCCTCATAAGAAGGCTCAGAGTCACACAGCGGGCGATGGAACGAGATATGCTCGAAGTATCTCTGCGTGATTGAATCAGAAACGAGGAGATCCGCAGAAGAACCAATGTCACCGACATAGCTCAACGAGTCGCGAAGCTGAAGTGGCAATGGGCGGACACTTAGTTCGAAGAGCCGATGGACGTTGGGGTCCACTAGTAAGCGGAGTGTTGGTCGACCCCCCACCAGGTGGACTCACGACATTAAGCGAGTGGCAGCGATTCGCTGGATATAGGCGGCTCAAGATCATGATGTTTGGAAGTCCCTACAAAGGCCTATGTCCTGCAGTGGACGTCCGTCGATACGATGATGATGATGATGAATGAAAGTAGCATTAAACTATGGATATATCACACTGATATTACAAAGGCGAGAGTATTAAAAATAAAGGTCGCTTAACGTCATAACTACAGAATCGCTTCGTGTAGCACTAAGCGTTGTGTTTATATAAAAGGCAAAAGTTACTTTCTGATCTATCAACACATAGCTCAAATCACAGAATGAATTGCGCTGAAATTTGGCACACAGTTATTATGACGTGGGCATTCGCCAATAAACTATTTTCCGAAATTCATCTCCAAACGCGACTTCACGCGTCAGTTAAAAACCTTGAATACAGAAAAGGTCGCGAGCTTCAGCTAGTTATATTACATACCTTGGAAGATTTAGGTTTATTGCATTCCACTATGTAATCTTTGCACACGTTTTGATGCACGGTCATGGTACAATCTGGAAGGGACAAAATCACATAAACATTACTTACGGGACTTTCAACGTATTTTATAACATATTAGACTGTCGATATTACTTTACTACTAAGTAAAAACATAAAATGACGAAACTAAAATGAAGTAAATGCATAATATAAGCTAGTAATGCAGTATAAAAATAACAACTCTTTGAGATGTTATGCATGGAGCTAATATTCAAGATAAGCATGTGGTACAATAAAGTAAAACCACGCGACTTGTCCTGTACATGACGTCACTATACTCAGCTGCATATACTCACTGTCACAATACAAGGCGGGTTTGTCGGCCAGTTCCCGCGCGCACCAGCCGCAGTGCGCGCCCGTCACCGCCGTCTTCCACGCGTGCGCTGCCTTGCGCGACTTGTCCTGTACATGACGTCACTACACTCAGCTACATATACTCACTGTCACAATACAAGGCGGGTTTGTCGGCCAGTTCCCGCGCGCACCAGTCGCAGTGCGCGCCCGTCACCGCCGTCTGCCACGCGTGCGCTGCCTTGCGCGACTTGTCCTGTACATGACGTCACTACACTCAGCTACATATACTCACTGTCACAATACAAGGCGGGTTTGTCGGCCAGTTCCCGCGCGCACCAGTCGCAGTGCGCGCCCGTCACCGCCGTCTGCCACGCGTGCGCTGCCTTGCGCGACTTGTCCTGTACATGACGTCACTACACTCAGCTACATATACTCACTGTCACAATACAAGGCGGGTTTGTCGGCCAGTTCCCGCGCGCACCAGTCGCAGTGCGCGCCCGTCACCGCCGTCTGCCACGCGTGCGCTGCCTTGCGCGACTTGTCCTGTACATGACGTCACTACACTCAGCTACATATACTCACTGTCACAATACAAGGCGGGTTTGTCGGCCAGTTCCCGCGCGCACCAGTCGCAGTGCGCGCCCGTCACCGCCGTCTGCCACGCGTGCGCTGCCTTGCGCGACTTGTCCTGTACATGACGTCACTACACTCAGCTGCATATACTCACTGTCACAATACAAGGCGGGTTTGTCGGCCAGTTCCCGCGCGCACCAGCCGCAGTGCGCGCCCGTCACCGCCGTCTTCCACGCGTGCGCTGCCTTGCGCGACTTGTCCTGTACATGACGTCACTACACTCAGCTACATATACTCACTGTCACAATACAAGGCGGGTTTGTCGGCCAGTTCCCGCGCGCACCAGTCGCAGTGCGCGCCTGTCACCGCCGTCTGCCACGCGTGCGCTGCCTTGCGCGACTTGTCCTGTACATGACGTCACTACACTCAGCTACATATACTCACTGTCACAATACAAGGCGGGTTTGTCGGCCAGTTCCCGCGCGCACCAGTCGCAGTGCGCGCCCGTCACCGCCGTCTGCCACGCGTGCGCTGCCTTGCGCGACTTGTCCTGTACATGACGTCACTACACTCAGCTACATATACTCACTGTCACAATACAAGGCGGGTTTGTCGGCCAGTTCCCGCGCGCACCAGTCGCAGTGCGCGCCCGTCACCGCCGCCTGCCACGCGTGCGCCGCCTTGCGCGACTTGTCCTGTACATGACGTTAATGACATGTTAAGCAAATATTTACGATTATTTTTCATAGTAATTATCTACTTAATTACATATTTCATTAGTGTATTGCGAAACGGTTGCATATTAGAGATTTTTAAAGTCGAGTTTTGTTTATAAAACAATCGAAATAAGTTTTGTGTGTTAATCAAAGGAGAGTTACAGAAGTATAGTCAAGACTTTCTACTTTTGAAAGAAAACAATTACATAAATATTATTTATTAACTTATTCACGATTTTAAATAACTTAAAGCGCTTGCTAACGTAGTCGTACTATATTAGTATAAATGTCACCATTAAATTATAAAATACGTCAGTTTATAATCTCACTCGCGATATTGTAATCTGTCGATATATTGTGAACTGAACATACTGATTACAATTTAACGTATTATTTTTCGGTATGTTATAATCTATCGAAGTGAAACCGTTAAACCGTTACAAAAATATTACAGGGGCATAATAAAAATAGTAAAAAATTACAATGGACAAATCGAAGAAAATAGAAAAAGAAAGAAAATCGGAGGGGTGGTCAGTGCGTTTTTTAATTTTTTTAATTGAAACACTTCATTATAAAACACCTTCATTAGTAAAATGTTGTTATTGTAAATTATAAGTATAATTTTGTCAAATCTAAGGTTAGGTTAGAATATAAAAATTGAGGTGCCCATTTAGGTCATTCTTAGGGTATGATAAATAATGAATAAATACGTGATGTCACAATTCTTGAAGTATTTTATTTGACTGACATGTGTGTTTCATTCCTAACTCTATGGACACAGAACCGTCTGCTGTAAGGCCGACCAATCAAGGGCAGTTCGGACAGTTGACGTTTTAAAATTGCAATGTAACGGTTTCACTTCGATAGATATATACCGAAAAATAACACTTTAAATTGTAATCAGTCTGTTCAGTTCACAATATATCGACAGACTACAATATAAACAAAGTGAAAGCGTACCTTTTTCTTTCTGAAGAACAAGCTGCCTCTTTTCCTTCGTTTCTCTGCGTGGTGTTCGTACGCGGCTCTGTCCACAAACAAACATACTCAATTACCTTACAGACTATTTTACTTACACTGCTGTCAAAATCTCACACCACATGCAAAAACGGTAAAACAAAAAACGCTCAAACAGACAATAAGCAAAGCAATGTGCTTATAATAAAATATTAACATGCAAAAAATATAATATTATTCCAATTGAGCTTTTACTTATTTATATATTATTAAATTTAAACAGGAACTTTTACATTATACCTGTATATTTTGGGCATGTCTTTAACAACAAAGAACTTGTACACTCACCTTGAAGACTGAAAAGTAACTGTATTGTAACCATAAACTTCAATATACTATAAACCAGATGAATGTTTTGATAAGAATCTTGGGACATTTATCAAATATTAAAGAGAAAAAATAAAAGCTACTTTTCAGTATATATTTAGACATTTGAAATTGAAATTAATCAAATCTCCGACCATTCGTGTACAAGCTAACGAGTAACAGAGCGAGACGTACAAAATGTAAATTAATCACTATTGCTCTGTTATTGCAAAATAGACTGTATTACAATTGATATAATAGCGATTTACAATAATTTGTAAGTAACATTAACTTGTTATAAAGCGACATGATCTTCAACTGCCACCTCAAAGCTCAAAAAGTGACTGAGAACAAAAATTATATGACATACTTTAGCCTTATCACACTTACTTATAACATTTCGTCTGAAATTCCTTTTATCCTTGATGTCATTGCAAAATGCACCTTAATTATATATCAAATAAAGTCGACTTAACATTTTACGCTGACCTTGTCTCCTCATTGTTACCATTTTCCTTGGTGGTATTGCAAAATGCACCTTAATTATATCGCGATAAGGTCGACTTACTGTTCCAAGAACGCCAAGCGATGCAACCCGAGGTGTTCCTGGTGCGTATTGTTCCGTCTGCCGATACCCTGTGCGGCGGCGCCCGCGCTCGCGGCCGACGCGTCCTCGTCACTTTCCGTCTCGCTCGCACCACCCGTGGATAAGCTAACACCGAGCGGGACGTACAATATGTGCGTGCGAGTATACATTTTGAATTGGTACAACTTTCAAAATGAATACGATTTAAGTGCTCAGACCAATTATAGGAGGACCAGTATTGCACCCGAATTCACGAACAACCAAGGAAAACGAGCTTAGATTTGGTATATATCTTAAACTAAACTAGAAGATTTTGGCCGTTTTTTACATCATTCAACTGCACAAAAAGGTAAATTTTTACGGAGCTCTGTAACCGCCGAACACGATTACAACAGTGAAACATCTATAATAAAGAGACAGTTTTTATAATCGCAACAGATCTTTGATTATATATTTTGACAGAAAAGTAACGTCTAGCGAGGCAGGTCTTATCCGATAATTGGTCTGAGTTTAAGTGTTAAAATTTATATTTTTAATTGACTTTAAATTAATACCTCACTTTTAGTTTATTATAGTGCTTCTGTGCGTGCAGTCAAAGTAAGTTTACACATAATAAAAATTGTTTGTATGTGTTACTAGTTTAAACAAAAATCCCAAGGGCACGTTTATCAAAACCAAATCATCAATACAAATATGATGAAATTATCATAAAAGTATCTGTAGTTACACAGATTTTAATATGGGTTAAGGTGCTGAGATTAAGCTTGTTTAACCCTTACTCCTAAATTGCTTTAAAACTTATAATTTAGACGATATTTATTGTCATGAAAAAAGTCCATTAACCAAGTTAAGTGATTACTCTGACTGCACGCTGCACGAAGTGCTTGTCTCGTATAAGCTAAGCAAAACTGTGCAAAAACAAAATACACTGACTATTGAACATGCACATAGTTTTAATAAATTTAATAAAAAACACCATGCACAGATATAATCTGAATTATTGAAACTGTCATAATCATCAATGAGATTTGTTGATAATTTTAATGAGGTTTGTTGATATATTATACAGTTTGCCTATGTTTTACTGAAAGTTAGTAGTTTTAATCTAAAAAGATTCCTTCTTAACTTAAATAAATTTTGAATTTTGAAAAGTTCACAGTTTAAAGATAGAATGTTCAAAAAGGTTATAGTAATAATAGAAAGGTAGAATGTTGAAAATATTCAAAGGGAAGGGAGGAATGTTGAAAATGTAGATATAGTTAATATCTTTTGAGTAACATTTAAAAAAATACAATACATGATTTTAAGTAAATTAGGTATGAAATGACATTCGTTTTTTACATTAATTTTTAATTTGTTTCCACACAGCGTTAGACTTTAGTAATAGTTAATGTTAATGTAGTATGTTGTAAATGTTCAAGATCACAATTAAAGGTAGTAAGTTGAAAATGTTCAAGTTCACAATTAAAGGTAGGATGTACAAAATGTTCAAGGTAGAATATTAGAAAGTGTTCAAGTTACAATATTGAAAATGTTCAAAGTATAAAATTGAAAATGTTTAAGGTAGAATATTGAAAATATTCAAGGTAGAATATTGAAAATGTTCAAGTTAGAATATTGGAAATGTTCAAGGTAGAATATTGAAAATGTTCAAGGTAGAATACTGGAAATGTTCAAGTTACAATATTGAAAATGTTCAAGGTAGAATATTGAAAATGTTCAAGGTAGAATATTGAAAATGTTCAAGTTAGATTAGGAAAATGTTCAAGGTAGTATATAGTAAGTGTGCAAGTGGCAGTAGGTGGGGGTGAGGCGGTGTACTCACGCGTTGGCGGCGGGCGGCGGCTGCGCGGGGTGCACGGCGGCCACGATGCTGGGCGTGGAGACGGACTTCTGCAGCGGCAGGCGCGGCAGCAGGCGGGCCGCGCCGCTGCCGCTGGCGGGCTCGCCGGCCGCCGCGCGCAGCGCCGCCGTCACCTTCTCGAAGTCCTTCTGTACATCGATAATTAATACCACAGTACTGCAAGAGTTATCGGAGATAAAAGACTTAGGAGTCACTATTGATAGTAAGTTAACATTTAAATCTCATATAAATAATATTGTTCAGAGAGGTGCACAGCTTTTGGGATTTTTGAAACGCAACACAAAGGGGTTCTCTCGTAAGACCAAAATTATTCTATACAATGCCTTGGTGAGATGTTGTCTTGAGTTTGCTAGTGTGATTTGGAATCCAATCTATAGTATACATTCTCAACGAATTGAAAATATACAACGAGCATTTACTAGACATCTTGCCTTTATATCAAGCGGTATGTCGCATAGGATGCCTTACCACCAGCGTCTAGCACAGTTTAAAATGTTACCGCTGCGAAGAAGACGTGAAATGCTTGATTTATGCTTTCTTCACAAATTAATAAATAATAAAATCAAGTGTGGTAACTTACTGGAAAGGATATTTTTTTCAGTCCCGCGTAGATATCCACACTACCGTACTACGAAAGTATTTCATGTTCCTTTTATAAGGACTAACCTTGGTATGCAGGCCCCTATCAGACGAATTTGTGCCAAATATAATGAAATATCCAAAATCATACCAGGTATTGACATTTTTCACAACTCCTTCAAAGTTTTTAAAAACAAGGTACACGACCATTTTGTACTTAATAATAATAATAATTAATTAAATAAATTGTCTTAGATTTAGTTTATTACTTTTCTTCTCTTTCTATTTGTTATAAATAATTTAGAATAAGTTTAAATATATTGTCAACTTTAATTTAATTTTGTATGTAATTTTACCTAGTAATCTAATTTAATAATTGTATTCAATGAATTTGTTTTCCTTTTATGCTAATGTTTTATAATAGTATACTTTTTTTTATTAACTTTGACATAATATAATATTATTATAAGCTTGACATATAATTATTATGAAAGTGTTGACATGAAATTATATAAAATGTTATGTGCGCCTAGCGTTAGTATACATATCAGATTTTTTGTGGCATATTGTATTGTTTTTAATGGTTTATATGTGTATTGTTGGCGTGCTTTAAATAAATAAATAAAATAAATAGATACATCGATACATAGAAATTAAATTGAAGTGGCTGTGTGCATGTTTGTGTGTGTGTGTGCAAATGTGTTAAGTATTGCTCGGTAGCATTTCACATTTTTTTTAATTCTTTACAAGTTAGCCCTTGACTACAATCTCACCTGATGGTATGTGATGATGCAATCTAAGATGGATGCGGGCTAACTTGTTAGAAGAAGGATGGAAATCTACACCCCTTTCGGTTTCTACACGACATCATGCCGGAACGCTAAATCGCTTGGCGGTACGTCTTTGTCGGTAGAGCGGTAACTAGCCTAGGCCACACCTGGACCAATTAGGAAAAACTCAATCAGCCCAGCCGGGGATCGAACCCAGGACCTCCGTCTTGTAAATCAACCGCGCATGCCACTGCGCCACGGAGGCCGTCATAATTCTAGGGTTATGGAGTTCAGCTCCCATAAATGGACTTGTCAACACCTTGAAGTTATGTGAAATACTCCGCAACATCATGTTTATTTAACCGATACTAAAACAATCAAGTTTTTGAAGTAAAACTCACTGTTTCAATATAACTTACAGCGAAATCATTGTCGTTGAGCGAATGCGTCGAGTGCCGCACCGGGCGCGGCGCCTCCCCCTCCGACTCCATGGACGACAGCGACGCGCTGTGGCCGTTCAGCGCACTGAAATATTTCATATTGAAACTTTTAATAGTTTGTCTTCTTAACATAAAGACAAACATAATCATAATAATACCAACAATCTATACTACAGCCTTTCTTGATGAGTACTGTTTACCAACAAATAAATTAGAAATGAAGGTAGAAAATGCATGTCATTTCATAACTTATTTATTTTAAAGTATGTATGGTTTTCTTTATAAAATGTTACATAAAATTTATTAACCATATCTAATTGTTCTAAGCTTATTAATCAAATTTATTTTCATTAATTTAAGAACAATTTAATTATAATGATTATTAGGTGTGAAATGACTAGTGATTTGTACCCTCATTTTTAATTTGTTTGTTGGTAAACAGTACTCATCAAGAAAGGCTGTAGTATAAGTAATAGTTCGAAGAGCCAATGGACGTTGGCATCCCAAGTAGCTGGAATTGCGACCCCGCACTAGAAAACGCAGTGTTGATCGACCCTTCACCAGGGGAGCTGACGAAATCAAGCGAGTCGCAGGGATTCGCTGGATGCAGGCGGCTTAGGATCGTGATGTTTGGAAGTCCCTACAAAAGGCCTTTGTCCTGCAGTGGACGTCCGTCGGCTGATATGTTGATGTTGCATCTAACTGTTAACTACAGACCTTATAAGGCTCAGAGTCAGTCAGTGTATGTTGGAATGAGCTATTGAATCACAAAATAATGAGGAGTTTCACAAACCGTGCAGTAATGAAAACATGCGGATTACAGAAGCCCCTGAATGCAGTTTGGCTCAAAACCGTGGTATTTGCAAGTCATTAAAAAGTTATTCAGGAGAGGACATAGGCCATCGGGCGTCCATTGGCTAATTATGATTATGGATGTATAATGTTAAAGCCGTGATAGACCAGTGGTTATGACCTCTGTGTGGGTTCGAATCCGGTCCAGGGCATGCACCTCTAACTTTTTAGTTGTGTGCATTTTAAGAAATTAAATATCACGTGTCTCAAACGGTGAAGGAAACCTGTATACCTACCAGAGAATTTTCTTAATACTCTACGTGTGTGAAGTCTGCCAATCCGCATTGGGCCAGCGTGGTGGACCATAGGCCTAACCCCTCTCATTTTGAGAGAAGACTCGAGCTTAGCAGTAAGCCGAATATGCGTTGATAACGAATGATTTCTGTAGTATTAGTTATTAGTTATTAGTTCACCTGCGTTGTCGCTGCGCGTCGTGCAGGCGCGCGGTGGGCTCCAGGGCGGCCCACGAGCTCCGCCTGCCTTCGTCCCGGCGGTCCCATAGTCCCCACTGCCGGGATTCACCTGAAACATACATTCAATTGATGCAGAACAGTATAGTCTTTAATTATTAATCTATTGGAATATTATATGAATTTTGCAAACCCACACTCAGGTGACACTTCAACCTCCTTAGAGTTCCGATATTAAAACGGGTATCCAAAGCTGCTCTAATAGGATGGTACCTATGGCTAGGCAGGGAGAACAAGACGGAGAAGGGGACTGTTAATTGATTGTCAAGGAATTCCTTAACCCTACATCCATTGGTCACTTTGTCTGGACTTTGCTCGGAGTTTTTCTCTCTGCCACGCGATAGACTCGGCACCCGCATGGTGAAGATATTCGTCTCACGTTTTGTCTAAAGAAGACCACGCTATTTGGACACAAATAAACATAACATCAGTCTGCCATCTATTTTGGTTGAACAAGTTGAATGATTGAGACCTTCAAGGAAGCAAGTCCATTTTTAGGGTTCCGAATTTTCGAGTACAAACACGGAACCCTTATAGAATCACTTGTGTATATGTCCATCGCAGTAATTTTTTTCTATTAAATTAAGCGACATAATTACTATTCGGTCAAACAATAATTATAAATACTTAAGACTTGTTTTATTAATTTGGTTGGGATTTCAATATTGTTCAGGAGTTAGGATAGGATGTACTGAGTGAGGATCAATCCAGAAGTGCCCAGAAGTGTTATCCAAATGTATCCCCGAGCTACCAATCTGTTCAAGTTCAGGAAAAATTCTGGGGACAAGGAACATTTTGGTTGGTGTACAGTAACAAAGAATAATAATTTCTCGTAGAGGATATTGTCAGAAGAAAACTAAAAATTCAACGAGTTTTCAGCAAAGATCAAAGGCCTGACAGAACTGGAGACCTGGCTGGGGATGTGTAGTAACTGCACTTACCGCTGCCTTTCCGACTTTGCGGATAGAAGTCCAAGTGTGTGGGCGAGGAACACTCCTGTTCCACCACGCCATCTTTGCACAGTGACGGACACGATGTGCTGAGACGACTTGTGCCTGTTGCCTGGAAACAATATCATCATCATTGATTGCGTACGCGAGAATCAAACTTCGGACGCTTTTGATCTTCGTAATTATTAGTGTCTGTTATCAAAATACCTCAAAGCGCGGCGGAAAATAAATTACGATGTTTTCTTAACTCGCAAGAGTTTCGAATTTACCTCTATTCCTTTCTGTCTAATGCGATACTAGAAAACGAGAATGAAAGAGGTAATGGAGATATAAAAAACCTCGTTACGGAATAGCACTTGCAGGTGAGTCACCCCGGCCAGAAGCCCCATATTATTGCAGATATCCGAGCGACAGCGTAGCGATGTTCAGCCTTGGACATCGCTCCTCCTGTCCTGATGAATGAGCCCCAAGGTGTTGCCGGAGGGACTTGGCCGATACAACATCATCATTTTAGTTGAGGCTTTTTGATGCGCTGTCGTCCAGCACGCCTGGACTGTGGGGCGTTACGTTTATTGTAATAGTTGAGTGTGTAGTGTACCAGCAGTGGTAGAGGCGCGGCTCGCATGCGCTGCACGGCCGCGTGTAGGCGACGCAGCTGCTGCAGGCTGTCGTCGAGCACGCCTGGACTGTGCGGCGTTACGCTTATGGTGGGCACCTGTAACACAAAGACAAAGCATACTTGCTCGATCAAGTTACCTCAGGAACGATATCGAATTATTATCAAACAAAACATTACAATATGCAAGGGTCACGTAGAAAAGGCAGGTGTGGTAGGAGTAACGTACGTAGACGACAATTTTACGTGATTTAACGTCATTAGAAAACATCAATGAATGCGTCAGAAGAAGAACGCTAAGACCCATCGTGCCTCTCTATTGATTGTACCGGTCTCGCAGACTCAGTTCAAGCGGAAAGTGACAATGAGACAGACTTTTTCGTGCGTGCAGCCTGCGCTCATCGATTTATAGGACGTTGTCACATCAATAAAGGCATAAGTAAGAAAAGTACCCATTAATATAGTGGGTTGGCGACCATACCTGCGCCCTGGCGGCGGCCATTGTGACAGGTGTGGCGGCCACGTGCTCCGTCACTTCGTCCTCGCTGCTGTCCGACCGCGAGTCCGAGCTGCCGCCACCTTCGTCTGCAAATAATAAATATCCATGTTTATCCAGTAGTCCGTATCCATATCAGTGAATGACCTTATGTCATAAAACTTCCACCAATATGTTAAAAAGCTTTCTCTTCGTCATTGGATTAAAAGTCGGATACGCAAGGCGCTAATCTTCGAGACGGCGGGGTTTGTGAGGAGGTTACTCAAGCCTAAAGGCAGAGTGGACACAGAGGACACAATATTCCACTGTGTACTGTGTAGTAAGGATAGAGAAGAATATTGTGCGCGTGTGATATTTCGAAAGGAAACTACGCACCAAAATGTTGGAAACAGCAAATAACTGGAAGACTGAGAGCAGGGAAAGACAGAGAAATGGAGAAAGACAGACAAGAAACAGACAAAATATTGATCGTGTTAGGCTGAGGCGGACAATAGGGTGACAGGATGGGATTTATAGAAGGCGTCCTAGGCGTCTGATATCAGATCCGACACTATTCTTATAAGACAGAGATAAACACACACAATTTCGTAGATAAATTTATTAGGGTGCAACTGTAATGCTAATGTTACTGTAGTTTTAATTTCCATCGACTTAAAGTCCATTTTACTAAGAATGTACGCAGATGGAAAATACCAATAAATCCATCGTTTCCAATCGCATGCAAAGCTCAAAGCTATCTGACGCTATCGTACGGAAGAGCTGTGGCACCGGGAACGGATATTATCTCCACTCGCCCGTAATATCGGCGGCGAACATTTGAAATCGAACGTACAAAGCTCCTAACGCTATACGAGTTGTTGTTCAGTCACAGATTAATGATATTTTATAACACATTTGCTTGTTAAGTATCTCTTATTTCACCAATTTCAATATTGTAATGTATCCGATTACGCACATGTGCCGTAATGTAATATATAATGCACATGTACCGTTATGTTATATAAAAACTTTTTTTATCCGTCTAAAATCGAACAGTACTTTAATCTTAGCAAAGAGTATTTATGTCAGAAAAGTGCTCAACATTTTGTGAATTACTATTATTATTATATTACGGCACATGTCCGTAACGAGATACATTACGATATTGAAATTGGTGAAATAAGCGATACTTTACGAGCAAATGTGTTATCAAGATAAAAAATCGGCAGTGATCAGAGATAGAGAAATTAGTAATGTAAAAATTTCAAACTTATAAAATGTCATTAAGAAATGATCTACTTTATATCAATGGGATATGTCATTCCCATACATTTTTTCGTAGCAGTAGCGTTCGTAGAAACGTGTAGAACCAAAGAGAATCGATATTATGTAATATGGCTACAGCTCGGTCGCTAATTAAAGCAACAAACTGATAACGCGTCAATCTCGACCTCGTAATTGACCTCAACGAGTCTATAATCCACTTATCGTAAGAAAGCTTAGCGAAATTGATGCGGCAAATTATTATTATTTGTTGAGGAATATCGGGCGGTTCGCGGATAAGTATTATAAAATCTAACTAAATAGATAAGGAGCCGCAGTGGAAGTTTAGGGGTTTTTTTATTTTAAAGACCTCTGTGGCACATCGTCGTGATGTGGGTCTCAACAGAGAGTTATTTTGGGCTCGGGTTGGTTTAGGATTTTATATTTTAGGACCTCCGGGTGATAGACACGGGGAATCTGTCACCCACGGATAAGTCCTCGAGTTGTTAACTCTTTCAGTAATCCCTAAGCGATCTCAATAACAAAACAGAATACCGTTTTAGTCGGTTGAAGTCCGACATAACCTTCTTGCCTCCCCGATCCATGAGGATTTCCCCACGTTAAAAAAAAGGATTTTATATTTTATACATAGTCTCAGATCTGGTCTGGTGGTAAAATTAGATTGTCACTCTTAGACGAGCACTAGAGGAGTAGTGCAACGGAGGCACCGGCGAGTTCCCGGAGCCTACCAAAATGCGCTGAAGGTATCCAAGCCCCACATAATACACGGATAGACGCTGTGCTTAGCCCTTTGGTTCTTTAAATAACGACGACAAGCATAAAGCCTAAAATTATTTGGAAGACAAAAGGTTCTGAGCATTCCTTAAAAATCGTAATCAGTAATCATTCGTGTCGAATTAATAGTTAGCACACATAAATCGCGGACGCACGAGTCAAAAACCAAACCTCTCATTTTGAAAAGAAAAACATGTCATATTTTACGTAGGGCAAACAGTAGTGGTATAATGCAAGCATAATTACGCTATCTACCACATGGCATTAAGCGCATAAGCCAGCTTTCATAACCGTGCTATATACATTGTACATATTTGTAAACCGCCAGCTTTTAGAGCATAAAAGCGAGCCAGATTTACATTGTGCTCAGCCTTTCGACAAACGGATCCCAATGAACAAACGCCGCGCCGGCAGCTTTGTGTTTATGCTATCAGTTTTGACAAGGGTTCAAAGGATCTAGTGTTCATGTAGATAGGGCTGTTCAAATGCATCCTCTCCCCTTATCTAGGTCATTTTCCGTTTGTTTTGTACTGCCTACGCAATCGGATTTAGAAGTTCGTAGTTTTTCTTTTTTTATTGTGTAATAGCGGACGCCCCGCGTTTTCACTCGCTTAGTTTCTGTGGGAAAACGGGGATAAAATACAGCATATATGACACTCACAAATTATGTGTCTTTCTATTATGGAGATAGAATTTGCAAAATCGGTTCAGTAGATACAGAGATTACGCCAACAACCTCACAAACTGTTTACGAGTACATGTTAGTACAGTTTCCTTGACTACAATCTCACCTGCGGGCTAACTTGTTAAGAAAAACCACACCCCTTTCGGTTTCTACACGATATTGTTCCAGAACGCTAAATCGCTTGGCGATACGTCTACGTACATTTTTTGTTAGGCTCCTTCACAAGACACAAAACACTTAAGCCTACGGCGTCTTTAATAGTTTGAGAGCTTGTGCTAGAACTTCCTCTTTTTGTATAAACTGAAAGTATTTCAATCCATGCTCCTACCGTAGATAAGAAGAATAAGAAATACTTTTTAAGTAAAAAACATTAAAAATTAATAATTTTAATTATCATGCAAATGCGACCTTAATGCTATAAGCAATCTTATCTTACCAGGCAACCCTTGAAGAGAAGACTTGCGAAGAAAGAGCGGAAAGGTGCAATTGAATAATTAAACAACCATAGAGTGGTTAGTTTGGGCTTCTCCTCAAAGGAGGTGAGGCCTCAAACGACCAAATAATTAATCCGAATAAAGTGTAATTATTTTATATCATCCCCGGCACATGAGAAACCATATCCCTACTCATCAATCAGTTAACTTCATGGCAACTCTTCAAAAAACACTGTTAAAGACAAAACTTTAAGCATCTTTAGCTCCGGGTTGTAAAAACCAACGCACGTTTTATCCCTAAAGGTCAAAAGATAAATATTTAGTAAGTACGCCCCCAAAATCGTTTATGAACGTACCATTTACATGAGTATAAGTACTTATAATATATGTATTTACACTTAATATTATTAAGAGGTAAAATTTGTAGTATTGTAGTAATCTCTGGATTAACTGAACCGATTTTGAAAATTCTTGTACCACAAGAAAGCCACGTTGTTTGTGAGTGTCATAGGCAATATTTTATGACCGTATTCTTAAGAGAACAAGAACTACGCTGGTGAGACCGCAGGGCGTCTAATGTATAATATGACGTTTAGTATACTAGGATATGTAGTATTCTGTCCGTGCAAAGCTCTTTGTATGTGTTCACCAATAAGGGCAGCGAATATAGTATCGATTGCATCAGAGCTTCCGGCTGTATTTCATACATTGTAATATACGTAAAATCTAATGCGATAGAGGATGTCCTAGTTTAGTATGAAGTAGGGTGTTTGTTTAACGACAAAACCGACCGAAAGAGGAGGTAGGTGATTCTCAATCAAATTATTTTAGTTTTTTTGTATGATTACTACTACGAGGTCTGGACGTTATACTCTGAAGACTAAGGGATCTTAATCTTCAGTATCTGATGATAGGATTATAAAGAAAACGAGGCACCTGTAATTTAGTGCATTTGAAGTCGCTATTTATATCTAAAACAATATACATGATGTTCAGGAGTATTATTCTTTACCGAAAATTATTTAAAAATGTTCAAGGAACAATTAATATTTTCGGTGAATAATATTTCTTTTGTAAATGGATCTTAAAACGCATCCTTATAATTAAGACGTAGCCAAGTATTTTAAAATGCAGAGATAGATAAAGGCTTTGTATGAAAACATAAAAAGATTTAATTTTTTAGTTAAATTAAAACAATATTAGTTATGCAGTTCAGCTCCTATAAATGGACTCATCAACACTTTGAAGTTATGGGAAATACTCCCGAGCACCCTGTGTATATCATATTTCGAGTGTTATTGAATAGTTTTGTTAATATTTGTTTGTCGCATAAATCACCAAAACATTTCCCTCGCACAACTATTTATTTAAACTGAAGCCTATATTTATAAATAAAGTAGCGGACCCGGTCAAACTTCGCTTTGACTTTTGTGCACTTCTTACATACCCTTACCTACCCTACTCCAACCTTACACTTACCCTAAGTCTACCCTACCCCTACATACCCTACCCCTAACTTTTTTTTAGTCTTTTTAAATTTTTCTCGCCGTAAAAACCATCCTAGAAACTTCAACGAACATTTAAAAAAAATAATTGGCCAACTTGGTGCATACGTTGTTGAGTTATGCGCTTACAAACGCATTTTGCGATTCGTTTTTATATTATAGACTAGCGGACGCCCGCGACTTTGTCCGCGTGAAACTCGATGTAAACTTTCAACTACCCCTATCTTACCCCTACCCTACCCCTACCGTACCCCTACCGTAAGGGGGTACGCAAAATACGCGCTCCTATTTAACGCCAAGTGCGAACTTCAAGGCGAGAACAAATTCAAATTTGGGTGAAATCGATTTGATACGCTCGTTTATATAATGACCCGTGAAGCTAACCAAAGCGGTAATACAATTAACTTTACCTTTGTAATTCTCTAATTAGCTATATCCGCGATTGAACGTCACCTTCAGTTGTAGTGAAGCACTTTGTAATTAAGACCGCCAACCCGCTTTAGAATAGCGATGGTGGGTCAAAGCTCTATTTTCTTTTCTCTGAAAGGAGAGAAGGCCAGTATGCTAACCATGCGACCAACATATCGCGAGAAGATAAATAGACAAAATGCCGACAAATAGCTAAACTAATATTATAAAGAGGAAAAATTTGATTAGTTGTTAGTTTGTTTGTTTGTTTGCATTGAACAAGCTCCGAAACTACTGAACCCATTTCAATAATTATTTTGAAATTGTTTTGGGAAGCTACACTATTCCCGAGTGCTACTTCAAAATATATGGCTTTATTTGTCCCCATATTCCTACGGGAACGGGAACCACGCGGGTGAAACCACGCGGCGTCTGCTTGTTATAATATAAACGAGTATATAAAGACAAAAAACGCCATTTTCGCTACAAATAAGCCGACAGTTGCTTGTGTAGAGATGTATCTTAACAGGTCAAGGTTAGGTACTTAACTTTGAGCGCAAGGGATTTGATGTTTCAAAGGGAATTAAAGAGCGGCCTGAGCAGGTGGGTAGATTAAAGAGTAAACCTTAAACCATCCGAGACTAATTATTCTGTTTTAAGAGCAAACCCTAATTACGCAACGTTTCTTTACCAAAGGTTTAGAATTTAGATGTTAAAGCTAAGGAAGAATTTTAATAACTTTAGTAGCTCTACTACTACTTTTTGTGACAAAGCTCATCCAGGGAAAGTCTACCGACATTCTTATTTCTGTAGCCAAGAACTATTGCTTTGTACGAATTATCATCATCATCATTATTAGAGATGGGCCGAGTACTCGGTTGATACTCGGTACTCGGCGTACTCGGCGGATTTTTTGATACTCGTACTCGGCCGAATAACTCGGTCGGTGAATGCCGAGTATACTTTGTTAAAGAAAAGCATTATTTAGGTAGATATAATTAGAACAACAGTGTTAATCAAAAAGTTTTTATTAGTAATTTAGAAAATCTTTGAGAATCTCAATTAAATTTAAATAAAATTAAAATGGTGGTAGAGTCACTACAAATAGTCAAATTTGACGTTTCAAAAGTGCTTGTAAACTAAGCCTACTTGAAATAAACAATTTTACTACTCTACTAAACTCGGTACTCGTTACTAGCCAAAAGTGTTACTCGGCGCATCTCCAATCATTTATCAACTCATATTCGGCTCACTGCTGAACTCGAGACTCCTCTCAGAATGAGAGGGGTTAGGCCAATAGTCCACCACGCTGGCCCAATTCGTATTGGCAGACTTCACACTAGCAGAGAATTAAGAAAATTCTATTGTAGGTATACAGGTTTCCTGACGATGTTCTTCCTTCACCGTTTGAAATACGTGATATTCAATTTCTTGAAAAGCACACAACTGAAAAGTTGGAGGTGGCCCCGAATCGGATTCGAACCCACAGTCTCCGGAATCGGAGGCAGAGGTCATTTACCAGTGTATATGGCAGTTCAACTACACGCAAATGAAATAAAATATAGATTAAAGGGTTCGAATCTTGACTATAATATTTCACACTCAGGCCAAAACACCCTTACTGAACTGCCCTCTAAGCCAAGGTCCGAGTTTCAGAGGAGAGAAATATAGATATGGTTAAATAATTTGTTTAATAAAAGTATGTTTCTTGAAATAAAATACATTTTTTTATCACTCCTCTGGCTCAAGAAGTTCGCCTGCGTACCAAAGCGGCGAAGTAACATTTGTAGCTGTATTTCTTTTTGTATTATTTGTTTCTGTTACCAACAATAAAACGAACAAACTAACCAATCATACGTCTTCAAAAAATGTCGTAATCTTTACGACATCTTTACGAATGTCAACGATCTTTTCTTGAAATTAAAAATTTATTAAATTATTAAAAAAAATAGCGGACGCCCGCGACTTAGTCCACGTGAAACTCTACCCCTACTCTACCCTACCATACTCCTTACTCTACCCTACCATACCCTTACTCAAACCTACCTCTACACTACTCCTACCCTATCTCTAACCTACCCCTACCCTAGCCCTAATATGTACAAATACAATGAAGTGATTAAGATTTTTCAAGTGACGTATTTACCTCCTTGCATTGTGACGACACAAATGTTTTAAGTAACACCTCAGTGCGAATGTTTTGCAATGGAAATTACATTTCCATTATTCTCATGATAAATGGATTTTCTTATGGGAACGCAGAGGGAATCTTGCAACACGATCTAGGCTATTGCGTTTCAACACAGTTTCAACGCAGTCGGTTAAGCATGGGCGGGCATAGACTAAGGTAAACTTAGTTATGAACTTATAGTTAACTAAATAGGTAATAGGAGTTTTCGTTTGTGGTAATACTAGTCTTACAATTCACGGTATACGGTAGTTTCAATAGTAGATATTTTTCTACTTCCGTTTATCAAAAACAAAAATTTGCTGATTAATAAAGGTGCATTTTAATGTTAAGTCACCTTTCCGGACAGCAGAATCACTACAAAAAGACGAATTTGGGGGCCATTTATATTTGTAAACACTTTAAAATTGGAATTAGAATTTAAAATGTTTTTTTCGACAACAAGTTAGTCCTTAACTGCGATTTCACCTAAAACTTGAAATTAGGTTGAAGTCGAAGACGGTAAGCATGTATTTTTTTTAGCCAATTTCAAACGTATAGCTCCACGATATTTATTATATTTTTTAAAAGAGAATCTGTTGAGTTTCTTGCCGGCTCTTTTCAGCAAAACCTGCCTTCCGAACCGGTGGTAGAGTCTCTACGATTAGTCAACATGGGTAACTTACAAAGAATTTATAATAGATATATGTCACTAGCCCGTCAAAACTGAGGCTAACAAAAACGACTAACTGTCTTAATTTCATATAGACCCATAACAAACAACAAAAGTTATTTAAATAAATAATATCTAATTATTGTATACAATGTCGACTTTCGTGTTCAGGTACTGTAAAAATTCTATAATATACACATATATAATAACTAGCGGACGCCCACGAAATCGTCCGCGTGGAATTCAGTTTTTCACAAATCCCGCGGGAACCATGGATTTTCCGGGATGAAAAGTAGCCTATGTGTTAATCCAGAGTAAAATCTATTTCCCTTCCGAATTTAAGCCAATTCGCTTCAGTAGCCGCAGCGAAAAAGAGGAATAAACGTACTTACACACACACAAACTTTCGTCTTTATAATATTCGTGTGAAGTGTGATGTGATGGTATTAAACACAAAACTGTGCATGTGTGAGCTCAGTAGAGTAGGTAATGTGGGCGCTCAGTGGAATAGCTAAATTCGGATCACTATTTGCGGTGATTTTGTAGGCACGTAACATACGAGTATCTTTAATGTAAAATATCGTTGGGTTGGGTAACTTGTATAAAAAAAAAAACAAAATGTTCGTAGCACGTATATTGTAGGGAGGCGAGGTCGGCTTCCCCCGGGAGCGCGTCCCGGAAGCCGATAACCTCATGCGGTATCCGCGCTGTGTTTTAATTTCCTCCCTGTTGTCTCTCACCTACACACAAGGTTATGAAGAGGGTCGCGTGGCCTACTTTTGGTGTAACTAGACACCAAAAGGTGTTTTAAATATGAAACGATTCAATGTCGGCCTATTTGAATAGCTTACAGTGCTAAACATGATGAACAGTGCGCGTTTCGCTAACTATTTGCCTTATTAGAAGGCAAGTCACTAAGCGGGCGATGGAGCCATGCTTGGAGTTTCTATGCATGATCCGCAGATGAACCAAAGTCACTGACATAGCGAGAAGCTGAAGTGGCAATGGGCAGGCCACATAGTTCGAAGAGCCAATGGACGTTGGGTTCCCAAGGTGCTGGAATGGCGACCCCCCACTAGGTATACCGAGGACATCAAGCGGATTGCAGGAAACCTCTGGATGCTGGCGGTTCGAGACCATTATACTTGGAGGTTCATGCAAGAGGCCTATGTCCAGCAGTGGACGTCTTCGGCTGATCATGATGATGATGACAGTGCTAAAGCCTTCATTCAAATCATCGTCATCATCAGTTTATTTTAACGGCACTATTGGACCAGACCTCTCTCATTATAGGAGAGGGCAAATTGAGCCAACCATTTCGTAGGATTGGACCAAGAAACCTCCGGGCAAAATGCAGAATCGCAATCTTGCATGTTTATCTGAATTCAAAACTGTAACCAGGTTTGGTAGGAGTAGGTTAGGGGTAGGGTAGGGGTAGGGTTGAGTCCCTACTCATCCCCTGTATGGTAGGGTAACTGTAGAGTGGGAGTAGGGTAGGGTAGTAGTAAAGTTTCACGCGGACGAAGTCGCGAGCGTCCGCTAGTAAGTAATATAAACGGTATTAACATATTCATTTAAATAATTATAATAGTTAAAACGATAAGTTAACTACGCCTTTACGATATTTAATTGGAGGTGAACAGTGAATTAGTATGTTTATATAGACCCATTAATAACTAAATTACCATTAGCCATCATTCGCACGAGAGTTTCTTTAACGTTAAAAAAGCGTTATAAACTTTCGTGCGAATGTGGGCTAATATTTACTACTTAGCTGATGATCGCGATTTTGTCTGAGTCAAGTTGGTGCACTTTACTTATACAAAAATGATAATTTTACTTAGTTCTCCGGGCGGTACTCAATAGCTAAGACGCCATTTTTCCCACAAAAATCCTGATACTGGAGGAATTTTGGGAAAGACTAGCCAATTTGGTGCCCAATAACCTCCTCAATCTTCCCGTGAAAGTCCCATCGAAATCGGCTTAGCCGTTTCAGCTGTTCCAGAAATTAGCCCGGACAAACAGACAATGTCTTTTTTTAAATGTTTGTGTTTTAATATCGTATTTATAACTTAAATTTTGCTGTATGTATAAATGTAGGCAAATAGCCTGCTATCCGTGCAGGGCTGAACACTAGTTCCACAAAGATATAAGTGTGTCAAACCATTTTTAATTTAAAAATAAAAGAAAGGTATCAGGTCAAAGAAATTAGGATCAATAAAATACCATAAATAATATTTTTTTTAAATTAAGTAAAAATCAATTTATAATATTACAAAATAGTAACGATTAGAGAAATAAAAATGAAATAATATTTATAATTATTATAAACTCAAAATTGTAAAATTATTGACCAACGACTTAAACCCATACTTAAGGTCTCTATAGACCAATCAATCCGTACCAAAAGCGCCTCACGAACAACCAAAATAGTCATTAAAAGCACTGGAAATGTCACATTACGTAATCCAAGCACAAAGGAGCAACAAGTAAACGCAAACTAACCAAACTCTACAAGTATTGTGTACCCACCTCACCAGTTGCAGTCGCACTACATTTTCCAAACGTCGACCGCTAATTCAATTACCGCATACCACAAAAGAGTCCGCATTCAGAGCAAATCGCACATATCCCGAAAACAAAAAAAAAAGAAATCGCGCAAAAAAAAACGAATACACGGGTAGTTCGGAAATTAAATACAGACAGCGTTCGATTTACAAATAAACATTGGTTGGTCTTTTATTTAAAAATGGAATACGCGTCTGGAATTCGAAATCCAAGTATTATTTTGACAGTGGCTACCGAGCCAGCTGCCTAGCCTTTGTAACAGGGCTAGGTTCTTTGCACATGCGCGACATCGATCCACCCAGTGGCAGGGCTGAAGTATTCAACAGCCTCAGTTACCCGAGAGATATGGTTTGATATGGACAGGTCGGATACATAAATAGCACATCGAATGTTTATATGCCTCATGAAATTTTCATGGCAATGAATATCTAAACACGTATCGAACTTCTGTTCAAACGAGGATAGTTGGGTAGAGCTTTTGCATTGGATACTTCACATCTCGCACAAAATAAATGTTTTTTTTAACTACTTACGCTTTTATTGAACTGTCAAAAAATAACATAAAAAAGTTACATTAATTAAATCGATTAGAAATAAGTCATTTATTGATTCAAAAAGAGCATAAAAGTTTAATTGATTAGAAGCAAGCCTTTAATTTATATTTAAGCGACGTCAAAGTTCCTTCCCTTTAGTATATGATCGGTGATCCTGTCTAAATCAAAACAAATAGTGAAAATCGCATGAAAATGCATTCAGTAGTTTTAGAGTTTAACGCGGACAGATGGACAGACTAACTGACTATCAAATGCCATAAATAATATATTAATAAAAGTGGTAATTTCAAATAAATTCGTTTATTTCAAGTAGGTTTAGTTTACAAGCACATTTATAATCAAGATTGACAATCTGTAGAGACTCTACCTCTTAGAAGGCAGGCATGTAAGAAATTACCAATATGTAGGTAGGTACATATAATTTTTTGCTGAGATTCGGTACGTGTTAAACAATGAAATTACCAAGTAATACAAACAGCGACGACCTACAACATGTAATACCTAAAATCTCACGTAACACACTGGTAGTAACGATAAATTATGACCATTAAATTCTCCCACACTCGATCACTCGATGTTTCAGTAATCGATTGTGATAATTTAGCGCCCTCTTTCCCATAACACTAACAGAAACCTGTAGTTTACATATTGGTAACTTCGAGTCAAGAGTGAATAGGCATCTTCTAGGCAAGCGCGTTCCACCATAGGCTGCTTCATCGCTTACCATCAGGCATGATTGCAGCTAAGCGCTTTCTTATACAAAATAAAAAAAAATGTATATGGATGATCACTTTCGTAAACCTTGAGAAACTGGTAGGATCCTACCAAAGAGGAAACCCAGTATCCATACAAACTTGGGCGCAAATTATACGAATGATACAATAAATGATACAATATAAATTAGGACAATTAAGGAGAACTCTTGAGGCCAATTTTCAAAGAAATCTATATTTGCCTAAACAGTAACAGTTGCTAAATACATCTAGAAAAAAATCTTCGCAATGGATTATGGATAGTTAAAGTATTTAAATATTAATTGAAGGATAGTTTACGATATTTATAGCCGTGATAGCCTCCGGAATCGGAGGCAGAGGTCATATCCACTGGGATATGACCTCTGCCTCCGATTCCGGAGGGTGTGGGTTCGAATCCGGTCCGGGACATGCAAGAAATAAAATATCACGTGTCTCAAACGCTGAAGGAAAACATTGTGAGGAAACCTGCATACCAGAGAATTTCCTCAATTCTCTGTGGATGTGAAGTCTGCCAATCCGCATTGGGCCAGCGTGGTGGACTTTTGGCCTAACGATAACCCCTCTCATTCTGGAGAGGAGACTCGAGCTTACTAGTGAGCCGAATATGGGTTGATAATGATGATTACGATACCCATTCAGTCTTCTAAATAAACGGTCACATACAATGCGGTAACGGGAAAGTTAACACGTATACAGTGTTATACCTTATCAACTTAAATACGTTAGGTGCCTTAAACATTCCATTCAAATGATTAGAATCTTTCACACCATATATATTTTTAATGTCTCAGCAGTTATCGCAGTTAAAAATAACAAACCAATTCAAGCGTATTTCTCACATTGATGGAAGTATATCACATAGCCTTATTACCCAGTTATTCCCAAACTGCAAACGCGAGCTTATGACAACTATAATGAGGCGGAAGGTTGCATTTTTCGGACATCTGCAAAGAGGACCCCTCTACGAGTTTCCTAGGTTGATCCTAAATTCAAAAATTCAAAATTCATTTATTTCAAGTAGGCTCAGTTTACAAGCACTTTTGACACGTCAGTTGACTATTTGTAAAGATTCTACCACCGGTTCGGAAGGCAGGTTCTGCTGAGAAGATACCGGCAAGAAACTCAACAGTTGCTCTTTTGAAAAAGTCATACAGTATTACAATTTACATTTGATAACAATTAAATTACAATTTCTTATAGTTTTATTTCCTGTGTGAAGGTGGAAGCTGATCCAATGGCCTCCAAGCACCTTTGTCGTTAAGGAACTCATCAATAGTGTAGTAACCTCGACTAAGTAAATGTTTTTTAACACATTGCTTAAAGTTGTGCATTGGCAAGTCCATCACAGTCTTGGGGATCTTGTTATAGAAGAGTACACCCAAACCCACAAAAGATTTTTTAACTCTTTGGAGACGATATGCAGAAATAACTAACTTATGCCCGTGTCTAGAAGGCAAGATAGTCGGAAAAAGGGCACAAGGACGGCAGAGGCGTAAATGGGTGGACGATATTAAGGAGTGGACCAAGAGTAATTACAGCCAGCTGAAAAATATGTCAAGTGATTGGAAAAGTTTTCTCCATCTGACCGCCAAATTTCAGTTTGAAAAGGGCACCGGATGATGATGATGATTCCCACAGGAACAAATCATATTTCGATCAATTAAAAAAATCTAAGAATCATGATAAATTACTCTATAGTGAAATCAGCATAAGAAGACGGGAATAAAATAAAGCCTACGACACTCACGAATAACGTGGCTTACTATTGGTAAAAGATAAAAAATCGGTTCTGTAAACTCTCTTCAACCTCACAAAACTACTCTACCTTTTTACATGAACGGCATTTTAAACTATAGTTTATATACGTGCCTACAACATCACACCCTGAGCCGAATTTAGCTACTCCACTGAGCGCACATATTCCAATATGTAATTCCATTTTAATATTTATGTATACATATACAGTTTTAAAGTTCCTGAACACACAAGTCGATATTGTATAATAGGGATGATGACAGTTTTTTAAATTGTATATAAATTAAGAGTATACTAATAGCAAAGCAATTTTGTAAAAGTAACAGGGTATCTGCGATCATTACTTTCGGAGCTACAGGGATTTAAAGAATCAGATTTGCGGCGCTGCCGCGGATCCCTGAAAAACGCTCCATACAAAATGGCACGATTTAGTGACGTCGTTGGCTCGCTGATCGTTAGGTTTGTATGGGCGTTCAAACAAAATTACTAATATCTTTGTTATTTGTGCGTTTATGTTTATATACATATAGTTTGTTCGTATATTTAAAATCTTATTTATTTTGCAAATATCCAGACAATCTTTGCTTTTTATGTATAAATTATTTAACATTGACCTTATTTACCCAAATGTATCATAAAAATCAATATATTCAAACCTAGTCATCATCCCCATTATGTTTATTAAGATATTAAGTATTTCTTTATAAAACTTTACTATTCGACACAATGAAATTAAGACAATTAGCCGCTTTTGTTCACCTCTTTTGACGCGCTAGTGACATAACTCTATTATAATATCTTTGACTCGACCTCTTTATAATATTAGTATTGATAGAAGACTGCGGGTTACAGATTGATGTTTGATTAAAAACTGGTATAATATAATAGGGTAATAGGTCACGTCATAAATCTCCATCTACAACAAGCACCATCAGACATAATTGATTGGGAGCAGGATTGGCGGCTTTACATTGTCTAGGCTTCAATAACAATAGAGGATCGTTAATAATAATAGATGTTCGTGCACATTTGAATATGATTTAACACTTGATTTCGCAGCCAGTGTAAATGTCAAACCGTTTAGTTAAGCCTTCCGCTAACGCATTCAGTTTTGAGTTACTAATGCATTTTCGTTCTTGTTTATTATAGACTAGCGGACGTCCGCGACTTCGTCCGCGTGGAATTCAGTTTTTCACAAATCCCGCGGAAATCATGGATTTTTCCGAGATGAAAAGTAGCTTATTGCTTAAGCGAATACCTGCGATTCGCTTGATATCGTCAGCCCACCTGGTCGACCAACACTACGCTTTCTAGTTCGGGGTTGCCATTCCAGCACTTTGAGACCCCAACGTCTATCGACTCTTCGAACTGTGTTCCCCGCCCATTGCCAATTCAGCTTCGCAACTCGTTGAGCTATTTTTAAAGACTTTGGTTCATCCGCGGATCTCCTTATTTCTGATTCGATCACGCAGAGATACGCCTAACATAACTATATATTTAGTTCCAAGGATCTAGCCCAGTTTTGCAATGGCATCAGTTTGAGAACAAAGTTACAGCCTTCTAACTTCCGCGTCCCGTTATGGCGGTATCAAAAGGTCCTTTCGCGATTTATAGCGTAAAATAACGAAACGGTCGGCGGTAAAAGGACATAGGACTTATATGGACCATTTGTTGACAAAGTTAGTGTATACTGTATAGCCTCTTACATTGTATGCGGTTTTATTACGGAGACAAAGGATTATAAATCCTAGACGATCTCTCTAGCATAGTTGGTAGTGCTGTGGTTCTTAACAGAGAGGTCCTGGGTTCGATTCCCATTTTCTAAATTGGGTCAGGTCTGGTCTATTGGCAGTCATCGGTCGTGGCTAATTACCAGCCTACCGGCTAAGACGTACCGCCAAGCGATTTAGCGTTCCCGTACGATGCCGCGTAGAAACCGTTAGAGGTATGGATAGAATAAACTTGCCCCTTACAACCGCATCGTCACTTAACATCAGGTGAGAAGGCAGTTGAGGGCTTGTCATTGAATAAAAAAATCTATAACGTGGTAGCTCCGACCGTGGCGGTCTTCGCTGAGCTAACGGTTTCCGTACACTACGTTACAAATCTATGGCTATATAGAAATCTATGCACGTTTTAGATGTCCTCGTCCTGGGGTCTGTGTAGTCTTGGATCCTCAGATCCTGGGTTCCAGTCCTGTGACGGTCCTGTGATATACACCTATTCTTTCTTCTAAGTATTGTTTAGTAAAACATTATTAGTAGTGCCCGAAGTTGGGAGTTTGATGGTGCTTGCTACACCCTTAGTGAGCAAGTTAAGCTTTCTAATGTAGCGGACAATATGCAGATCATATCAACCAGTGAATGGGAATCATCTTTTTTTATAAAGCAACACTCCCGAAATCACACTCGCTAGTAAACGCCCGTCGACCTGAGGCATAGGTGTTAACTGTTCTGCCTCATGAATAACACCGGCTACCAAACCCAAACCATAGCAATGCTATATAAATACGGCGGTACTTCCCCGGACGAGCTCTGTCACAAAGAGCTCTACCACCAACAAAAATACAGACTCTTTTGTAAAAACAACTAGAATTTTAAACATGGTGATGCAATAGCATTATGCTTGAAACAATAAATAATACCATTTTAACTACAAAACAGATGTACGCGCAAGTCAATAGGCATAGAACAATAGAGTACATTCTCCAAATGCCACATTTATCAAAGCTCCGACAGTCGACAGTTACTTAATGACGATATCTGTCTAATGCTGGGGAGTGGCATCTTTAAGACAACATAAATTTCGATATACTGGAATTTGTTTTAGACTATTTTTCAGGTCCAACTGTGTCTATGTATGGATATGTCTGGATAGGTAGGATTAGTCGACTGCTGTTTATGTCTGGATGTTGACTGTGCAGTCTGTCTGGATATGTGGGACTAGTCGACTGTGCAGTTTACGTCTGGATATGTGGGGCCAGTTGACTGTGCAATCTATGTCTGCATATTATGTGGATTAGTCGACTGTGCAGTTTATGTCTGGATATGTAGGACTAGTCGACTGTGCAGTTTACGTCTGGATATGTGGGTCCAGTTGACTGTGCAGTCTATGTCTGGATATGTGGGAACAGTTGACTGTGCAGTCTATGTCTGGATATTATGTGGGATTAGTCGACTGTGCAGTTTATGTCTGGATATGTGGGACTAGTCGACTGTGCAGTTTACGTCTGGATATGTGGGGCCAGTTGACTGTGCAGTCTGTCTGGATATGTGGGAACAGTTGACTGTGCAGTCTATGTCTGGATATTATGTGGGATTAGTCGACTGTGCAGTTTATGTCTGGATATGTGGGACTAGTCAACTGTGCAGATTACGTCTGGATATGTGGGACTAGTTGACTGTGCAGTCTATGTCTCGATGTGTGGGAACAGTTGACTGTGCAGTCTACGTCTGGATATTATGTGGGATTAGTCAACTGTGCAGTTTATGTCTGGATATGTGGGACTAGTCGACTGTGCAGTTTATGTCTGGATATGTGGGACTAGTCGACTGTGCAGTTTGTCTGGATATGTGGGACTAGTTGACTGTGCAGTTTTCATCTGGATATGTGGGACTAGTTGACTGTGCAGTCTATATCTGGATATGTGGGACTAGTTGACTGTGGAGTCTATGACTGGATGTGAGATTCAATGCCTGAGCAGCCTACATCTGGGTATGTGGGACTTTTTACCGAGTTTGGGGTTGGAACCCTCTTAATTTAAATTTAAAGTTTTCAACTAATTATTACCGTCATCTAATAACATTACCTGCTGTTTAAATCAGGTAATGTTATTAGATATAGAGATTGTAAACTAAGCCTAATTGAAAAAAATGAATTTTAACTTTGAGTTTTAGCAGTCTATGCTCAGGTATGTGGGACTACATGTCCAGGTACATATGATGGGCTATGTCAACAGCACTAGGATTTGACTGTGCCACAAATTAGTATACATAATATATACGAAGCTTAGATAATAATTATAAGCTAAATTTTCTGTTTATTTCAGAAAATTAACACTTACTTACTTAGTGGTTAAATATTTTTTTTAAATAAAATAAATTGCTCACCTGAAGATATGATTCCCACATTTTCCTTTGATGGCACATTCATTGTCACTTTAAAACTGAAATTGAAAAAAAAAATCAACTATTAATTTACTGTGACTTGAACTTAATATTTAGTAGTTTCAAGCAAATTTATTTATAAAATGATTTTTTGAAAACAACACATAAATAGTTAAAAAGGGTTGCTAAAATAAAACAAGCTTTTTATTTGCACTTAATAATTAAGAGATTAATGCCCTTGATAAAATATTACTTAAAAATAAAGCAATACTTTGCAAGGCATGTAAAATAACATATTATATTAATTGAAATAAAGTTTATATTCCATAGTGTCTATTTGTGTTAAAGCCTTATTTATACCATTAGTAGAAAAGAGATTAAATTTATATGTTTCTAAAGCTGTATGTACATGTATGTATGTAAACGATGGATGTACTAGACAGATTTTAAAGATTCTTTTACCAATAGAATGCTGCATGTTTACATAGTAACACAGGCTATAGGTATTTTATCTCTGTATTCCTATAGCAATAGGAACTATTAGTGAATCTGCAAGGCGTCCACTAGTGTCTCATACCATTTAACGAAGGACCTACCTCTCTAGACATTCCCCCTCTATCAAGTATATGATCACGATCTAACGTGTTTATACAAACTGTGTCTATGGAATCAATGTTTCATTGTGTCTGTGTGTACTATGATTAAAATTTATAGTTGTGTGCGGGGTGAGCACACACAATATATTTATTGGTGTAAATATTTTTTACGTCATTTCCCTCAAAACACAACACTTTTGTTGGTAAATTTGAGTGTAATACAAGTACAAGGGTAATTAGTCTGAGACTAGTGTGTAAATAATTAATTCATTACAGAAGCAAACATGCACACAGCAATGCTACTTTGTGGCAGAAATAAGCATGGTGGTAGTAGGTACTTCCCCATAGGAGCTATTACAAAAAACTGTTTAAGGACTACAATTTGTTTCACTACTATAATTTTCCTTATCAGTTATCAATACATTTTTTTGAAAAAGAACATTTGCCATTTTTTTTAAATAGACCCAATATTCCCATTCTGAATTTCAGAATTCAGAAAGACAGTAAGAAATGGGTATAACAATAGACCAACGGGGCAAGGATCGAACCACCACCCCTTGGTGATGAGTTTGACCACTTTTACCGTTGAGCTATTGAGGCTCATAATAAAGAAAATTGTGGTGTTTGTCTGTGATATCAAAATGACTGTGTTTTTTTTAAATTTTTATATTTATTTACACAATACTAAAACACAAACAAGTTTCTTTTTAATTCTTTTCTACCTATCTTTGCCTACCTTTGACTATCTGTTTGTCCAGGCTAATCGGCTGGGCTGATTTTATTGGGACTTTCACTGGAAGATAGAAGATTTGAATCCTACTAATATGGATAGAATGTAATTGGAGTTTTAAAGTTGTGAAATTAGAGTTTTATTTTAAGTTAGTTTCTATAATATAAAATTACAGATAAAAGTACATAAACATAAGAAATTTATTACCTAAAAGGAATTTCAATAATAAGTGTACATGTAATTTATGCTGACAATATTATTGAACATTATCTGTGGATTATAGATAACAATGTTACTAAACTTTTTAATATTTGAAGTAGCCTTTCAATTAGTTTTAAAAAGTTAGTAAATAAAACACCTAAATTAGTAATTATATTGGTAATAATAATTCTTTTATAATAGTATTAAATTGAAACTTACACTATAGAAATGGTAAACCATAAATCACCGCATCAATACATCTTGGTATAAGTATCAAGGAATATCTTATGTAAAGTGTAATACTTTATGTTCTCAACACTGCAGTTACCCGGAAAGATTTGAACAATGGGATCTAATTTTAATGCGAATATACACTTTCACATTGGGCCAAACCGATCCACATACGAGTAGCCAGTAGCCACCTACACAAAACAATAAACAGTTATTCAACACGAAACATCACAAAAAAGTTCACTTAAACAACTTTTCATGTAGTTTTCTGCTATCCTAGTGCAATAAATCCTAATCTTACGTTATAAACAATTTATTTCACAACTTTTAAAGTTAGTTTGAATGTTTTAATAACTTCCAAAACTTAAACAAATGTCGACGACTTCAATTCAATTCCATAACTTTACTGACGTGAAGTGAGTGACTGGCTGACTGACTGATGTGTTGATAACTTCATTCTTCATGTCTAGTCATAAGAATATCAAAAAAAAATATGATGAAGCAAAATTCAACTTTATGTGTATTTAATAGAAAGGGTAAAATTGTGCGTGTGCCCGGAAAACTAAATTGTTTGTTGCCATAGGAAAAATAAGAGATCTTCTGGTTTTATTTATCTGTTTCTGTAACTTCGGACCGGTGACCCCCGTAAGGCTACGTTCCACTTAGCCATCTTATTGATCACGACGACAGTTTTTTCTCGTTCCATTTGATTGTGAGGTTTGTAATCATAATGCTCAAGTAGAGCAATGTTGTAATAATATTAAAAGGTGAGATTTTTTTAAAAAATATTTAATTGTTTAGTATTGTTCTATTACTTAATTGTAATATCGTTATAATTTTAACGTTTTACGGCGTCCGTGGCGCAATGGTATGCGCGGTAGATTTAAAAATGGAGGTCGTAAGTTCGATCCCCGGCTGGTCCGATTAAAGTTTCTTAATTGCTCCAGGTCTGGCTGGTGAGAGGTTTCAGCCGTGGCTACGAGTAGTTACCACCCTATCGCTAAATATGTACTGCCAAGCGATTTAGCGTTCCGGTATGACGTCGTATAGCAATCGAAAGGGGTGTGGATTTTCATCCTCCTCGTAACGAATTAGACCATCAGGTGAGATTTTAGTCAAAGGCTAACTTGTAAAGATTAAAAAAAAATGTATTGTGTCTTATCGATCGTAAATAAAAATTTTAATAAAAAAAATTCAACCGACTTCCAACTCAAAAACAACCTAAACTAAAAAGCAAAAAATAACATCTTACCTATGTGCTACCTTCTGATCAGTTTGAAGGCGGTGCCAATCCTTGATTTGAAACGGCTTGAATTGAAACATCACTGGCTTGACTGGCGGTACCAAGCCAGTGATGTTTCAATTCAAGCCGTTTAAATTACGTAATTTCTGTAGTTGTTTCAGAAACGGCTTTAATTAAAACACTGGATTGGCACCGCCTTCAAACTGATCAGAAGGTAGCACATAGGTAAGATGTTATTTTTTGCTTTTTAGTTTAGGTTATTTTTGAGTTGGAAGTCGGTTGAATTTTTTTTATTAAAATTTTTATTTTTTCATTTTTAGTGTTAGCATACCTACGGAGTGTGAACAAAAATTTATAAGCAATTCGCTGAAACGTTATTTTTTTATGATAAGTACCTAAATCCTACAACCCCAATTTTGAGAATACTACCTTAACTCATTTACAAAATTTCACTCCCCCTTTATATCCACTCGTAATATGAATATCCAAAAAAACTTAACTTCTTAACTGTCCTTCGTCTTCATCACCAGACCCTTAATACAGTGACAACCCATCTAGGTGGAAAGTTCTCATCAATACTAATTTATCAAGTCCAAACACAAGGTAGCTACTGTGAACCGTCGAGGAGTTCTCTTCACTCTCCTTCGTCTTCATCACCAGACCCCTAATACAGTCACAAACCATCTAGGTGGAATTTTCTCATCAATACAAATTTATCAAGTCCAAACACAAGGTAGCTACTGTGAACCGTCGAGGAGTTCCCTTCACTGTCCTTTGTTTTCATCACCAGACCCCTAATACAGTCACAAACCATTTAGGTGGAATGTTCTCATCAATACAAATTTATCAAGTCCAAACACAAGGTAGCTACTGTGAACCATCGAGGAGTACTCTTCACTCGCCTTCGGCTCCATCATCAGACCAACTCCAGACCTTCATAAAATTGTAGTGGTTTAAAATACCTTACGGAAACACTAACAAACGCACTAGCCGTCTCTACAATTTTCGAAAGTTTCCCTCGATTTCTCCAGGATGCCATCATCAGGTCCTGACATGAAAAAAATGGGACCACCCTGGAATCAAACCCTTCAAAACAAAAAAAGAATTATCAAAATCGGCCTATAAATGACGGAATTATCGAATTTTTCCTTGCTGTAAATTAAAGTCAAATTCCTAGAAAAAATCACTTTGACACGGACAATGCGCTGAATTTGATCTCAAACGGATCCGATCAAGTTGCACAAATGATTTTAAGAAGTACCTAATTTAGCTAGCTAGTTTAGCCACCGTAGATTTTTCTGAAAATTGGCCTCATATGATCTCCCTAAATGTTCTAATTTATGGTCAATATTCAGCTTTGTATTGTTTGAATTAATTGTGTCCAAATTTTTATGGAGACTGGATTACTTTAATATAATCTTTAATTAATATAAGCATCTGAAAACGCTTTCATCTATTTTAAAGCATACTTACTGCATATCTGTCACATTAGGTTAAGTAATTTTTTTTACTAATTTTTGCCTCCCGGTTTTTTTATTGAAAACCATGAATTTTTTCCACCATTTACACTAAAATAACATCTAACATCTCTGTATTTAACAACATTCTGAGAAAACTTTAGTCAAAGAATTCAGGTCGATTTAAAAAAAAAACAGACATCCATAAAATAGCGCAGCTACATTTTGGATGTTCTGGTCGATAAGTGGAACGTAGCCATAGGATCTAGGGCCTAATTGTCTAACGGAGTTCATTGATCGTAAAGTTCATACGATCGGCTACGATCAACGATCAATCGTAACTTTACATTGGTATTGTCTAATTTAGTTCATTATATGAAGACCGGATGGTGAACGATGAACTGAAATTATTCATGAAGATTGCGTATTGTTTATGCAAAACGATAGTGAAACTATCGTTAATAATATTAGCAAATTTAAGTCAAACTCCATAATAATGCATATATTTTAACAAAGTTTTATGTCTTTTGTTTAAAACATTAAAGAGGCATTAAATTTCACGAAAAATATCTACTATTGAAGCAAATAGCGTGAGAAAATGGTACATGCAACTCAAGTAACAAAACGCAATTAACGAATTTAACCAAGGGCTATTTGGACTATTTGGTAATCTCCCTGTTGTCTGTGTAGGCTAGTGTCAAAATAACGGGGTATCCTATTAGTCTGTGGTGAAACATAGCATATTAATAACCTGTGGATTAGAAATTTTAATTTAACAAAACAAAACAAAATTTTTATTTTTCAGGTTTTAAAGAGAATTTAGAAATTGAGCAAAGTTTTACTAAATTATAGTGATCTTAGGAGCAAAGTTTACTTCGTTTGTGTTATTGTTAATCAAAAATATAAAAGTAAACAAAAAAGAAAACTACCTCTATCTAATTTTGTCGATGTCCATTTCTTAAGAAGTTTCTCATTAAAACAACCCTTAACTCAGGCAAGGCAGGGCTAAGGTGGTTAGCGTAACTACAAGTGGTTAACTTACAGCTAGCCAACTGAAGAACAATCAACAATGCCCGATTAATAAGTGATCGCGCTGCTTGTCTACTACATGTCCCTGCACTAGTTATAGCAGTAATTTCTTTGTTGGGAAGTATTTAGCACGTCCGGGCTGCGCAAAAGGAGAGGGTGGGCATTTCCTCTGTCTCTTAGAAAAGTCCGCATGTTATTTTTATCCCAGTGTTAATCTCTATGTCTCGTATGAATCTGCTGAATACATAGGTTTACCTAAGTGTGTGTTGAGTGACTTCACAAACAGACTTATTATTAAAGGATTTGAACAGTTCTCTAGCTCTTTAGGGTGTTTTATTCCTTCACCAGCCAACAACAGTGTCATAATTACAATGGGTTCGCAGAGTTAGTTTATCTAGGCATTTAGATATACCATTCAAAATCCTCTACTGAGAGCAAAATGTTACTGTTTTATTTTATTTTTTATTCTTTACAAGTTAAACTGAAAATCCACAACCCTTTCAGTTGCTACACGTCATCACACCGGAATGCTAAATCGCTTGGCCGCATGTCTCAATTGGTCCAGTCGGGGATCAAACACAGGACCTTCGGAACATTAATTGTCATTAACATCTGATAGTTGTATATTAACACCATAACTACCAATCCACATTGGAGCAGGTTTTTTTTTTATTCTTTACAAGTTAGCCCTTGACTACAATCTCACCTGATGGTAAGTGATGATGTAATCTAAGATGGTAACGGGCTAACTTGTTAGGAGTAGTAAGACAATCCACACCCCTTTTTTGGTTTCTACATGGCATCATACCGGAATGCTAAATCGCTTAGTGGTAGGTCTTTGCCAGTAAGGTGGTAACTGGCCGAAGCCTCCCACCAGCCAGACCTAGACCAATTGAGAAAACCTCAATCGGCCCAGCCAGGGATCAAACCCAGGACACCACTGCTAATGTTTTCCTCAAAGATTCTATCTAACTTTTAATATGAAATATTAATTTTTTTTTTTTATTTCAGACTAAATTGATTATTATGAACAGACCATTATGATGAACCACTGATAGTGACTCAGAGACATGAAGATGAGTGCTTTGACAGCAAGACTGACTAGCTGAGCCAGCTTAAGAATTATGTGGTGTGTGTGTGTGTGTCTAATTCCAGGAGCTCTCTATGTCAGCCATCCATCTATATTCTTACTCATTTTTGTTAATTATAAAATAAATTTGATTATTTAGTGTGTAACTTCATTGTACCTATCCTGCTAGCTGTTAGAAAGATAGCATCTGTAATAATTTATTTACGGTAAAACATATTTAAAAATAAACATGCTTGAACATTTAAGTATGGCCAATATGTTGTCAAGTACAGTGGGCAGGGCTGAATCCATGATTGATGAGTGATCCATGATGATGACTCGTTTTTCTGATTTAAGAAAATATACTAATCATCAAAACAGTGTCTGCAAGTACTGTACAGGCCGACTGTTTGGATGAGAAGTATTTATTTGATTATTTTTAAGCTTTGTGGTTTCAGGGTTTAAAAAATGTCTAACTGAAAGTCTATATTTACTGTATTTATTATTATTATAATAAATAAACTTAAAAAAATCTTTTTTTTATAAACTTCCAACCCCTATTACACCCTCAGAGGTGTCATTTTCATAATTCTTAGAATACTAGTAGTCAAGATACTGTAATAAAAAGATACAGTTTGTGAGATTGTAGAGGTGAACACTGGACCTACTGAACCAATGTTGAAGATTATTTTACCAATAAAAATCCACATTTGAGTATTATAGGCCATGTATTCCTTCCCACGGGAACAGGAATTATGTGGGTGAAACTGCAGGGGGGTGAACATACACAGGTATTATAAATGTATTTTTTACAACTACACTTTTTTGAATAATTTATTTAATTATTGTAATGGTAAAAAAAAATATTAATAGTAAAATGTTAAACTAAAAGCTTTAGTTTTGAAAAAGACTACAAAAAACAAACTCAGCGAAGTAAGTATTCTTTTATTTTCAAATATCAAAGACCAAATCAAATATCATCAGCATTTCACAATCTATGCAAATATTTTGATAATACACACACATTTATGATTTGACCAGATAACAGGGTCATCAGTACAATGTCCTATCAGCTAAAAGCCTTTGCCATCTTTTCTTCAGCACACCAATATGTTATTCCACTGTATTGCAGGTGCTTTTTGCAATATTGGAGTCTGCAGTTATAGGGCATATTCCAAATATCCTGTAAAGCAAAATTGTTAATATTGAGCATATTATAAAAAACACATCAACATTTAGTCTCAATGTAAGTGTAGTTTGTGTACTAAGATAATATAGCAGACAGACAAGCTTCGCTTTGACTCATTCCCCATTCCTATCCTATTCTACTCCCACCCATTGGCTTATCTACTATTATTTCCTATTCCTATTCGGTAGCTCAGAATCCTAGGATTCCTAGGGTGGGCATGCACCAATGGAAAATGTAAATGTACCTATGAGCGATGACGAAAGAGTTTGTTCGCCATAATCATAATTTTAAAAATGAAATTCGATTCCTTTTTGCTTAATAACCAGCAAACTTAACTAAACCACACACATAAGCCCTGGAACACAGATCCCAACACATTGGATACAACAACATGCAAGATGTCGCAGAAATCTAAAACATGGTATGGTATTAAATATCGTAGGTATTGAGTTTATGTCGCTCTATGGACTTATCGTCTCTTTCTCTGGTACGTCCAAAGAAAGTGTGTGTAAGAAGACATTGGATGCTGGAAGAAAGATGCTGTTTGATCCCCAGGTCTTGGAGGAGTGAGACTGTGTCCAGGATATGCAAGCATTCTTCTTCAACACATTTCTAGAGCGTGTATATTCTTTTTCTCACTTTCTTTCAGAGTCCAAGTCTCAGCATCCTATATAAATCGATTAATAGCACTCAATTAACTTGATTGTTTTGACTTTATAGGTTCATTGCAAAGAATATATTATTTATTACTCTTTTTAACAGAGTTCATTGTTTACAAACAAAACACTTCGAAAAGTTTCGTCCTAAAAATGCTAACTATGGACGGGGAGACTGAATTGAGAGATTTAGAATGGAAAAAAATATTAATTTTAGATATTTAATATAATATAAATTATTATTTTGGAATTTTGGACATCCACAATTTGTCCGTTTTACGATCAAAGGTGACTCAAGACCCGTCGTAAGTTTTTGACATAAGCCATGAACATAAAACTTTACACAATTCGAAGACAATCGCAAATAACTGTCAAATCTTAACAAATCATTCACTCTTCGTATAAAAATAACGATCTAATCGTAATGAACTAACTATGCCCAACCGATGGCTTTCCATTGGCTTACACAATCCGAAATAGCCGTTTGACAAGTAAAAACGTACGATTTCAACTGTCAAATTCAATCGTTTGCGTTAGACAATTAGGCCCCTATTTGGCATAGATCTTAAATCAAATACTTATTTGTCTGAGGCGTAGACAGAATATTCTACCTCTACGTACATTGTGGTCTGTGGTACATACATTGATAATATTAACTGAGACCAATATTACCTTAGGACCTGCCCAAAGAGTATAATAAGTATATGGGAAAAGAGAGCCCTCTTGAAGATTTTCGGTGGCTTAAATTGAAGCGCCAACTGCGGTTTGGAGTAAACTTATAGGTACTACTAAAACAGCGGCAATTTTATTTAAATGGAGATTTTTAATCGCGGTTTAATAAAACTCAAAAAATACAAAAAAAACGAATTGAGAAAAATAAATAAAAAAAACAAAAAAAAAATATATTGTGATGTAATCCATTCCCCACCCGGGCTCGAACCCACGACTACTCCTAATCATACGTAACTTTGATAGAATCCGTTCGACCATGTTCACCACTGGACCAGATGACAGTTCATGGCCATGTTGAAATTAATATACGCTACTTTGTTATACCCAATAACTTACAATCGCAACCAACACAATTTAATTCATGATCATACTGTAAAAACTGTTTAAGTAATATTCACGGGCAATCGGACAAAACTGAGGAGTCAAAATATTTTTATTTAAAAAAATAATTGCAGAATAAATATAGAAAAGTATATGAAGTCGTAACTAATTTGCAGACATTATTTGCTATCAAACGCATTAAGGACTGGAAAATGGCTTGGAAGAAAAACGCCACTGCTCCATGTTTTGCCTCCCCATGAATATCACATACTATAAATATTTTGTTCCCGGACATAATATAAAGATTATTACTTCATATTATCATCTTAGCCATTTAATTAATATTGTTGCCAAAAAACTAACCAAACACTCTATGTTAACTTATGCGTCACATATTTTATTAAATGAAGAACTTTGATTTGCAAAACGATTTAAATATATATTTCATGTAGTGGTCTATGAGATTATTACAGAGTTACTATTTTTTTCATTATCGTTAAAATTATTAAATATTACGAAATGGTTGCAAATATTGGTACTGGGCACACTAAGATTAGCGATGGAATTGCTGCCATCTGTTTAGATACTTTTACCAACTTAGTCGAAAAGTTGTTTCACTACTATATCTAGATGGCCTGTAAGTCAACAAATTGCTCAGAATGTATGGAACTGTCCCCCCCCTGGACCTGCCTCGTTAGACGTTACCCTTCTGTGAAAAGTTTATTATCTAATAATCTGTGTATATAACCGTGGTTATGTGCCTAATATGTGTTTTTAAAAACTGTTTCTATAGAATAAATTTTTCATTGTTGTTATTGTGTTCCCGTGTAAACAGCTCTCTAAAAATGTCGGCTTGTAAGTAGTTACTAGTTACATGGCTAGTCTACTAAAAGATGAAATTACGTTTCATTGGTAGGTATGTATAATATATTTGTACCTTAATTATATGAAAGTAACCAAACCAATATCCAAACCCCAAACCAACCAATATCAACTAAGAATCGATTCTTCTGACTTCTGATATTCCGTGGATAGTCTAGGCCATCGTCTGTTTGTCTGTGTAAAAATTACAATTGTGTGTATTGCGAATTAAATATTTTGTTGTGTGTAGTGTAAGAACACTATTTTTTTATTGGTGTTAAATATTTTCGATTAAACCCTTCTTCAAAAAACTAAAGAATTTTGTTGGTGAATTTGGGTGCAATGCATCCCCATATCTAATTCGTCTTTTGATGTTATTAATCTGAGACTTCAGGTCAAGGAACTTATTCAGGCCTTGTAGACAAAAAAGTAAATAGGCAGATGGTTGCATTTCCTGAAAAAGAGGAAACAGCGTGCTGTGGCGATTCGATATTTATCATATTATTTCACAAATAGGCCATACCATACAGACTAATTTAGTATTATATTCGGTACTACTTTAGTATTTTGGGCGGTTAAACTTAAAATTTGTTTGTACTCGATTAAATTAAGTAGTCGGAACTTTACTGTAAGGTACCGTACCTTACAGTAAAGTTCCGACTACTTAACGGCCAACATGGTGCCAACCAATGATAATTTTATACCATAGATCGGTTACGTCTTTAAAAATCCAAATATTAGGGTACAACACTGAGTGCACACATGACATATTTTTTTTATAATATATTACGTGAGTTGTTGACCAACAATGAGTTGTGTATAAATTTCCTCTTTAGAGCGCCTCATTTTCATGCGCTAGTAACACATCTAACAGTATTTAATAACAGCATTGGTGCCAACTCTAAAAAAAAATTGGTAAATTGGTTGGCCCACCATCTATGCAATTTCCCACTAATTTCGAATATTTTTATTTTCAAACTGATCCAAATGATTTATGAAATGTAAGTTTGGTAAAACCCTTTATAACTGCCTATTTCATTCTAATACATAAGCCGTTCACAATTTTTATACACTGCTGCTGTGCGAATGAGTTCCCGAGACCCACCCTCCATACAAAACTGAATTAAATGTTCTTTACTCTATAAAAAATACCTATTAATTATTATTGGCATTGTTTTGAACTAAGTAGTAGCTAGTTCAAAATAATGCCAATAAAGATTAATTATTGAAATTAATTATTAATTATTTAATATATTTTGAAAACATTTTATAAAAAAACTATCCGTATTTGCCTCATGCACGAGTCTCCTCGCAAAATGAGAGGGGATAAGCCTTAGTCTGCCGCGCTGGCCCAATGTGGATTGGCAGACCCTGCACACGTAGAGATTTAAGAAAATTCTTAAGTATGCAGGTTTCCTCACGATGTTTTTCCTTCACCGTTTGAGACACGTGATATTTAATTTCTAAAAATGCACCATGCCCAGGATCGGATTGGAACCTACGCGCTCTGGAATCAGAGGCAAACGTCATATTTACTGGGCTATCAAGGCTCATATTATAGTCCAGTCAAATTAGAATTAAACATAAAATAGTTCATTGGGTTGTTGACGTAAGTAATCATTCTTTCTTTATTTTAGTAGCAGTTGTCAATCTGTTTTAATTTTTTAAATTGAATTTTGAATATCTGAATTATCCTGAAAAATTATTTCTTCTGATTTGTTGGCAGGGCAACCGTTAGCTAATTATTTGAATTGAAAGTAACGCGCACATATTAATCTTATAGTATACTTATTTAGTAGTAGGTATTGCAATAAAACTCAATATGATATTTGTAAAAAACTATAATCTCTTAAACAATATAGTGACTGGAAGATTTTCGTTTACATTTCATTAGAAAAATTACAATCCTTTGGTTATTAAGGTAACACGCTAAAACTATTAATACTTAGATTCCATTGAAACTATGACTACTTATCTAAATAATATGATTGTGCATTTCTTATCAAAATTATTAAAAGTTAACAAATTCCAGGCTTTTTCTCGCAAAAGTAAACTCGTTTCTGCCTTTTTTTAATTCACATCGTTCACGAACATAAGATTAAAGTATTAATATAAAACATACATCAAAAATACATTATACCTATAATATCTACTTACTGAATCACTCATTTAAACAATTCATGTTATTTTATACTTACTTATCATTATAATATACAAGGCACAACGCACAAGCACCGATCAGACACAACCCTTGAATTATTTACTATTTAGATTTAAAGAGTTAAAACTAACACTTATTTTTCGTTGTCTGAATATGCTTCGCTAGTTAATGCAAACTAAACCAAACTAAATCAGTTTATTTTAAGATGCGTTGCTATAAGCTTATAATTAAGAACTAGTCAGGCTTATTTCGAGATATTTTTCGGAATTATATATTCCTGTAATATTAATTGTATTTGAACCAACTAAGAATCAATAGTAAGTAAGATAATGAGAGACTGCATAATGACTTCATAGCGAGGCATGCCTTTAACTATAGTCTAGCTTGGAGTTGTAGGGTACAAAAGAATCATGTAGGTATTTTGGTGTGAAACATCTATAGCCGCACGTAAAACCGATTTCTGGCGTGGTGACGCATGCCGTGGTGACGCGTCGCCATGCTATATGATGGTATATATATATTCTATATGCAGTAGTGTGTACGGTGTTAGTGGATTATAATAATGTCGATGTTTCACATCTGCCAGGCGTCCCGTGACGGCTCACATTTTTTTTTAGAGTACGGGTCATTCATTAGGGTCTAGAGAGCTACATCCTTATACTTAGTCAGATCATCCGATTCATTGCCAACTGAGTTATGACTATTTCTTATACCATAGAAAACTCTTTCCCTTGAACCGCTAAAATGATACGGATCGTGCCGCAGGTTGCCGTATAGATCGTTCTGGAAGAACCGCGGGTCGTAATCTGGGGGATACATTCTTGGATCGTAAATATACGGTCTGTATGGATAGGCCATTTCACTTTTGCAGTCCATTCTATCTTCGAAATCGTAGCCTTTTGATGGGTATTCGTCATTGTTGAAAGCGCCGACCACGGAATGCCTTCTCTTGTATGGATTGTCGAAGAACGGTCCTGTTCTGGGGCCGACCCATGTGCCGAAGTTCTGTGGGGGGGCGAAGGATTTAGGGAATCCTCTGAGGCTGGCGGCGTACTGCCGGTCGGCGAGGTGTTGCCAGTAGGCGGGCGGCGGCTGAGGCAGCATCATCGGCGGGTAGCCCATACTCATGGACTGACGGGAAGCTAGGTGACGGCGGAGGTCGGGCATTGATCCAGATTTCCCTGAAAGAAAATATCTACATGATATGAAAAATTTCAAAAATTTTTTGTAGGACATTAATTTGTCAAGTCTAGGGAATTTGAATATCACATGACAGTTCCATTTAGCAAAAATGTAACCCGAATAAAATTAAATACCTACAAGAAGTCATCAACCAATGGACTCCCACTGCTGGCATAGATCGCTTGCTTACATTCCAAACCTCAAGGTCTGCCAGCATCCAGCGGCTCCATCTGACCCGGTTGATGTCATTGGTCCACCCTGTGGCGGGTCGACCAATCTTTCAAACCCAGTCGATCAATCAAACCCAGCGATTTCCGGTGCGGGACACTATTCCAGCACCTTGGAATGCATCCATCAAAATTCACGGAACCTTTTTTATTAAATAAGTAACAACCTAAGTTCTTATCAACATTGTTTCATGAAATACCGTTAAAAACCATTGTAATGAAATCTTAATCTATACTATCTATACTAATATTATAAAGAGGTAAAGTTTGTAAGTTTGTAAGTTTGTCACATTTTTTAAATGGGGTAATCTTCGGAACTACTGGTCCGATTTCAAAAATTCTTTCACCAGTAGAATGCTACATTATCGGGGAGTGCTATAGGCTATATTTTATATTGGTATCATATATATTAGCCGAGTTAACACAGTTTTTGTCATACAGGTCGGACCGAAAATCTTCTAAGGCAGACTTATTCGCATGCGCTGCCTTAACCATTGTGTAAAATTGAAATTAATCTATGGAGGCTTTATGTATCTTTAAAAGTTCTACAAAAAAGTCCGCGACGCCATATATCTATCTTCTATATATTAGCAGATATAGTACCTTTTGTGTTTTAAAAATTATTAATTTTATATACTTAGGTTTGCGTCATTGTTTATGCTACTTAACTTAAATCCTTATCAAAATAAATTATTTAATAATCACAAGGATATTATGGAGATAAGGTTTGCCCTTTATAGTATGTTAATTAGTTAAATAGTTTCGGAGATAATACAAAATTTCTAAAAGACGCAGAAATTCCGCTACATGACGCCCCGCGCTTTCAATTACGTAGTTCCCGTTCCCGTGTGAATATGGTGATCAAACATAGTTTATGACACTCGCAAGTAACGTAGCTTACTACTGGTAAAAGAATTTTCTAAATCGGTCCAGTAGATCCAGAGATTACCCCTCTTTAGTTTCTTGGGAAATAGTCCTTTGGTCATCGCACCACCCTCAAAGGGCAGGACCGATTTTGCTAAAGGTAGGGGAAGGGTAGGGGTAAGGTAGGGAAGGTGTAGGGTACGAGTAGGTTAGGGTAGGGTAGGGGTAGTGTAGGGGTAGGGTAGAGGTAGGGGTACGATAGGGAAGGGGAAGGGTAGTATAGAGGTAGGGTAGAGAAGGGGTAGGGTACAAGTAGGGTAGAGTACGGGTAGGGTACGGGTAAGGTAGGGGTAGGGTAAGGGTAGGGTAGAGGTAAGGCAGGGGTAGGGTAGGGTTAGGGTTAGCGGTAGGGTAAAGGAAAAGTAGGGGCACAGTAGGGTTGGGTAGGTTTAGGTAGGGAGTAGGGTAAGGTAGGGGTAGGGAAGATGTGTACATAAGTAAAAGCGAAAGCGAAAGCATGACCGCTATCACACTAATATTTTAAAGACGAAAGTTTGTGTGTGTGTGTATGTTTGTTCCTTGGATGAAATTTGGAATGGAAATAGATTTTATTCTGGATTAACACATAGGCTACTTTTCATCCCGGAAAAATCCATGGTTTCCGAGGGATTTCTAAAAAAACTAATTTTACGCGGACGAAGTCGCGGGCGTCCGCTAGTTTGTTATAAACGAAACGATCGGATATGGTGCTTAATTGTCACATGAAGGAGGCAAGAGGTATGAGGCAAGGCCGAGAATACTAAAAAATAAAAATCACCGTTGTCAGCCAAGAAGCCATCATTTGTGAAGGCGCTGGGCGAGTCCGGCACGAAGTGGCTGGCGTCAAACTCACTGCCGCTCACTGCGGCCGGGTTGCCGTAGTCGCCCTTCCTGGAAGAACACAAGAGACTGTTGATAGTGCCAGGAAGATTTAATTTTCGTATCTTAATTGTTCCCAGTGGATATAACCTCCGTGCCCTTCCGGAGGGTGTGTGTTCAATTACGGTTCAAGGCATGCACCTCCAACTTTTCATTTGTGTGCATTTTAAAAAAAATTTTAATAAAAAAAATTCAACCGACTTCCAACTCAAAAATTAACTTAAACTAAAAAGCAAAAAATAACATCTTACCTATGTGCTACCTTCTGATCAGTTTGAAGGCGGTGCCAAGCCAGTGATGTTTTAATTTAAGCCGTTTAAATTACAAAATTTATGTGGTTCTTTCAGAAACGGCTTTAATTAAAACATGACACTAGATTGGCACCGCCTTCAAACTGATCAGAAGGTAGCACATAGGTAAGATGTTATTTTTTGCTTTTTAGTTTAAGTTAATTTTTGAGTTGGAAGTCGGTTGAATTTTTTTTATTAAAATTTTTATTTTTTAATTTTTAGTGTTAGCACACCTACAGAGTGTGAACAAAAATAAATAAGCAATTAGTTGAAACGTTATTTTTTTATAATAAGTATCTAAGTCCTACAATCCCAATTTTAAAAATACTACCTTAACTCATATACAAAATTTTACTCCCCCTTTATCCACACGTAATATGAATATTCAGAAAAACATGAAAGGTGACTGTCCTCCGTTTTCATCACCAGACCCCCTATGCAGTCACAATCCACATGGTTGGAAAGTTCTCATCAATATAAAATTGATCAAGTCCAAACACAAGGTAGCTACTGTGAACCGTCGAGGAGTTCCCTTAACTATCCTTCATCTTCGTCACCAGACCAAAATCAAAATCAAAAATCATTTATTTCAAGTAGGCTCAGTTTACAAGCACTTTTGACACGTCAGTTGACTATTTGTAAAGATTCTACCACCGGTTCGGAAGGCAGGTTCTGCTGAGAAGATACCGGCAAGAAACTCAACAGTTGCTCTTTTGAAAAAGTCATACAGTATTATAATTTACAATTAATAACAATTACTGTTTACATTTTTTGTAGTTTTACTTTCTGTGTGAAGGTGGAAGCTGATCCAACGACCTCCAAGCATCTTTATCATTAAGGAACTCATCAATGTTGTAGTACCCTCGACTAAGTAGATGTTTTTTAACCCCCCTAATACAGTCACAACCTATCCAGGTGGAAAGTTCTCATCAATACAAAATTATCAAGTCATAACACAAGGTAGCTACTGTGAACCGTCGAGGAGTTCCCTTAACTATCCTTCGTCTTCATCACCAGACCCCTAATACAGTCACAACCCACCTAGGTGGAAAGTTCTCATCAATACAAATTTATCAAGTCCAAACACAAGGTAGCTACTGTGAACCGTTGAGGAGTTCTTTTAACTGTCCTTCGTCTTCATCATCAGACCCTTAATACAGTCACAACCCATCTAGGTGGAAAGTTCTCATCAATACAAATAAATCAAGCCTAAACAAAAGGTACCTGCTGTAAATCGTTGACGAGTTCCATCGTCTGTGTTTTGGCTCCATCATCAGACCAACTCCAGACCTTCATAAAATTGTAGTGGTTTAAAATACCTTATGGAAACACTAACAAACGCACTAGCCGTTCCTACAATTTTCAAAAGATCCCCTCGATTTCTCCAGGATGCCATCATCAGATCCTGACATGAAAAAAATGGGACCACCCTGGAATCAAACCCTTCAAAACAAAAAAACAATTTTCAAAATCGGTCCACAAATGACGGAATTATCGCTGGACATACATAAAAAAAAAAAAAAAACATACATACAGTCGAACGTAGAACCTCCTCCTTTTTGGAAGTCGGTTAAAAATTAAATATCACGTGTCTCAAACGGTAAAGGAAAAACATCGGAAGGAAACTTGCATACCAGAGAATTTTTTTAATTCTCTGCGTGTGTGAATATGGGTTGATAATGATGATGATGATCTTAATTACTAAAGTAAACCTTCCCGTAGTTAAAAGGAATTTTAGTTTAATTCTGTATATTAAAAGAAATCAATTCTATAAAGTAGGCAGAATTTTTCGTACGAAAGCGCGACCTATGAACCTAACGATCATCCGATATAACCCTATTGATCATCCAATGAGAACAAAAAAAGAAATACAGTACTAGAAACAGAGTTGTGCTATTTTCTGTGGTGTGCTAGAGCGAGAGCGTGTGTTTGCCAGACCTTCGAAATTTTATAAATCCTGAACTTTTAACAGCCCATTTTCCTAGCATAGGCACGTGTGGTAGATTGGTAGATAACTGTACGTTCAGATAATAGTAATTTTGAGAGGCAAGCTGCTGGTAGGTTCAATATTTTTAATTATTGACAACTGTTTTGAAATTTTTTAAAGGGTTTTTCTTTAAACAACAGAACATCTTTAACAGAAAAACTCTGACTCGTTTCTACCTGAAAAACTAATCCTAATATGTAAATGCGAAAGGTCATTCATTACGAATATTATTATTTTTTGAGTAGCGAGATATTTTCTCGCTATAAAAGTGGCATAACTTTAAAATTCATTGATTCAATTCCATTGAGAGTCAAAAATTTATTATGTTTTTTTGCGAAATAAACAAATTAATTTTTTTATACCTTATCTTAAAAGTTTAATATTTTCACAGTTTCAAGGGGCTGTAGAACGAGTAAGGTTTTAATTTCATCTCGATTCCTCCACGCGTTCCCCTCCACATATCTTGGGAGACAGATGAACAGACAGACAGCTAGACAGACCGTCAAGAAATTAATTCTATAAAGGGATCCGTTTTTCATTTTGAGGTACTTTTTTTTCTCTCTATTGTAAAGTACCAATTTGGTACTTCATAAAATTACGATCTAGGCTACTTATGTGACTAATTAGTCATTTAACTTTAACCTAATCTTATAATATATTATTATTATACTAAGACAATGTCCAATAACTTGATCTTAGTCTTTTATTAACTATTATGTCTTTGTGACAGAAAAATTGAGGAGTAGAAGGTTAGCTTTGTATGGCCATGTAATGCGTAGAGAGGAAAGTCATGAATGTGCAAGTGGAAGGTCATAAGAGGAGAGGAAGGCCAAAGAAGAGATGGTTGGATTGTGTGAAAGTGGACATATGTGTAAAAGGAGTGGATGATGAGTTGATGAGTAATAGAGACGAATGGAAAAGATTGACATATTTTTCCGACCCCACTTAAATGGGATAAGGGTAAAGAGATGATGAGGTCACTTTGTTCACGTGATCTTTCATAAAGGTAATTTTGAGGTACTAAACCATAAAAAGGTACCTGGCTTCTCGTAACGCGTACGCGGACTGTACAAGGACTACACCGCACACAATGGCCGGCAGTCGCGCCACGTAGCACGCCAGCTCCGCGCCGCCGTACACTCCTTGCAGACCCTGGAAGATAAACACAATAAACTATTATGACTTGAAATGTTATGAAAAATGGAGAAAATAAACTGAAACACAGGTACACGGATACGAGTATCCAAGTAAAATTTTTACTTTTCTCATGCCTGATGGAAGTAATGGAAAGAAATGATGAGGTCCAAGATGCTTAGTCATTCGTATAAGTTATATTTACTTAAAGATGGAAACAATTACAGAATTACCTACTGTGAAATTATAATCAAAAACTGTAAATTTAACAGCGTTTAGAATAAGTCTAGCTACTTATTCTAAATAAAATAATGTATAGTTGTTAAATCTTTCATTGCCTTTTATTAACCCAGTTATATTGAATGTGACAGGAAAATACAAATATTAGTTTCGCTCACATAAACTTGTTAATTGAGTAATGGCCGTGATTATTCAATTACTTGAAGGCTAATTGCCTTCCCTGCGTATCGTTAGGTAAAATGAATGCCTATTAATGTTACCAGTGTTTATTTATGACAACGATCAGTGTCAACAATGTGTATTATAGCCCATTTACCCACTTATAATTAATTAATACGAAACATTCTTAACGTGTTCTTTCGGAATTAACTTGTGCTGTTAATAATGTTATTATTATTATTAGACATACTAGGTACCTAAGATATAAATTTGGATTTTTTTCACGGAAAAGTTAGGACTTATCTGTGAAAATCCAAATTTATATCTTACTAGTAGATGCCGCGCGGTTTTACCCGCGTGGTTCCCGTTTCCGTAGTAATACAGGAATAAAATATGGCCTATAGCCTTCCTCTATAATTGGGCTATCTATCACTGAAAGAATTTTTCAAATCAGACCAGTATTTTCTGAGATTAGCGCGTTCAATCAAACAAACAAACAAACTCTTTAGCTTTATCATATTAGTACAGATAATAATGTTCCATTATCACTATCAGCTTATATTAAAGCCTTCTACACTGTAGAGAGCTCCTGTAGACTCTAAACGACCTCTCTCACTTACGAGTATAGAAGAGGAAAGTTCATCTCTCCTATTCTATACTCGTACTTAGCCCACGCTACTCGAAAGCGTGTAAGCTCAATGTTGATGATAATGACCGGGACTTAAGGTTTTTAACGACCTATCCGAGCACGGTACAGGGGTGCAACACTAGCCAGGACCCAGGCTGCCAGAAATCAAATGGACTAACCATTGCACCAACTGAGCAGTTTGTAATGTCTGCATAACATCACCTAGCAGTAATACAAAGTTTACCATGAGTCGCTTAACTATGGCAAATAAGTTTTCCGTAGGGAATAATGCTACGAAACGTTTTTCTCTATCAGTAAAGTCCAACGTGGTATTAACAAATAGCTTGACTTTAGTTTCTGATAGACACCGAGTTAGCGAATAAAGAATGTAAATAGAGATATTACTCACCCAATGACTTATAGACATGTAGAAGACTAGAGCACATTCTGGTATTAGGACAAGGATGACCGCTATCAGCCACGCCAATAGAAATGTGTTGTTTTTCTGAAAATAAACATTCAGCCGATTAATAAAATAATATTTTATACAGATATTGCCTAGGCATTGTATAGAATACCTGAATTATAATGATTGCCAGTAACATATACATTATAATGAGAATTTGATTGAAACGGTGGTAGAATCTTTACAAATAGTCAACTGACGTGTCAAAAGTACTTGTAAACTGAGCCTACTTGAAATAAATGATTTTGATTTTGATTTTTTTAATTGAATTTCTCGAAAGAAAGGATAGTCCAAAGGACATCATGAACAACAAGGCAACTCAATTTAGATAGGTTCCTAGGTAGATAATATAAGCTCTTAATTCGACTTTAACTGGGCAGCGAACCCAGGATATCCCTTAAAGAAAGTGAAAATCACACATTTAACACTGAATAGGTCAGTAACTTACTATGTACCTATGTTATTATCACAAGTATGTGGTACTAGATACTTAGCATTATCTACGCGGCATATAACGGCACTTTACGATATGCATGTCCTTGCTGGTAGGGTAACTTGCTGGTTGGCTTAAAACAACTTTTGTATGTCATGATGATGTCATTTTTGTGATTCGAAATATTTTGTATACATATGTATAATACGTTAGCTTTATGCATAACTAACCACGATATAAACTCAAATTTTTTTTAAGCGATTTCATTAATTTTAAAAAATCGAAATAA